>NW_012120643.1:385001-455751 GCF_000951035.1 Colobus angolensis palliatus | reverse complement strand
GTTGACTGCTCCTTGTAGGAAATGACGTGGTCCAAGAGTCTTCTCTTTTAGTTTCTTCTCCTTGAATCCCACCTTCTTTGGGCTGGGCCAGGTTGAACTTGGATCTCTCTTCTGCTCTCCTTTTTTAACCCCTTGATTTTAGGCATTGTTTCTGGGCTGAACCTTGATCTTGCATTTTTACATTCGTGGATATTACGTCTTGTCAACATCCAGAGCAGGAGTCTTCTTTTCAGTGTCCTGATGTTTGCAAAACGGACTCTGCTCATGAGAAGCAAACACCAGAGAGGTAGAAGACAAGGCTGACTGCAGACCTTCCCTCTTCTAGCCTTTGGTCACAATTCTTCTGCCCATCGTTTGCTACCCCGGCTCCTTGGGCCACAGACACCCTGCCTTCCTGCTATTTTATACGCGAGAGGCATTCAGGATACTTTCTTTCTTCTCACATAAGAGGATCCAGTGTGGCAGTTACTTATAGCCTCATCTCCCTTGCAAACAGCCACTGTAGAATCTTGGGCCTTTAGGATTTCCTGTCAGTCATGCTTGGGTGCAAGGGCCAGGCCAAACGAAGAGTTAAAGCATTTAGTGGAGAATAGGAAACAGGCAAAGTGAGGGTGCAGGAAAAAAGAGATTTGTGTGGATTTTTTGGTTTCTGTAACAAAGAATTCGACACACCTATTTTGTATTAACAGAAGAGACAATTCAATATTTTTTATGTAGCTAGATAATCCAGAACTTCCATGACTTCTGTACCCTGAAGAAAATAATCGTATTTTGTCCATTTTCTTTTATGTAATATTACCTCATTTATGTCATTCATTAGTATGTCTGTAGAATGTAAATTGCTTTTGATTTATTATTTTTATTTTATTTATAAGAGTGAGACAGCGTTTCACTCTTTTGGCCCAGGCTGGGGTGGAGTGGCACGATCTTGGCTCACTGCAACCTCTGCCTCCTGGGTCCAAGTGATTCTCCTGCCTCAGCCTCCTGAATAGCTGAGATTACAGGTGCCCGCCACCATGCCTGGCTAATTTCTGTAGTTTGAGTAAGGAGAGGGTTTCAGCATGTTGGCCAGGCTGGCCTCAAACTCCTGACCTCAGGTGATCTTGCCACCTCAGCCTTGCAAGGTGCTGGGACTACAGGTGTGAGCCACTGTGGCTGGACTGTGGATTACTTTCAAAGGCATGGGTTTTTCTACATGTTTTTTTCCTGTCATATTTTTAAGGCATACAACATTGTAAGACATACTGCATGTTTTTCTCATAATGGTTGTTTATTTTGAAACATCATGCACTATGGTGACTTGATGGGTTTTGTGGAGGATATTAAAGAGAGGATTTGTGAAAAAGGCACTGTTGTGAGTTGTGCTGTGTGCCCAGGCATAAGGAACTGATGTCTGCAGTCAGCCCCAGTTGACTTGGATTGCCTTGCAGTCACTTCTCTTGTGACTGTGATAAAATGAGTTAGGACTGAGTTGCTAATGATTTACCTGTGGACTAAGCTGGTTTAGGGGAGGAAATCTATGGATATAATCATTTTCCATTGTGGTAAGCTTTTAGAGATACTTGAACTGATCCTTAGTTTGTTTATTTGTTTGTTTGTTTTTAGATGGAGTCTCCCTCTGTCACCTAGGCTGGAGGGCAGTGGCACGATCTCAGCTCACTGCATCATCTGCCTCCATGGTTCAAGCCATTCTCATGCCTCAGCCTCCCAGGTAGGTAGGATTATAGGTGCACACCACCACACCCAGCTGATTTTTATATTTTTCGTAGAGATAAGCTTTCACCATGTTGGCTAGGCTGGTCTCCAACTCCCAAACTCAGGCGATCCGCCTGCCTAGCCTCCCAAAGTGCTGCAATTATAGGTGTGAACCACCACGCCTCGTCTGGAAGCATCATTTCTAAAACATAATTTCTTTTGTTCTTTTTTTTTTTTTTTTTGAAGTGGAGTTTTGCTCTTATATCCCAGGCTGGAGTGCAATGGCGTGATCTTGGCTCACCGCAACCTTCACCTCTCAGGTTCAAGTGGTTCTCCTGCCTCAGCCCCTCAAGTAGCTGGAATTTCAGGCATGTGACACCACGCCCAGGTAATTTTGTGTTTTTAGTAGAGATGGGGTTTCTCCATGTTGGAAAGGCTTGTCTTATGCTCCTGACCTCAGGTGATCAGCCTACCTCGGCCTCCCAAAGTGCTGGGATTATAGGTGTAAGCCACCGTGCCTGGCCTCTAAAACATATTTCTAAAATGTTTATATTAAAAACTGTCAAGTGTCAACTATGCTCAAAATGTCAACAGAAAAAAGTGACTCAATATGACTTCTGTTAAGCGGCCTTTCCTAGGGACACTGTATTCTAGCGTGTTTCCTTCTAGTCCATTGATCTAAGCATTTGCTCAATCCAACTTCATTTTGCCCTACTCTGAATAGATTTCACTCTATTGTCCTTCTGCGTTTTTTTTTGTTGTTGTTCAAATTTAAAATGTGCTTTTATTCTTTTGAAATCATTTTGTCCTTCTCCAGGGCATAACCCAAGGGGAAGAAGTAGGTGACCCTGACTTTCTGCTTTAATTAAAATGCCAAATTCCTTACCCTAGAATACCTGCCTCCTTATAAACCAGTACTCTCCATTTTCCATTTCCACCTAGTTTAGATAGGAATCTCCAAAACGTGGATATTACTTTTGTTTGTTTGTTTGCTTGTGACAGGGTCTCACTTTGTCACCCAGGCTGAAGCCCAGTAGTGTGAACATGGATCACTACAGCCTCAACCTCCTGGGCTCAAGCAGTCCTCTGATCCTCCCACTTCAGCCTCCTGAGTAGCTGGCATGCCCCCAACCCTGCCTGATTTTTTAAAAGTTTTTGTAGACATGGGGGTCTTGCCATGTTGCCCAGACAGGTTGTGAACTCCCAGGCCGAAGCGATCCTCCCACCTCAGCCTCCCAAAGCATTGAGATTGCAGGCATGAGCTGCCACGCCCAACTGAATATTCAAATCATCACTACACATCAGTAAACATCACTAAATTTAAAATAGTAAAGTTGAAATATTAGTGAGGGAGATGGCCTCCCAAAGTGCTGAGATTACAGGTGTGCACCACCGTGCCTGGCTGAATATTATTTAAAACATCCCTAAATTTAAAATAGGAAAGTTGAAATATTAGTGGAGGGAGACTATTACAAATGAAACATCTCAGAACATATTGCTACTTTTCTGTGCCACTTCAGGTTCTTCTCTGTTTCTGTTGAAATGAACACTCTCAGAAAGTCTCTGATTTCATTTTCTATATGTATACCCTTTAAGACTCAGTATTAGAAAAGGACCAGAAGGAATAACCGGTTTACTATCCTAATGTAACAGATGAGGAGACAGATTCCGTGATGGAATAAAAGTTATCTAAAGTCACACAGCTAGTAAATGTCAAAGTCAAAACTGAAATGAGGTCTCTAGATTTCTACTTCAAGAATTTCCTGGTTATTGGAAGCTGTTTGGGACTATAGGGGGAAAGGAATGTAAATTTAGGGGGAAAGAAATCTCATGAAAACCTTTTAAAAAAGTTTCTTTACCTGACATGGTCAGAGAAGAAGAAACATCAACCGCAGATACAAAGGATGCAGGGACGATACTAGCGGATGTCTGGGTGGCTGAAGCCAATGAGTGTATGTGTCCAGTATGAAGGCCACTGGTCACTGGTCACTGGTCACTTGCGATGATACAAATTTACAGGCCACTCCCAGCAAACCCCAAGATTCTACCAGGTGCTGGTAGGTTTGGTGGGAGGATGATGTCACAAAGCAGGCAGTTTAAAGGTCTGTGATAGCCAATAGGGAGGTCAGATTTCCAACAAGACAGGATTGGCTGGCAGAGGTGGTAGGAAAGCTGTTAACAGCACTAAGTGGCTGAGCTCTGGGGAGGTGAAATCTGCAAGACAGACGTGATAGTCCCACTTTCCCCCAGGCTCTCATGTTAGGGAGATCATATGAATGTTTCTCATAAATGTTCACTCATATAATTAACTATCATTTATATTTTATATGTTATATTTCATATTATATAATGCTATGCATTTATAATTATATAGTACATACACAGTATCCTTGGGGAAAAAGGAAAGGGACATCTAAGTTGAGCAATTACAGTTGCTCTAAAACCATTTCAGTGAATCTGATTAATGAATTTACTGCTGCTTTTTTGTTTGTTTGTGTTTTGAGACGGAGTCTCGCTCTGTTTCCCAGGCTGGAGTGCAGTGGCACGATCTTGGTTCACTGCAAGCTCCACCTCCTGGGTTCACGCCATTCTCCTGCCTCAGCCTCCTGAGTAGCTGGGAGTACAGGCGCCCGCCACTTCGCACGGCTCTTCTTTTGTAATTTTAGTAGAGATGGGGTTTCACTGTGTTAGCTGGGATGGTCTCCATCTCCTGACCTCGTGATCCGCCTGCCTCGGCCTCCCAAAGTGCTGAGATTACACACGTGAGCCACTGTGCCCAGCCCTACGGCCACTTTTAAGGGCCAAAGGAAGGTACTAAACAGCCCTCTTTTGTTATTTGGTTGAGGATCAAAGTTCGTTGACTGCTCCTTGTAGGAAATGATGTGGTCCAGGAGTCTTCTCTTTTAGTTTCTTCTTCTTGAATCCTACCTTCTTTAGGCTGGGCCAGGTTGAACTTGGATCTCTCTTCTGCTCTCCTTTTTTAACCCCTTGATTTTAGGCATTGTTTCTGGGCCGAGCCTTGATCTTGCATTTTTACGTTCGTGAATATTACATCTTGTCAACTTCCAGAGCAGGAGTCTTCTTTTCAATGTCCTGATGTTTGCAAAACAGACTCTGCTCATGAGAAGCAATCACCAGAGAGGTAGAAGACAAGGCTGACTGCAGACCTTCCCTTTTCTAGCCTTTGGTCACAATTCTTCTGCCCATAGTTTGCTACCTCTGGCTCCTTAGGCCACACAGTACAGTAAGAGCTGCAGTTCTTCTGTACTGCCTTTCAAGGTTTCTTCAAGACCCAGAGCACTTTGGCCCTTGTTGGTAAGATTTGCAGAAACTCAAGATCCAACAGCTGAGATCTGGGGATTGTCCTCTGGCTAGGACTAGTTTAAATGCTCCCTCCATGGGCAGTTGTTAGGTTAGTTTGGTTCATTTTTCCTCTTTCCTCTATTAGGACAGCAGTGAGTTTAATGCCTCATAATTGCTGTACTCTCCTTCACCCAGCACCCAGTGATGCTCTCTGCACCATGCAGCCCCTGGGAAAGGGATGGCACCTGCAATTCCATACTTTTTCTCTATCTCTTCAGTGCCTCTTTCAGAGATAGGGGATAAAACTAGGTACTACAAGGGCTCCTCTGATTTTTAGTTCTTATGAAGGTGATTTTTCAGTGTAGATAGTTGTTAAATCAGTGCGGAGGTTACAATTAATGGATCCTTGTATTCTGACTCTTGTTCTACCATGCCTTTTTATTCTCAGTGGTCTCTTTTGATAAACAGAAGTAGCACAGATAAATCTAGAATTTCTTAAAGTCATTGTTAGTGTTTTTTATATTTTGTTTTAAAATCTTTATTTATTTCAAGCTGCAAAGATGTTCCCTGATTTTTCTCTATTTCATTGTTTTACCTTTCATATTTAAACCTGAAAACCATACAGAATTGGAATTGATGTGTGTATGTGTGTGTTTGTGTATGGCATGTGAAATAGGAGGTCAAGATATTTCCCTGCTCCTCTAATGGAAATGAATTGCCCTAGACCAAGTTTCTAAAGAGGCTATCTTTTCCCCTGTGCATTGTAGTCTTTTAGCATGACATTTTTAGAGAAATTTTCAAAAGAATGAAATGTTTAAAGTATAAATTATTACCTTCCTTGTTGATATATAAACTTTTCTTTGGCTTATGCTAAATTTTAGGTTGCAATTTTTAAAACAGTTTGCTAACAGTCTAAAATTTCTAGAAATTTTAAGACTAGGAGTGTCAGAGTGTTATTGGATTGTTTATCTTTTAGAAATCAAGCATCATCCCTTTCTCAAACAAAGGCAGTCTACTAATGCACCGCTTTTCCTCCAATTAATTAAAAAAATCCCCTTAGTTTGCCTTTCTGGCTTATAGAAGAGCTGTTTCCTTTATCAGAAGCAGAAAAATTAATAAATATATAAGTATCAAGGTTAGGCCCTTGAGAACATAAAATTCATCATATCTGTTTCCTCCATCAGAAAGAAAAGCTTGCTTTTTAAATGCTCCTTCTCTTAATTTTCTTTATTGGATTCTATAGGTTCATATACATATATTTACAAAAGGTACTCTTATTGTTTTAAAAGTCTCAGACAAAAATGGACTGTTGGCTTTAGTCCACTATTTCATGCAAAATATTTCTCTCACAAAACACTGTGTCCTTGTGATTAGAAAAAATATTCTGAATTATATAAAGTATTTTAAGAATAAACATATTCTATTTCTATATATGAATAAAATAATTATATTCAATAAATGACTATTGAATGAAATGTATTCTATATTTTAAACACTGACAGTTTATGTCTTTATATACATATATATTTTTAAACACATGTAGTCACACACAAACACATAAAAACTGTTTTATTCAAGGAATTTTTAATCAAATATTCATGTATATATTTACTTATACTTTTATGCACATGCATATTATTTTCTAAGTATTTATATGTCCTCAGAATTTTTTTAATGTCTCAAACTCTGCATTCCTAAGGAAACCTGTCTTTAAAACAGTTTCCTTTACATGATTGCCATCACAACATATATGTGATAAGTGATTTTTTTAGTTCAGTGCGTTAGGGTAAACTTCAAGGTAAAGTCTCTAACTATGTCAATAAAACATTCCTTGCTTTTGTATTGGATTGTTATATTTCAATTTTATCTTAGGCAAAATAGCATATACAAAATGAATTTTAACCTTAAGGTTTCTCCTGGTATAGCCTAAAATTTAAAGGTATAAGCTATAGCTTCAACATATTTAGTATAGAGTCATAGTAATATTGGCCTAAGACAGTTGTTATCATTAGGCCGTGGAAAAATTAATTTACCCCGAGTAAAAAATGATGCTTTGCTTTTTAAGTCACACTTCTTCTCTGTGTTGAAAATTCATAAAAAGAAACTAATGTGTATGAAGACTGATTGGCCGCCACCTTGACTGTAGACCCATCAAAAGATGGAAATAAAGAGCTTAAGATCTGAAGGCACAAAGCCAGTAGCTTTGGTAGTTTAAATGTAGAGAGAAGACACAAAATGAGAACAAAACCTTCAAGGGCTATGATTTTTATCTCTGAAGGTGAGAACCATTTTGCTTGTAGAACTGCAGAGTTCCAGGGACTGAAAGTTGGCCGAGCGGTATGAATGTTCTGTGGTCTGTAGTAATGGTCAGTTAGCAATACTTTATGCAGTTAACCTCATAAATGCTAAGATTAATCAAGTGTGCAAAACACATTGGCATCACTCCTGGGATTGTTAGCAGTCACCTATAACTTAAAAAGGCATCGCACAGAGGACTGTAAAAAAACTATAAATGCTGTAAGCACTTATGTAATCATGGCATTCAGACAATGAACACAGGGCTCTTGGTTGGGCTAGTTATCTGGCTAACAAATTCTAGGCAATTCTCAGTAAGAACTTTAACTTGACAAAGATTCTAATGTCTCCAAGGCATATTGATTTGCATTGCGGAAAACTAGCTTTCCCAGAAATTTAGCTCATCCAATGGGAAAACCTGAAACTCCTATTGTTGCGTGGTGGATTTTTGTGTCCTTCTCTCTACCTAGAGATTAAAAACTATCCTGAGTAGCTGGTCCCAAGATTTATTGGCGGATCTAACCAGGACATCAAAGGGTTGCCCAGGAATCTTCTGGCCTAGAAACCAGGAAGACATGGCAGATTTTTTTCTAGCATGTATTTCAAATTTTCATTAGCTAATACCGGCTTTGAGGTCTTATGACATTTTATTTGTAACCAAGATGGCTATAAAACTTATTGTTAAGCCATCAGTCAAAGTGAAGTCAATCAGAGAAAGTCATATGTCTTTGGAGGAACATTTTGGGAAAGGAAAATGTTGTTGTGATTGTAATGTTATTTTAATTTTAAAAAATTTTTAATTTATAAAATAACCACACACTTGGTTTAATGATCCCTAAGGCATAATATGAAGATAATTGAGCATAATTTGAGAAAACAGAGAGAATAGCATGAATGTTTCCAAAAATATTCCTTACAGCAGGGGTCCCCAACCCCTGGGCTACAGACCAGTACTGGTCTGTGCCCTGTTAGAAACTGGGTTGCACAGCAGGGGATGAGGAGGCACAAGGTGTTACCGCCTGAGCTCCATTTCACATCATCTCAGAAGGGGCATTACCTTCTCATAGGAGCGTGAACTCTATTGTGAATTGAGCAAGTGAGGGATCTAGGTTGTGCATGCCTTATGATAATCTAATACCTGATGACCTGAGGTGGAATAGTTTCATCCCAAAACAATCCTTCACCCCTACCTTCTGTGGAAAAATTGTCTTCCACAAAACCAGTCCCTGGTGTAAAAAATGTTGGGGACCGGTGTCTTACAGAATTTTGTGTAATTCAACGGCTTGAATATGGTGAATTGCAGCCTAATTCTATTTTTGTGATTTCACCAGATGAAGAAAACACCTAATCTACAGCACCTAAAAAAAGTTTCCATGAGAGTTGGCCTAGCTTGGATACTCTAATTTTTACTATTTTCTCCTCTTCTCGGGGAAACAAAGTGTCATAGTTATGCAAAACACTGCTCTGGAGGTAAAAATTCACCATTTATGTGGATCCTAGGTTTTTCTCCAAAGTAATGAATCTTTCATACAGTTTAGTCCTCTGCAGTTTACTTTTTCTGTAGAAAATTGCATGGTTATAGAGAAATTTCTAGAATACCCAACTTGAACATTTTCTATGCCAAAATCCATTTGACCAAAAAAAGTGATGCTAAGCCATGTCATGTCATTTCCAGCTGTCTCTGAAGTGCTGAATGATAATCCATAGGCCCACCTGGAAACTCACTTCTTGCTGAGGGAGTTCAGAATATCTACTTGTATGCCAGGAGAGAATGCCAAGACAATGTAATATGAGAAGTAAGTTTTTTCTAGAAAAATCTACACTGCAGTGAACAAGTGATGCATTAGGATTGAGAGAGGACAGAAGAGAATATAATTTAGGGGACTACAGAGAAGAAAGAAATGAAAATTTATGAAAATAGGGGAAAGGAGTTTTGCTTTATCTTGTGAGGGAAACAAGCATGGATATAAAAACTATGAGTAAAAAAATGTTACTTGCCTCTATTATATAGATGTTTATAACAATTGCTTAAAAAGAAACAACTATTGGCAAAGAAATTACTCTTAATGTAAGGTCTAAAGTGAAATGTCCATTGTAGAAGTAATAGCAGTTGAAGTACCAACATATACTCCAGTCATCTCTCTCAGGTACATTCTTGGTTGTGTATAAAGGAATTATTTCAATTATTTTTTCCCCTGATCTTTAGATACTGGTGTTCATACGTAAAATTCCTATTCGTTTTTCAAGACGAAATTCCAGATGATACTTCTCTTGACTTCAGTGGTATAATCCAGATTTTTCCTGCTTAAAGATACTTACACATGTTCTATTATACTGCTCAACTTATTGTGTTATATGTAATTGTAAGTCTCTATCTTTTTCATGTCTTATATCCTGTCTTCATGTCTTGCTTGTACCTTAGTTTTGGACAGTATGTAGGACATATACTCATTGCCCTATAAGTGAGTATTGGATTACTAAATATAGAGGAAAAGCACTCTTTCTCTAGACTGACACCTGAGTTATAAAATAATTCCCTTCTTGACCCCAGACTCATTTGTTCAGTCAATGAATATTGATTAAGTACCTAGAATGATCAAGCACACAGCTACTTCTAGTGTGTTCACCATTGTTATATTTTTTTTTTTTATCTCATCTGTTTCTTTTTTTCATGGTTATTTTATTAGAAAATATGGGATATTCATTTTTACTTTGTCTTCATCTTCATATTTATTTACAAGTTTGTAGAACACAAATATTTTCTAAACGAAAATAAAAGCCGCCTAATATATATTTTTTCAAATTGGCATTGGTTTATAAAATTTCCTTGCTATTATCTTCTGTGTGTGTGTATATATGTGTGCACATTTGTGTTTGCCTATTTTATCCTGTAGTACTCATAAGAACTGAATCTGCCTATTGTTATAAGGAAGTGTATGGATGTTCTTTTGATAAGAGTAAAACTTGATGTATAAGGGGAAAAAGACACATAGCCATTAATTAATTAATTAATCTATGTATTTACTTATTCAATAAAGATTTACTGATGTCTTACTGTTTATAGAAGAGTTTAAGCATGCAAAAGACCTGGATTTTGCTCTCAGAGAGCATTTTGATTCTCTGCCACTTCCTCTTTTTGCCAAAATGGGATATTCAATAATTTTGGTTACATTTATTTCTTTTCTTATTTGACTACACACTAATGATCAAGGTCCTTTGAACTTTATGCATCTCTTTGTAAATGGATGATGCTTATAATTTAGTGTTTCCAAAACGCATTCCTGGATGTAGCCTTATACCTTCTTTTCAATCATCACTTATAAGGCAAAGCAGAGATTCAAGCAATTCCTGTAAGAAGAGGGAAGTGCATTCTGTAAACCTTCTGTTATGTGTCTATTTGGTAAGAACTTCTTGAATATCTGGGAAAATGCTTGTTGTTTCTATGAAACAACATGCTATGAAAATATTACTGATTTCATAGCATGTTTACTGTGGAAATGCAGAATCAGTCATTTTTCAGTTTAGTCGAGAAAATATTTGTAATTCCTAAGCCATTAATTGCGTTCAATTTTCACTTGGCTTGATTAATGTTCTGTATTGATGACAATCTCAAGAGTAAATTCAGACTTGCTTTGTAATTTCTAAGGGATTTTTTATCCGTGTAAAAAATTATCCTGTTATATGTGTTATTGAATGTTGAATCATTCAAATGCCTGAGCTGAATGTTTTTTATATTAGTTTATGAGAATTGATTATAACTTGGTAATGAGTAAAATTCTGGTTATACAGCAATTCAGTGATTTCAGGTGCCATAAGTCATTTAAACTTTTGGCCAAAAGATATATATCTCTCCCATTTTAATTCAATGAAAACCTTATTTTAGGAACTAAAATTCTATTAAAATGTTTTTTGCTTTCTACCATTTTAATTATTTTTAAAATATCTATAAAATTATGGTTGCTTCTTTCAAAATTATTTGTCCCTGTAGAGCTCCTATCTTTGATAACAGGATCTATAATTCACCCACTATTATTCAAAGAGTCAGATCTGTTATACATCTCTTTGAAATAAAAATTAATGGCCTGAAAAATTAAGCATCCATTTTCAAGGACTATGAGATTTTAGTCTATGGGATGCCTCTAGCTTTTTTAATGTTATATTGTAACATTACTGTCTGTAGGTTTGCAAGTGCAAAGTGCCCTTATTACATACGAAAATATTTTATTTTTTAGGATCATTCACTTCATGCAGCACATAAATAATTATTTGGCATATAGATGTAGAGCTAGGTACTGGAGATAAAATGATAAGCAAAAACAGGCAAGTTTCTATTCTTGTGTTGCTTAGTCTGGTGGGTAAGTCAGGCATTAATTAATCACAAACATTGTAAACGCAACTGTGACATATACTATAAAGGAGGTGTACATGATAATCCACATGAGAGATTTCACTTGGCGTGGAGGTCAGGGAGGACTTCTAGGAGGAAGCATCACTTAAGCTGAGATGCCAGGAATAAATAAGATTTTAATCCATGAAGAAAGAAGAAAGAAAACTTACAGGCTGAGCAACAAATGTTTCAACATGTGTGCTAAGAAATAATGGAAATGAAATTATAATTGTTTATTAATGAAGGACGTGGTTTTCTTTTCCAAGATGGTTGACTAGAAGAATTTTCAGGATAAGTTATCCACTTAGAAGAACCAAAGTAATGTGTAGACAATCACACTTTGAATACATTATTCAAGCAGGAACATGGGAGCTCAACAGAAAAGCAAAAAGAAACTTTAAAATCGAGGAAGAAGAAAGAAAACAAGCAGCTTGTGTGTCGTCCAGGAACTGGGAATAGATTCCCGATATGGGAGAGGGTGAATGAATGCCTTTTGGGGTCCACTTTCTCACTGGGGAGTCATGCAATCTGGGCCCCTCTTCCTTATAAAAGCATCAAATCCCCAGGCACAGTGGCTCACACCTGTAATCCCAGAACTTTGGGAGGCCAAGGCGGGTGGATCACAAGGTCAGGAGATCAAGACCATTCTGGCCAACATGAGGAAACCCCGTTTCTACTAAAAATACAAAAAATTAGCCAGGCATGGTGGCGGACGCCTGCAGTCCCAGCTACGCTGGAGGCTGAGGCAGCAGAATGGCGTGAACCCAGGAGGCGGAGCTTGCAGTGAGCCGAGATTGCGCCACTGCACTCCTGCCTGGGCGACAGAGTGAGACTCCATCTCAAAAAAATAAAATAAATAAATAAATAAATAAATAAATAAATAAATGAAACTGATAAATGGTTAACTAGAGTAACCAAGAAAAGATCCAAATAATTACAATGAGAAATAAAAAGGAAACATTACAATTATTAGTTTGGTTATAGAAAACATTATCAGAGACTATTATGTACATATATACACTTATAAACTAGAAAACTTATAAACTAGAAATT
This sequence comes from Colobus angolensis palliatus, assembly GCF_000951035.1. Taxonomy (NCBI): domain Eukaryota; kingdom Metazoa; phylum Chordata; class Mammalia; order Primates; family Cercopithecidae; genus Colobus; species Colobus angolensis. The sequence continues at coordinate 443,018 of NW_012120643.1, read as the reverse complement.
GATAAATTTCTGGGAACATACAACCTCTCAAGATTGATACAAAAGTAAATAGAAAATTATAAGAGACTGATAACAAATAGTGAGACTGAATTAGTAATACATCTCCCAACAAAGTGAAGCCCACGACCAAATGGATTTACAGCCAAATTCTACCAGATATACAAAGGAGAACTAATACAAATCCTCTTGAGACTGCTCTAAGAAATCAAGGAAGAGAGAATTCTAATTCATTCTATGAGGCCAGTATTACACTGATACAAAAACCAGACAAGGACAGAGAAGCAACAACAAAAACTACAGACCAATATCACTGATGAACATATATGCAAACTTTCTCAACAAAATACTAGAAAACCAAATTCAACAAAACATTTAAAAAAATAAAGTAAGTTTTATACAGCAATGCAAGGATTGTTAAACATATGCAAATCAATAAATTTGGTACATACATCAATCAACAGAATGAAGGACAAACCCATGTAATCATCTCAATAGATGCAAAAAAGTATTTGATAAAAGTCAACATCTCTTTGTGATAAAAACCCTTAGCAAACCAGATATAGAAGGATCGTATCTCAAAATAATAATTGCCATATATGACAAACCCATAGCCAATATAACACTGAATGGAGAAAAGTTGAAAACATTCCCTTTTAGAAACTGGAATGAGACAAGGATACTAATTTTCACCACTCCTATTCAACATTGTAGTAGAAGTCTTAGTTAGAGAAATGCAGTAAGGAAAACAAAAGGCATCCAAGTTGGAAAAGATTAGGTCAGATTATTCTTGTTTGCTGATGATATAATCTTATGTCTAGAATAACCCGATGATTTCACCAAGAAAACTCTTAGCTTTGATCACTGAATTCAGTAAAGTTGCAAGATAAAAATTAACATATAGAAATGAGTAATGTTTCTATATACCAGTAATCTAGCTGACAAGATCAAGAAAGCAATCACATTTACAACAGCTATAAAAAAAATTACCTAGGAATATATTTAACCAAGGAGATAAAAGACCTCTAAGTGGAAAATTACAAAACATTGATGAAAGAAATAGTAGGTGACACAAACTGAAAAACATCCCAAGCTCATGAGTCAGAAGAGTTAGTATCATTAAAATGACCATAACATCCAAAGTAATAGCTTCAATGCAATCCCTGTCAAAATACCATCATTTTTCCTCAGAATTAGAAAAATAGAAATGTAACATTTATATGGAACCAAAAGGATTCCAAATAGCCAAAGGAATCCCAAGCAAGAAAAACAAAGTTGGAGGCATTACATTACCTGACTTCAAGTTATATTGCAAAGCTATAATAACCAAAACAGCATGGTACTGGTATAAAATAAACACATATCGACAGAACAAAATAAATTGTCATGGGGAAAGAATAAAGCTATATTACTGTCTCTCACCATATACAAAAATCAACTCAAAATGGATTAAAGACTTAAATGTAAGACCCCAAACTATAAAAATGCTGGAAGTAAACACAGGGATAACTCTTTTGTATATTAGGCAAACAATTTATGATGAAGATTTCAAAAGCACAGGCAATAAAAATAAAAATAGACAAATGGGACTTAAATAAACTAAAAAAACTTCTGCACAGTAAAAGAAATAATCAACAGGGTAAACAGATAACCTGCAGAATGAGATAAAATATTTGCAAACTGTTCCCAAGATAGGTGACTAATATCCAGAATTTACAAGAAACTCAAACAACTCAACAACAACAACAACAAATAGTACCCTTAGAAAGTGGGCAAAGGACATGATTAGAATTTTTTCAAAAGCAAACTGACAAATGGTTAACAGATTATATATATATATATATATATAATGCTCAACATTACTAATTGCTAGAGTAAAGCAAATTAAAGCAAATTAAACCTACAATGAAATATCATCTTACAACAGTAAGAATGGCTAGCATTAAAATCAAGAAACAACAGATGTTGGTGAGGATGCAGAGAAAAGGGAACTCTCATATATTGTTGGGAGGAATGTGAATTAGTACAACCTCTATGGAAAACAGTATAGAGATTTCTCAAAGAACAAAAAAAATTAAGTATAACTCAATCCAGCAATTTCACTACTTGTCTTCTATTCAAAAGAAAATAAATCAGTATATTAAAATGATACTTGCATTGGAATGTTTATCACAGCACTATTCACAGTAGGAAAGATATGAAATCAATGAAATCAACCTAAGTGTCTATCAATGTATGATTGGATAAAGAAAATGTGGCATATATCCACTATGGATTACTATTCAGCCATAAAAGAATGAAATTGTCTTTTGCAGCACCATGAGTGGAACCGGAGGTCATTATTTTAAGTGAAACAAGCCAGACACAGAAATACAAATATCCTATGTTCTCACTCATAAATGGGTGCTAGAAAATGTACACACATGGATGTAAAGGGTGGAATGATAGACAATGGAGGAGGACCCACAGACCCTCTGAAGGAAATGGACTTTTCCTGAAGGACCTGGGAGAGACTCAAATACTGTGAGTGCCCCAACTGCAGAAGTGAGAAAGGGAGACCCTCCTCTCCCAAACACACACCCCCAGTGGAGAAAGTGAAGGTCTGTTTGCAAGAGAAACTTCTGACCTTACCTTGAGATGAGTAAATTTAGAGAGCTGAGTAAAATACAGGGGCAGAAGAAGCAACAGAGAGGCCCTGGGAACTTGCTGGTTCCTCAGACAGTTCACTTCACTCCTGCCTGGCATCACAAGGATCCATCAGGAGGGAAGCCAGAGGAGCAGGGGGTAAAACTCCACAGGAAGAAGGAAATCTCTAGCTGAACTTCATAAAAATTTGAACAGGGTGAAAACGGGGTGAGAAACCTCATGGCCAGAACTCGGGGGAGGGTGCAAATCCGGTGTGCAGACTTTACAGCCCTTTTCTTTCGCAGCTAGGAGGTGGGTAGCCTGGGGCAAGTTCTCAAGCCCATCTCGCCACTACCTGTAAACAGACTTGAGGCTGTTGGGGGTGCCCAGTGAGAGTGAGACCAGCCCTTCGGTTTGTGTGGATGCTGAGTGAGGCCTGTAACTGCTGGCTTTCCCCACTTCCCTGACAACCTACATGACTCAGCAGAGGCAGCCATTATCCTCCCAGGTACACAACTCCAGTGACCTGGGAATCTCACCCCCATCCCCCACAGCAGCCACAGCAAGACCCATTCAAGGAGAGTCTGAGCTCAGACACACCTAGCCCTGCCCCAACCTGATGGTCCTTCCCTACCCACTCTGGTAGGGGAAGACAAAAGGCAACAATCTTAATAATCCTGTTGCTTTTCTTGAGATTCTTTGCTAAGTACTTCCTATCTCAACAAACTTGTTCATTTGCCATCTTTGTAAACAATCTCTACATGGTGGAATGAGGTGTACCGGTTTAGGAAAGATGGTATCAGGGTGGTGGGAGATACACTAGAGGAATCATATCTTTTATTCTTACACCATAAATTCCTAAGAAAAATTATGCTTCAGTGTTTTAATGTTCAATGTTCCACACCAAATGTTTACATTAAAATGTAACATAAAATATCATTGGACTTGATAAACCACTGACCCATTTTTTTGTGGTATAAGAACCCTCCTAAGGAGCTTCAGTGGCCTTTCTCCTGTGAAATCTTGTGCAGAGAGCGATGTTCCAGATGTCAATGAAGACTGAAGCTTCATGAAAAGGGCTTATTTTTAACTCAATAACTTACCGTAAAATAATCTGACCCCACTGACAATATGCATCATAGATATTCTATAACTTACCGTAAAATAATAACTTACCGTAAAATAACTTACCGTAAAATAATCTGACCCCACTGACAATATGCATCATAGATATTCTATACTTGGTAATTATCCAGTAATGATAGGCAATTTACATTAATTAGGGTAATTATTGTTAATTTTATAAAATCAAACCAAACTTTTTGTTTACCTTTTCTTTGGTAATTTTCTGAAATCTAAAAGTTAAATGAATGTTAAAAGCATTTCCCCTGAATGTTATGTATTTTACTTTTCTCATGCTCTCTTATACACACAGCTACTAGATATTAATTCCCATTATAAGCCACAATTTTGCCCACAGCACTCTTCTAAAACTGTTCTAATAAAGGTTACCAATGACTAAAACTAACTAAAGAAGGTTTACATTTTGATTAAAAATTCTAGGACTTAATTACCGTTTATATAATATTTGCCTTAGGTGATTGTACTTGGTTTTTGGAAACATTTTTTCTTGACTTGTCTTCCATGACACTGATATCTTCTGAATTTCTTCCTAGTTCTGATTATGTTTTCTAATCATGATCTCCCTTTCACTTGCCTTTAAGTAATCATACTGCACTGAAATCTTTCAATTATCTTCATGGTTTTTTTTTGGTAATCTTATCTCTTCTAATACATTCAACGTGCACCTGTATATGCTGAAACTCTAATACCTTTACCTTTCAGTTCTGATATTTCTTAACTGAAGACCTGTATTTCCTTTTGAACATATCGAGTATATACTGAAGGTAAATATATTTGTTCAAAACTTATCTCATTATATTTTTTTACTCAAGCTGGTCCCCTGTTTTTCTAAGTACAAATTGTAAACACAATAGTTTTACAAGTTAAAAGCAACATGAAATGTAATCTTTCATTATCCGTTTTGCTAATCGCTTCTGCCCTCATCCAGCTAAGAATAAATACATTCTCAAGCATTAAAAATCTCAAGTATATAGCACTTATGAGTCCTTGGAAAATAAAACTATATGACTATAAATTTCAGCCAACCAATAAACAGATCAAAATTACAGTCTCAGGAATGATGAAGCCATGTGAAAGAACACTAAAATTCAATCTAAATCTAAGTAATTATAAAAAATCTTGGATCCATAAGAAATATAACTGACATAATTCTAGACAACATATAAAATGTTAATATAATGTAGCATGGAGAGAGTAAAAAAATAGGAGAAAATGTACTTTCTGTAGTATTATGTTTAAATATTTCAGAGTTGGTAATAAATAAAGGTTTACTTATATGATTTGAAGTGTTAATAGTATCCATTACAAAATCAAAAGAAGAAAATGAAACTTCAATGTAATTTGATGGGGAAAAAAATCACACTCAAAGTAGATAATAGAGACCATGTGCCAAATAATGGGAAAAAATGAAGATTAAAAATTAAAAAAACAAAATGATCAAATTTAAATCAGATGTTTGTTTATAACAGTAAATGGAAATAAAATATTATCTATTAAAAGAAAAAGGCACTCAGTTTGTATAACAAAACAAAATTTTATGCTATAAAAAACTCAAAATTATTTCAATATAAGGAAGATCTTTAAAAAGTTGTTAAATCTTTATATTGATTCCTTATTTTATAAAGCCATTAAATTCTAATCAAAATAAGAATGAATGGAAATTTTGCTACAGTGATTTTTATAATAAAAACTAATTATATGATATAAAAAGTTCATCAGAAATAAAATTATTACAAAATGAGCAAGATGCTTAAAAAATTTGTTAAACTTTAATATCTATTACTTATTTTTAAAAAGGCCATTGAAAAACTCTAAATAAAATATGAACAGATGAATATTGTCCTACCATGACTTTGTTTAAAAATCAGATGAACCACTAGAATCATTTTCATTAAAATCAGCCAAAATATGTGCCCAATATTGCCTCTGTAGTTTAATCTTGTTCTGAATGTTCCAAACAATGCAATTAGACATGTAACTAAAATAAGTGGTATAAATATTGAATGGCTTAAAAGAACACATTTCTTATTATATTTTGTGATCCTAAGTGGCTCGGCTGAGTGGTTCTTGCATGCATTTCTTCACCCAGGTAAGATTAGTTCTTGGCTGGGTGTATAACCATCTGAAGGCTCAGCTGGGCTGAAAAATGGCAAGACTCACAAGGCTGGCAGTTAAAGCTGACCATTGGTTGGAAGCCTAGCTGTGGCTAACAGCCAGAAAGCTTACATCTCAGATTTCATAAGCTTCTCACAGTGTCGTGGTTGAGTTCTGAGAGGGAGTGTCCTAAGTGTAAGTGTTCCAAATCACAGAGGGTAGAAGCTGCTAAGCCAAATAATGTGTCTGTGCCTATAACCAACACAGTATCAATTTGTTACATTCTTTTGATGAAATCAGTCACAGAGCCTAACCAGCATCAGGAAGTGGAGACATAAACTCCACTTCTTAATGCAGACAACTTAATAAAGACAACTCACAGAAGAGCTTGTTATATAGAGATGTTTTTTGCAGCTTCCTTTGAAAACGCAATCTATTACTCTTAGTAATAAACCTAGCATGACATTTGCAACATCTAAATTATAAAATGTTGGAGACCATGCTGAGGATCACCAAAAAAATCTTTAAATGGAAAGATTTAAGTGGAAAGATATTTTCCTTAGATAGGAAAATTCAATATTATAAACATGGCAATAGTTTCTAAATTAATCTGTAACCTCAGTTTAATCTCTCTGTTTAATTAAAATAACATGTTTTTAACTTGACAGGATTAAAGTTCCTGTAGAAAAATATGCACATAATAAATGCTGGAAAAAAACTCTAAAAGGAAGAAAATTGAGAATAAAATCAGTAATTAAAATGATTAACATATATACGCATATGTATGTATGTGTGTACATATGCATGCAAATAAAGACTGATCAGTGGGAAAATAATAAAATTCTGTTTTAGAATTCTGGGATATATTGAAATCTAATTATTTCAAAGCAGTAGTTAAAATATGCTTTTCAGCAAATGATGTAGGAAGACTAAAAAGCAAATTGGGGTACAAATTTTAAACATCTGTTATATGGAAAACATCCATAAACAAAATCCAGTGACAAACAGAAAAATGAGAAAAATATTTGCTGTGCACAGGACAACAATCTAAATTTTAGAAAAATTCAAAGAATTCTTTTCTCATTTAGATTCTACAACAGTTCTTATTAAAAAGTTTCTGGGCTTCTACTCTGGCCTCCTTTGTTTTTCCCATGACAGACTGCCTACATAATTTTCAGGCACAGTGCAAAATGAAAATGTGGAACTTTAGTTAATAAATTATTTTGTATTTCAGTACAGCCACAGTGGAGCATTAAACCTAGTACAGGGCACTTCCAAGCACAGGACTCAGAGCAACTGCACAGATCACACAAGCATGAAGATGATCCTGTTCCGCAGTATCTTTTAAAAGTATAAATCATCTGACAAGTGTGTCGTGACATTAAATGGTAGAAAGCATGATCTTTTCAACAAATGGTACTGGACAACTGGATACCCACATGCAAAAAGTAATAATAATAATAATAAATTTAGACAGTTGCCTTATGTCTTTAAAAAAATTCACTCAAAATGAATTATAAAACTAAATGAAGAGCTAAACCTGGAAAATTCTTAGAAGAAACAGAGGAGTAAATCTTTGTGAGCTTGAGTTAGATAATGTTTTCTTAGATATGATACCAAAAGCACAAACAGCAAGAAAATGAATAAATTGGACTTTATCATAATTAAGAAAAATTATGCTGCACATGATACTATCAAGAAAGTAAACAGACAGAATGGGAGAAAATGTTTGCAAATCTTGTATATGATAAGCACCTTGTATCCAGAATATATGTTCTTAAAGCTCACTAATAGAAAGACAACCCAATTTCAAAACGAGCAACTCTAAAAAAGTAAAGAAATGGCCAATAGGCATATGGAAGGATGTTTAACACATTATTCATTGGGGAAATTCAAATTAAATAAAGAGATACAACTTGCTATCCACTAAGGTGGCTATAATAAAAAAAGACGATAGCAAGCATTGGCGAGGCTGTGGAAAAATTAGAACCCTCATATACTACTAGTATAAATGTAAAATAGTACAGCTACTTTAGAAAAACAGCTCCACAGTTCTTAAAATGTTAAATATAGAGTTTATAAATATGAAGTATAAAACTGTTAAGTACCAGTACCTGTGCATGTGTGTGTATGTAGACCCAAAACAGATCATACCACTGTTGTGCTCAAAGCCCTCTAATGGCTTCCTATTGCACTTTGCATAAAATTCAAACTTTCCTTCTATAAATTTTAATATGACCAGATATCTGCCTAATTTCTCCAGTCCAATCTCCTACTATTCTCCATCTGGATCTGCTGCTGCAGCTACTCTGACATCCTGACATCCTTGTTTTCCCTGAAGACAGCAAGTTCTTTCCTGCCTCAGGGCCTTTATATTTACATTTCCCCTTCTTCAAAAAGCTTTTACCCAGATCTTTGCATGGCTCCATCTCTCCCTTCATTCAGGTGGGTCTCTTCTTCAATTATCATCCTATCTAAAGCAAACACCTGTCTTACTCTTCTGCTTTATTTTTTCTCATTGCACTTTTCACTACATGATGCTAAACGTTCTATTTTTATTTATATGATGCCTGCATTTCCACTAAAGGCAGTTTCGTGAAGGCAAGGGTTTTGTCTGTTTCTTCCACTGCTAACGATATCTACAGCTCCTGCAACAGTGCCTGGCACATTGTGAGTATACAGTACTACTGATTGAATCAGAGTAAAATCAGATTTTATAAATTTTTAAGAAAAAAGACAAACTATACAATAATACTTTATTCCTGTCTGAGTTATGTCATTATGAGAATGTTAGCAATATCTATTTAAATTTCTTTGTTTTTAAATAGGCTGTGAGGACGCCAAGGGCAGAAAGAGGGTTTTATTCGATGATTTGCCCTCTGTGAGTGGCACATTGTGGTATCTCAAAAATTCTTTCAGTGAAAGGCGGGAAACTTTCATAGCCAGACTTAAAAAGTCACTGTTCTCTATCTAGTGGCTCAGGTTTGTGTCTTCTTTTTTTTCCACACCCATTTCCCTTCTAAGCAATGTCTTTTTGAATAGTACTGTCAGTAGCCTGTAGGAAACTCAATCTTCTGTGATATTAGTTCTTAAAACTTAAAGGCAGCAAAAGCAGTGAGGCTTGAATCAATAGCAACTATGATGATGTTATAGCAAATAGTAATTGACTGTATGCCACGCATCTGGCAGAGTATAAAGCCTCAAAATTTGTTTCCAGCCTAGTTGGGATATCCATTATCTTAAATTAATTATTTATCTCTATGATAGCAACATTTGAATTTTTCTCTTATAGCTATTTCAGAATGTATACTAGGTTAATGTTAGCTATAGTTATCCTACTGATCTAATGAAAACAAGTCTTATTTCTTCTATCTAACTGTATAATTGTAACTATTAATCAATCTCTCTTCATCTTTCCCTCTCGTTTCCTTTCTTGGTCTCTGGTAAGCACCATTCTGCTGTGTATCTTCCTGAGATCCATGTTTATAGCAGCCACTTGTGAATGAGAACAATCACTTTGTATAGGGTAAGTGCAAATTTTGTCCATTGTACTGCTTAACCCAAGAGGATATATTTAGTAGATGGTGAGGCTGGGATTTGAACCCAAGGTCAGACCTTATAACTACTAATCTCTCAGGCCTCATAGCTGTTTCCCCACATTCATTACCACATTTTGAGAAGATAAAGAGCAAGGCACAACTCCCCAAGAGACACCTGGATATAGTCAGAGAAAGGTTTGGAGTAGCTGGACGTATTATCATGATGTATGATATTTACATTATTGTGACTCTGTTGTTTTTAGTTCCTAGACTGGTATAAATGAGAAAGCATAATTTATGCATCTCCTTGTTATTCTATAAATCACATGTAAATATATTTTTGAGTAAGATATTTTTCCCCTCTTCTCAGAGCTGCCACTAAACCACCAAAGCTGTGTCAAGAACTTCCACATTATCAAGATGGCTGCTGGGTATGACTCCACCAGTCTTAACAAGGCAGCAGAACTGACTTCATGCAAATGTTCACCTATCCTCATCTTCACTCTACTGCCATCCAAATCTCCCGAGGCAGAGAGGATCAGAGAAACTGCCCTAGTTACTTAAATATATATTTGCCTTTCAGCTAACTCTGGAAGACCAGAACCATAGAGGCCAGGGGGCAGAGCAGAGGTGTGTCATCCGTTTGCTTCGTTCATGCCATGTACATGCAGCCTCCGTTTGTCATTTCTCCCATTTTTTGTCTGTCTTGGATTAACTGTTGAGTAAAACATTTCTTATTTCATGCTATCCAAACATGATATTTTGTTATTCAAATATAACATGCAATTTTATTATTTTTCAAAACCCCGCTCTACCTTTTGCACCTAAGTTAGCTGAAAAATTATTCATTTTGCTTTTTGCAAATATCTAAATATATCAATTAGCACTTTTGTTGCAAATGTCAGAAAATCCAGCTGGAGTGGATGTAGGCTTAAAAGGAAGTGTTTGACTTATATAACTCAATATGACAGGATAGTGCCATATCGAGAGAGGGCATGATCTATATACTTATGCAAGGGTTCATTTTCCAACTAGTGCTTGCTTTCTATGAGATCCTAATTGATCAAGCTTTACATCCTCCCAACACCATATTTTCCATAATTTCTCTTCCAGTCTTTCACAACTGAGATTCATTTCAGAGCTTTAAATCCTGATGCCTTAAGACATTCATAGATGCAGCTATGTAAAGAATTAACTTTCTCAGTATTTTGGGTGGTAAAATTTGGGTACTATCTTGGGGAAAGCAGTTGCTGAAATCATTTTCTGTGCTGTAATTCAGATGAGGATCCCTGGCTGAGATAGACTGAGAGAGTTCTAAATATATCTTTGTCTAGCACTTAATGGTTTGAATGATGTGAAATAATCCTCCCTAATTCAATCACTGTGGCCAGAAGGACAAAATATACAGAGAGGCACGTCCTAACTCATAAACACACATGAGAATCAGGAAAAGAGTTAAATCTAATTTCATATGTATATTATGACTGGAGGAATAGTGGTTCCAGGAAAGAAATTCAAGACATTGCTAACCAAAGATGTTCATGGTTAAAGAGAAAAATAAATGTTTACCACAGTATATTCAAATATACATACATTCTTTTAATTTCATTATTTAGAATGCTTTTTTATGCCCTGTCAATTTAAAGCACAGTATTGGTTAGAAACTTATTTTCTGAATTTATTTTCTATTTTAAGCGCCTTAATCACTGATGAGTTTTTCTTTCATAATTTGATGTTACATATTCGTGAAACAGAGTTTGTACTAGTAATGATGGCAAAATATTGTCTTCAGTGATTTGAGACTTTACAACATAATGAACATAAACTATACAAAGCAAACTATAATAAGAAAGAACTTGTAAATGATGCCAATACTTTTAATTGGTAAGGAATATGATAATATTTTTCCTTGAGGAGAGAAGCAAAGAATGTTATTTTACCCTCTGACAAATTTCACCATTTTTCTTTTTTTTCAACATTCTCACATATTTCCTTTCATTTCATGTCAGATGCAATTTCTCAAGCTGAACAAGGGCAAACTCTTTTCATTTCCACATTGTCACTCCTGTTCAGTGTGGTTATAAATGAAATGAAAGCATATTGTACAATAGGACCCCACATGTACTGTAATACCAGAAAATGATTTTGATACACGGAAACAAATGTTATGTATATCTAGGCCTTCTATGACTTTTTAGTCTCACATGGACACACAAAAGAAGATGTTCCTTACACTAAGGAAAATGCTAAAAAAGACACTACCAAATGGCAGGCAGAATTTAAACTCAAAGATAATATATACACCAAGAAATCTTAAATATCTAGAAAGAAAGAGTGCTAAAATACTGCATTATCCCCATGTAGTCAAATGGGATTTAGCCATGGTGAATCACTTGACTCATTCAGCCATGTGTAATAGGCCAATTAAAATGCTTAAACTGGCAAATTCTCAAAAGAGCAAATATTTAGTCCAATGTGGATTCTCATCCAACTTATCTGTGATACCGCATAAATAGAACAAAAATAGGGAAAATCTAAGAGCAAATGGGATGTAAAGATCAACAAGCCTCTATTGTGTATCTGGCTTAGCAAACAAAATAGCAGATAAGAAGAGTTCACATGGATCATGCTTTATGTTTCCAGGCTTAGATATAACATGTTTTTAATTTATTTAACAAATACTTATTATGCATCTACTATATTGTTAGTACTATTTTAGGCACTAAGTTTGTAGTGAGCAAAAATGCTCCAAATCCCTGCTTTCACGGTGTTTGTGAAAGACAGAAATTAAAGCAAATATGTCATGTCAATAGTAGTGGTAGTTGGTGAAAAGGACGCTAGAGAAAAATAAAGCCAGAAAGCAAGATTTAGTTTGGTGTGTGTGTGTGGGCGGGGGCGGGTGATTAAGTTTAACTAGGAGATCAGATAATACCCTACTGGGAAGGAGTGATTTGAGAGAGACATGAAAAAGATGAGGGAATTAGCCATCTGGACATACGGGCAAGACGTGTTAAGGAAGAAGAAACAAGTGCAGAATCCTTGGGTTAAGAGAGTTCTTGGTGTGAAAAAGGAATAGCAAATAAAAATATTTCTGGCTGGCCTGAAGTGAGCAAAGGGAGACAGTTAGAAAATGAGGGCAACCAGATTTCATAAGACTTTGGAGATCATAGTAGGGAATGATTCTTTGAGCAAAAGAAGGAGGTGTTGGAAAGTTTCCATCATAGGAGTGAATGATCTGCTTAGGTTTTAATAAATTGCTCTGGCACCATGTGAAGATAGACTCTGGCAGGGGCAATGGCAGAGAAATGGGAAAGGAAAAAAGTAAGCCATAAAGATCAGCAAGTTTTCCTAACCGTCCGGCAAACCAAAGTAGAAATGATAGTGACTTGGGAGAAGATACAAGATGGGTCTCAATTCAACACAACTTGATTGCAACAGCTGTGAGGTTAATATTTCTTCTGTACTTTTAACAACAGTATATATTGACTATTCATCTAAAAAATAAGTGTTGTGTTATAGTCCTCTACTATTCCACCGTATCCTATATATTGACAAAGATATATAGCTGCTTACAATAAAGACATTTTTCCAGCTTCTCTTGCTGTTGGGTATCATCTCATAACTAAGTTTCAGTTATGGAACATGAGAAGTACTTGTGCATCTTCTGGGAAGTATGTTTTAAGGAGGGAAGTACTTTCTCTTTTCTTTCCCTATGGACATAATGACTAGAGCAAAAGAAGCCATTAACCTCGGGAATAGCAGCCACTCATGTCAGAGAAACAACAGGAAAATAACTAGGTCCCAAAGGAATTTATAAATCAGAACTTCCATATGCCAACAGACTATATCAGGACTAATTCTAATTGAATTAGATTCATTCTGGAACAGATACCCAGATGTTACCATATACTTGTCTTTATCATTTGGTTTGGAAACAAACAGTAATTTGACTTAAGGTGATAATGCTCTATTCTTTTCATGTTGGAGAAGATGGGGCCACAGTATTATCTACAGACTAATAATTTTCAAGGTTTCATTCACTTTCAGTGTTTGCTGTTTTAAGATACTATAGACTTTGCTGTGAAAATAATTAATTCTCAACTTTTCCTATTAGCACAGAGAGGAATGTATCTTTTGTTATATTTTATTGAGGTTTTACAAACAAAATTCCCCTTTAGGGTATCTTAATATTTTGGACAATACAAGTTCAACATTAGATTTTCTTGATGATGTAGAAATGGTAAAACCCCATGAAAAGAGCCCAAGGCTTAGCTGTCAAGAAAGTTACTATGTGGCTTGAAGAGTCTTTGTTTTAACTTCTAGGCTCATATTGAAAACTCTGGCTATAGGAAAATTCAAAAGAAGTCCTTGTGTTTTCTGTGTGTATGTCATTATCTGCTGTATCTTGGTTAGGAGAGCTTCTCCTTCCCCACAAATACCTTCTGTGTTTGTTTTCAGTGTTCTGTTTCATTTATCAAATGGTTGACTGGTGAATGGTTGATTCACCAGGAAATGCATTACTTACAATGTAAAGATGGCTAGTCGAGATATTGGTAACCAGGGAAAGCACTTAAATGAAGCTGTGGCATTTCCAAAGATTTTTTCTTTTCTTACACCATAGTCTCCTCCTGCCAAGTTATATTCTGACAACTTCTGGGGCTATCACCCTCTGGCCACAACATTTTGGTTGATAGCAAGGTTCGTAAGTGTTTTCAACCATACCGTATCCCATCTCTTTGAAAGGGGTGTGAATGTAACCTGTAACTTCATGGAAAATAAATGGCATGGTAATCACAGGCATGTGGAAATTTTACGTAAATAGAGCTGTTGCCAATCTCCATCTCTCTGTCTCTGTAGCTCTTTCTAGTGTCTAGATGAGGCCTTTAAAAAATGCAATTAGATTTCACTGCAGCCAATAATCTGGTCTCCTCCCTCAGTTATTTGGCTTTCAATCATTTTTATCATTAAGGTTTCAACTAAAACAAAACTTGCTTCCTGAGCAATATCCTATTTAAATTGCTATCTAGATAAACCTGCTGGAAAATATTGGACATACTTATTAGTTGGATTATATGTCAAAGTGCTATTTTAATTAAGCTTAATAGTTTGAGTTCTGTGTGATTCCTTCAGTTATCTAACTAGATATTCTTATCACTCAATGTGTATCATTGTTATCTTTTATGAATTATTTTAGTCTCTATGCATATCTGTGAATATGACTTTATTTTATTAAGAGAAATTTAACCAATTGTTTTTCTGTTTACATGAAGGAATACCTATTGGATGCTTTCTGTGTGCCATGCCCTCTGCTAGCTATTGAGGCTAACAAGAAACACATAGTTCTGATTTTCCTGAAGCTCACAGACTAGAGCATAGTGTCGATCTAGTTCAATTATTCAATTGATGGGTGAGAAATATAGGGCCCAGGGAAGGTAAATGCCTTTTTTGGGATCATGCAACTGAAATCCAGCCAGGACCAAAATTTGTATCTCCTGACCATCTGTCTGTCCAGTTTGATTTCCAGTTTGACAACTTTCTGACACTCCCTATCCAACCTGGCTATTTTAAAGGAAAGCACAGGAAATGAAAAGCCTATGTGTTCAGTCTATTTCCCTTCCTTCTGAAAATTCCAAATAGCTTTTTGGCGGCCTTCTATCCTAAACCTAAATCCTGTTCTTTTTGCTATCAGTAGCAAGTAATAGATAGGCTCTTTACACAGAGCTGGTAATCACTTCTTGATTGACCCCAGACCAAAATTAAACTCACTCTTACTAAGCAAGCTCATTGGCTTTATGAACAGAGACTTTTCAGTTATCCAAGACCATTATACCTGCTTCTAAAATGTCCTGTTTTCTCTGTTATTATGAACTGCTTCAGCATACTGCAGTGAACTATTAGCATTCAGAAAAAAACAAAACAAAACAATTCTTTAACTTCTTAAATGTAAGGATGTATTTGAGAGACCATGGCATATTTGATGAAAATTTTTTTAGTAGAAATTTTTTCTTTTTCGTCCAGATTTAAAGAGTCTAAACTCAATTCCTCTGGAGCGACTTGTCATTTCTTATCTTCATTTTTTGCAGTGTGTGTGAACTCATGTCGGACTTTACTTTTACCCAGAGTAAAAAGAAAATGGTTATCAGTTCTTGGTCTTGCTTCTACTGCTGTATAAAAATAAGCTGACTTGTTTCCACACATGTAAGCAAAACTGTCTCCAAAAGGGGTTGGTCAGAGTTTTGAAAATAATGTAAGCAAATACCATTGCTATGTTTGAAGAATCTGTGAAATGTTCTGAGTTAAACCATTTTGAAAGGAGAATCTCAGAAGAGAATAGGCAGTCGAATTAGCTTTCATACTGAGATTTCGTGCAGTGTCTGTTGTGGACATCAGGAATTTTGGCAGGGAGGGTCTGTGAGATGCTGTGAGCATCCTCATGATTAGAGCAATAGTGAGGAGAAGGAGGCCAGAAGGCTAGATTCCAAACCAGGCAATATTGAGTTCCCCATATTTATACTCTTTAGTATATCCATCTACAGAGGACAATGATAGTGAAGGAATTTCATGCAAGAGCAGCAAGTACCCATTAGGTCCAAAGCAGGGCAGGGTTAACAAACATATGTCATCATCAAATATATATATATATATATATATGTGTGTGTGTGTGTGTGTGTGTGTATCTATTTGTATGTATATATATTTGTATGTGTATATATATGTACATACACACACATACACATACATAGTGCTCTGCATGTGCTGAAAACTTGGGGGCCTATTGAAGATGTCATTTCTGTAGCCCATTTCTGGCTATTAGAAACATAGACTTTATGAGAACTCCGCAGCATTAGCTAATAAACCCTAAACAAAGATTGTCCAATCTGCGGACCACAGGATGCATGTGGTCCAGGACGGCTTTACATGCGACCCAATACAAATTCATAAACCTTCTTAAAACATTATGTTTTTTTGTGATTCTTAAATCTCATCAGCTATTGTTAGTGTTAGTGTATTTTATGTGTGGCTCAAGACAATTCTCCTTCTTCCAATGTGGCCCAGGGAGGCCAAAAGATTGGACATACCTGCCCTCAACCATGATAATACTTAGGAGACCAAGTAGACATAACCTTGAACTCTGAGGCCAAATTATATGCCCCTGATGAATTTCCCATTTTGAAACTTAAAGTAGTGTGACAAGCGACATGGCCCAGAGTGAAGCCTTTTATGTCTTTCTAAAGGTGGCATTCTGGCCCTGCTTGCCTCCCCTGTCTCTCCTCTCTCCTCCACATTCTCTTCTCCTGACTTACTGAGTTTCTTTTAGTTCCGTAAAAGCTCTGTGTCATGTCTTCAGGATTTTTTTTGTCATGTACACTTTCCTCTGTTTGATGCTCTATCTCCACACTCCCTATCAATCACTTCCATTCTTCATCTCTTTTCACATTTCAGTATATAGATGCACTTTTCTTTGGGAAAATGTTCCTTAAAGTCCCCAGACTATGTGAGATACCCCTCAGCCTGATCCCACAGCCCTCAGTATTATCTCAGTGTGAGCAGTCATTGAAGTTGTTTGTCAAAATTTCCTCTACTAGGATCCCCAGCAACCCGAATACCACGACTTCTCTGCCACTGAAACCCTGGATTGATACATTGTATGTAGATGCCCAGTAATTACTTGGCGAGTGACACAAAAGTTAGGCAAGCTCCTTGGAAGAGATATGAGGGCAACTGCATTCCTTCATCCTTTCATTGTTGAATAATATTTATTGGTGCCTTCTACATGCGAAGAACCTTTCTAGGCACTTGGTAAACAATAAACAAAAGTTAAAGTCAGACAGACACTAAGCTGACCACCATCATGATATAGGTAGTCTTGTTTTCTAAATGTGTTATCAGAGAAAATCCATACTGAATGAATTATTCTGTGGTTTAAGACAATATAAAAAGTACAGAAAGGACTCAAGTGTCAGTAAAGGGAGGAAGTATTCAATTAAGAATCCTTTGTAATCATAACCTTTAATACCTCCGAAAGAAGGCTAACACAATTGTCAATATCTTCCATTTCAGTTGAAAGATTATAACTTTTACCTAAATCTTTTTTAAAAACTATAATTTTCATAGAAAGTATGAAAGTGAAGACAGAGGCTAAATTGAATGTATGTGTTTACCTTGAAATAAACAAGGTTCTGTTTTTCTTTTTTTTTTTTTAAACTTAATAAACTCAGCCATAAAGTACTTCTAGTGAGAAGAGGTGATGGTGTTTGTCCCACCCTTAAGAGAGTCTTCTGGAAATAGACAATCATGGACACTTACCAGAAAAAGAAGACAAGAAGAATTTAATGCCATTGTTTAATTTTCATCGGATAAATTTTCATCTAGCCACACATAGTTAGCTAGATTCCCTACAGTTTTCTTTTGCTTGTAGCGTATATATGTGTGTGTGTATAAAAATATATATATATATTTTTCCCCTTTAAAAATGTTTCCTTTCAGTAGCCTACCACCAACTTTCTCTCTGTTTTTCAAGTGCCAAAACTGGCCACTGGAAGGATCAAGAATTTTTCTGAATACGCATCAGGGACTTTAATCTGAAATGTTTGCAGCAGAGGTGTCAGACTCTGAAAGCCTTCCAGATTGTTCTTTGTCAGTGACAACTCCCTGCAGAGGAGGTTAAGAGATTAATAGTGGATGAATCACATTTTAAATATCTTCTAACCAACTGTGTTTAAGCTTATATCTGATACAATAACATATTTAAAGGTGTTTCATTTCTTTGAGGGCTTAATATAAGCCATGAGGACAAGTGTCATTTTTTTAAGTCCCATAGCTTTTCTCTCTTATATCCCACCCATGGTGGCAGAGTGGGTTGAGAAAGCAATAAGATTATGTGGCAATTTCAAATCAGACAGAAGATTAAAAAGAGAAATATTTTGTTGGTTTTCTTTTTTAAAGTACACTCACCACCGTGTATGGTTTAGTTAACAAAATTCTAAAATAGCACATGAGTATCCATCATGATAATATTGCTTTATGCTGTTAACAGCTGCTGTTGCCTGATAATATCAAAAGGATTTGGAGATGGTTGCTTTAGTGCCTTCTTATTCATTATATACACATATATACATATATATATACATATTCTCTTTCATACATATATAGACAAACTAATATATAAATATATATTTATAAACTATATTCATATATAAATATGTAAATGTATATATAAATTATATAAATGTTTTTATAAGTAAACAGTTTTATATCTGATATATAAACTATGAATTATATATTTTATTACATATAATATATACCATATAGAATAAATTTATATAATTTTAAAAATATTTTAATATGATTTATATATATATATATGAGAGAAATAGTGGAAGCAAAAATTTAGAGTACAAGTTTTTTTACTTCCTTTTTTTTTTTTTGGAAGTAAGATCTCCCTCTGTTGCCCAGGCTAGAGTGCAGTGGCGAAATCTTGGCTCACTGCAACTTCCGCCTTCAGGGCTCAGGCCAAGCTCCCCACTCAGTCACCAGAGTAGTTGGGACTATAGGTGTGCACCACCATGCCCAGCTAATTTTCTTTTTTTTTTTTTTTTATAGTATTTTTTATAGAACTGGGGTTTCTGGGCATGTTGCCCAGGCTGGTCTTGAACTTGTGAGCTCAACCATGTTGCCCAGGCTGGTCTTGAACTTGTGAGCTCAAGTGATCTGCCTGCCTCAGCCCCCGCCAAAGTGCTGCAATTATAGGCATGAGCCACCATGCCTGATCAATATTTTTTTCCTTCTAATCTTGTATTTTGAAGTATAATTTTTTAAATCAACCTCTACCTTTTTCTGACAAAGGATGTTTGTATCTATGTTAAACTCTAAAATGCTTTAAACTATAATAATTATTTTAGTTCATAATGAATTCTGAACATATCTGACAATAACTATTTTAAGTGTTTGAGAGAACCCTGCCACCCCTGTTGACTTCCCTGCTCCTCTTATACCCGTTTCCCTCATTTCTCTGCTTAAAGGTAACTTTTAAAGTACATTTGTTCTGATATGAGAACTTACCCTGTATCAGGGCTTTCCTCAGCCAGTAAAATGTCTCCTTTTATCCCCAGATCCTTTCCTCATGAAAGTAGCCCTTTGTTTCTCATTTAAACCACCCTATCAACTAGAGAGCAGTTTTAGGTATTCACTTGCTGAAGTAAGCCACTTCCTTTGACAGAGATACAAAACATGATAACAATGAAGCAAACCTTATTTGGTCTCAAATATAATTGCTTTAACTCTTCTGCCCTTTCTGATCACAGAGCCCTAATGCAAACATCTAGTATAACTGCACAGCAAATGAATAAGCAGATTCAAACCAGCTGGAGTCTTACACCAATATACTATCTAGGCATAAAACTGAGCCTTTACGTGGAAACCAAGTCACAGTGCAGCACATGACATCCTAAGCTAGGAAAATGAGCTAAAGGGGCCTTGGCAGCCTTCTTGGTATGTTTATTTGTGCACTACACAGATAAGCTCAGAGGAAGGGTTGGCTCTGTGCTGGAACTAGAAGTGTGGCCAACCTTCTGCTCTACTAGCTGTTGACTGCTAGGAGTGGGAGGAAAGTCCCAGAGAATGTGCTCATATCCCATCATTCATAGAGAAGACATATCAACAGCCATTACCAAAGGTAGTGAATAAAGAAATTGGATTTTTAGCTTATTATATAAAGTTAGTGATATAGCCAGTAGAACTGAAACAACAAACTATCATATGCACATATACATACAAATACACAGAAAACAAAGCAAAAGCTTCATTTATTGAAAGAAGAATTAAAAACAGAAAACAGGATGCAAAATAGGACCCTCAAGGAAACATTTCAGTATTTGCAAATGGGTTATATGCATATATTTATTAAAATAAGTAGATTGGGCTGGGTGCTGTGGCTCACGCCTGTAATCTCAGCACTTTGGGAGGCCAACGTGGGTGGATCACCTGAGATCAAGAGTTGGAGACCAGCCTGTTCAACATGGCGAAACTCCGTCTCTACTGAAAATACAAAAATTACCCGGGCTTGATGGCGGGCACCTGTAATCCCAGCTACTTGGGAGGCTGAGGCAGGAGAATTGCTTGAACCCAGGAGCCGGAGGTTGCAGTGAGCCAAGATTGCACCACTGCACTCTAGCCTGGGGGATAGAATGAGATTCTGTCTCCAAAAATAAAAATAAAAAACAGATTGGGTTAAAACCAAAGCCCAAGTTATAGGCTGTGTATAATAAATGTAGCTACAATATTTCAGACATGTGGAAGGTAAAAAACTAAAGTGAGAACAAAGATATATTAGAAAAGTGCCAACAATAAGAAGATATGATTTGTATTAATATTAGAAAATTTTGATTGGCAAGGCAAATTGTTTCAATGAAAGAAAGAAGAAAAGAAATTTTTTAAAATATTAAAGTCCAACCGATAATTTCTTGGACCAAGAAGCACAGTATTAAAATAAAGATAAAATTATAGGAAATACAAGGAAATGTGACAAAATAGAAAACCTAGGAACACACAAATCAGGTAAGAAATATAGTTATGATAAAGATCACATTTCAAATCAGCAAAAAAGAATTATTTGACTTAAATGGCTTTGAGCCAACTGGCTAACCATTTGAAAATTTAAAGTGCACTCTATAAGTTGTAATGTGTGAAATTAAATGCAAATGGTTTGAAATTTCAAAAAGTTAATATGTATAATAAAAGTATTAGACTAGTCAAGTATTTGGGTTCTAAGTAATTTAAATGTATTGTCACAAAGAATTAATTAAATTGCCCAACTCAGCATACCTACTACATGACAGACTAGGATTTGAACCAAGTAAACCTGCAAGGCCCCACCCTGCCTTTTATTTTCTCTCTCTTTTTCTTTGAGACAGAGTCTTGCTTTGTAGTTCAGACTGGAGTCCAGTGGTGTGATCTTGGCTCACAGCCACCTCTGACTCCCAGGTTCAAGCAATTCTCCAGCCTCAGCCTCCTGAATAGCTGCGACTACAGGCACCTGCCACCACGCCTGGCTAATTTTTAGTAAAGATGGGGTTTCACCATGTTGGCCAGGCTGGTCTTGAACTCGTGACCTCAAGTGATCTGCCCTCCTCAGCCTCCCAAAGTGCTGGGATTACAGGTGTGAGCCACCATGACTGACCAAGCAGCACATTTTTACCTTTTATTTTATTTAAGTTCTGGAATACATGTGCTGAATGTGCAGGTTTGTTACATAGGTATACATGTGCCGGTGGTTTGCTGCACCTATCAATCTGTCTTCTAGGTTTTAAGCCATTCATGTATTAGGTATTTGTCTTAATGCTCTTCCTCCCCTTGTCCCCGAACTCCCAACAGTCCCTGGTGTGTGATGTTCCCCTCCCTGTGTCCATGTGTTCTCATTGTTCAGCTCCCACTTATGAGTGAGAACATGTGGTGTTTGGTTTTCTGTTCCTGTGTTAGTTTGCTGAGGTTGTTGGTTTCCAGCTTTATCTATGTCCCTGCAAAGAACATGAACTCATCTTTTTTTATGGTGGCATAGTATTCCATGGTGTCTGTGTGCCACATTTTCTTTTTCCAGTCTGTCACTGATGGGCATTTGGGATGGTTCCAAGTCTTTGGTATTGTTTCATGCCAGTTAGAATGGTGATCATTAAAAAGTCAGGAAACAACTGATGTCATCAAGCATGTGGAGAAATTGGAATGTTTTACAATATTGATGGGAGTGTAAGTTAGTTCAACCATTGTGGAAGACTGTGTGGCGATTCCTCAAGGATCTAGAACCAGAAATACCATTTGACCCAGCAATCCCATTACTGGGTATATACCCAAAGGATATGTTGTACTATTGTACTATGTAGACACATGACACATATGTTTATTGCAGCAGTATTTACAAGCATTACATTTTGAAAGTAACAAAGATGAGTTCTAAAAGGAAAATTTGATGGATTTGACTACATGAAAATTACAATCCTTTCAATGTGAAAAAATGGAAACAACAAAATCTAAAGTCTTCTGATAAACTGAGAAAATATTACAAGACCTATATCATATAAACATTGTTGACATCTCCAGTACATTCGAGGTTTGTATCAATAAGAAAACAAAGAAAAAAAGGCAAAGAACACACAGGAAAATGTATAAGTGGTTAATTATTTTGACATCCACAAAATTAAGTACCATTCAATTAGTAAAAACAAGCTTTTAGAAATATATTCTTTATAATGGCTAAAGTGAGAATAACCTATTATCAAAATAAAATGGCAGATTATAGAAACAATATGACAATATAACATTTGTGTATTAATACTTTTCATTACATATATATGGTAATGTATGATTCTTTGTAACCTTATTTCTCTTTATCTTTGTTTTGGTGTAAGAATATTTTTTGGAATTGTTTCAACCATTTTATTACCGTAAAAGGAAAACAAACAAACAAAAAAATTACAGAATGACCAAACTGAAGGCCTCACTTTGTTAAGCTGCCAAATAACTGTCCTGGACTCACCTTGCCTTTACCTTTCTTATGTAAGAAGATAAACTCCTCATTATTCCTGTGACTTTTGTTTGAACACGCTTTGTTTTACTTGTAGCTGAAAGCACCCTAACTGATACAGACAGGGAGATACTTTGGAAAAAAATAATTTGACCATACAATGGAAGAGGAAATTTTAAAGAAGAAAATAGAATCAGTGCATATTTAAGATTTTTCCAAAGCATTTTGAGGGCAAGAGATCAAAGAGATTTTTGAGATGATTGCGAATTTGGCCTAGTATATCAACAGGGTATCCAGATTTTACAGACAATTTTGCTGTAAGTTAATATAATTACTCCTTGCTTGCTACCTATTTTAGAGAGCTCCATAAATATGTGCATTTTTTCTGGATATTCTGTTTGAATTTGTCTTTCTGTCAGATGCAAAAAGTGCTATCCATATAACTCAATTGTATTAGAGCTTTATATGAGACAGGAAGAAAAGAGTCTCACCTTGAATAATAAGACCAAAATATTTTCTAAAGAGGCAGATTCTGTGTGCAAATGTTCTCAGGAGCATAATATATACTACTAATTTCTCAGAATTATAAAATGTCAATATTTTAGAAAATAAAATGAAGAATCCTGATATAAGAAAAGTGTTTTGTTGAGTATTTCCCAAACTGAAGAATGCTATTACTGGAAGGAACTATAAACTGAGTGGCTTCTAGGTAGAGGTGGGTTATAAATGAATGATATTTTCTTGACAGTGAACTCTAAAAAGCCAATGTCTAGGAATACTCTAGGGATTACCCACCCCAAATCAATAATAACATTAGAGTGAGTCACAGCTCATCTTTAAAGATATTATGAGTAAAATGGAGTTTATACAATACTTACCTTATAGTATTGTTGTAAGAATTAAATTGTAATACTGTAATGATTAAGGAAAATATTTCATTTTGAAGGTTCTTGGTATATTATTAGTATGATTATAATTATTATTAATATGACTTGCCATTATAATTATCATTATTTCATGAAGATTACAGTAGGAGAGGTAATGACTGGATTTCTCCACAGCATTGGGGAGGTGGTCTAACATCTCTAGCATAAGTGAGTCAACTCTTTGAGTCAGAGAAGGTGAGTCAGCTTCCTATCTTTAGCTGAGCTAAAGCACAGATATAGAATTTGAACAGTGACTGGGGTACCAAAGACTATTTGGAGCTTTCTTTCTACTTTCCTATAGTTTTGTATTAATGATATTGCTATCTTCTCAAAATATGTTTAAAATTTTGATTGTGGAATTCATATTAATCTGTGAGACACACTGATTTCGGTTTTATGATTTATTTTTCATTTTTAATTATTGTGGGTACATAGTAGTATGTATTTATGGGGTACATGAGATGTTTTGATATAGGCATGCAATATAAAGTAAGCACACCATGGAGTATTGGGCATCCATCCCCTCAAGCACTTATCCTTTTAGTTAGAAACAATCCAATTACACTCTTTGTTTTAAAATATACAATTATTATTGACTATAGTCACCCTGTTGTATTAGCAAATTCTAGGTCTTATTCCTTCCAACTATTTTAGTTGCCATTAACCATCACCACCTCCCTAACACCTTTACATTATCAATCCCAGCATCTGGTAACTATCCTTCTACCCTCTGTCTCCATGAGTTCAGTTGCTTTGATTTGTAGAACCCTCACGTAAGTGAAAACATACCATGTTTGTCTTTCTGTGCTTGGCTTATTTGACTTAATAATCTTCAGTTCCATCCATGTTGTTGCAAATGACTGGATCTTATTCTTTTTTATGGCTGAGTAGTACTCCATTGTGTGTATGTACCACATTTTCTTCATTCCAATCCATTTTCTTAATCCGTAAGTGTCTATTGATAGACACTTAGGCTGTTTTCAAATCTCAACTATTGTAAACAGTGCTGCAACAAATGTGGGAGTGCAGATAATCTCTTCCATATACAGATTTCCTTTATTTTGCATCTATACCTAGTAGTGAGATTCCTGGATCAAATGGTAGCTCAATTTTTAGTTTTTCGAGGAACCTTCAAACTGCTCTCCATAGAAGTTATACTAATTTACATTCCCACCAACCATGTACAAGGGTTGTGTTTTCTTCATGTCCTCACCAGCTTTCTTATTGCCTGTCTTTGGAATATAAGCCATTTTAGCAGAGGTGAGACAATATTTCACTGTAGCTTTGATCTGCATTTATCTAATGATTAATGATGTTGAACACCTTTTCATATGCCTGTTTTCCATTTGTGTGTCTTTGTTTGAGAAATGTCTATTCAAATCTTTTGTCCATTAAAAAAGTCAAATTATTAGATTTTTTTCTATAGAGTTGTTTGAGCTCCTTATATATTCTGGTTATTAATCCCTGTCAGATGACCAGTTTGTAAATATTTTCTCCCATTCTATGGGTTGTCTCATTACTTTGTTGTTTCCTTTGCTGTGCAGAAGCTTTTCAACTTGATGTGATTCCATTTGTCCATTTTTGCTTTTGTTGCCTGTGCTTGTGAGGTATTTCAATAAATTCTTGCCCAGACCAATATCCTGGAGATATTCCACAGGGTTATCTTGTAGTATTTTCATAGGCTGAGGTCTTATATTTAAGTCTTTAATCCATTTTAATTAGATTTTTGTATATGGTGAGAGATAGGGGTCTAGTTTCCTCTTTTTTTTTTTTTTTTTTCCTGCATGTGGATATCCAGTTTTCTCAGTGCCATTTATTGAAGAGCCAGTCTTTTCCCAAGAGTATGTTCTTGGCACCTTCTTAGTTTACTGTAGGGATGTGAACTTGTTTCTGGGTGGTCTATTCTGTTCCATTGGTTTATGTGTCTGTTTTTATGCCACTACCTGCTATTTTGGTTACTATAGCTCTAGTATTATTTGAAGTCAGATAATGTGATTTTTCCAGTTTTGTTCTTTTTGCTTAGGATTGTTTTGGCTATTCTGTGTCTTATGTGGTTCCATATACATTTTAGGATTTTTTTCTATTTCTGTGAAGAATGTCATTGGTATTTTGATAGGGGTTTCATTGAATCTATAGAGTGCTTTGGGTAATATTAACATTTTAACAATATTGGTTCTTCCAATCCATGAATAGGGAATATTTTTCCATTTTTTTGTTTTCTCTTCAATTTCTTTTATCAGTGTTTTATATAGTTTTTATTGTAGAGATCTTTTACTTCTTTGGTTAATTTCTAGATATTTAATTATATTTGTGGCTATTGTAAATGGGATTACATTTTAAATTTATCTTTCTGATTGTTCACTATTGACATATAGAAATTCTACTGATTTTCGTATTTGGTATGATATTCTGCAATATGAATGAATTTGTTTATAAGTTCTAATAGTTTGCTTGTGGTGTCTTTAGATTTTTCGAAATATATTTCTATATTATCTACAAACAAGGATAATTTGACTTCTTTCTTTCCTATTTGGATGCCCTTTATATATGCACCCAATATATATGCACCCAACATGGGAGTACCCAGATATATAAAGCAAATATCATTACAGCTAAAGAGAGAGATAGGCCTCAAAACAATAATGGCTGAAGACTTAAACATGTCACTTTCAGCATTGGACAGATCTTCTGTAAGAAATATCTTATCTTTCTCTTTTCTGATTTCTCTAGCTAGGACTTCCAGTGCTACACTGAATAACAGTGGTGACAGTGGGCAACCTTGTCATGTTCCAGATTTTAAAGAAAAGACTTTCAGCTTTTCTCCCTTTAGTATGATACTACTGTGAGTGTGTCATAATTGGCTTTTATTACGTTGATATATGTTCCTTCTGTACCCAGTTTTTTGAGGGTTTTCATTATGAAGGTATGATAAATTTTATCAACTGCTTTTCAGCATCTGTTGAAATGATCATATGGTTTTATCTTTCATTCTGTTGATATGATATATTACCTTGGTTGATTTGCATACATTGAATCATTGTTGCATCCCAGGGATAAATACCACTTGGTCATGATAAATATTCTTTTAATGTATTGTTGGATTTGGCTTTCTAGTATTTTGTTGATGATTATTGCTTCAGTATTAATCAGATATTGGCTTGTAGTTTTCTTTTATTGATGTGTGTTTGTCTGGTTTTGGTATCAGAGTAATACTGGCCTCATATCAGTTTGGAAGTATTCCCTCCTCTTTTATTTTTGGAATAGTTTGGGTAGGATTGCTATTAATTCTTTAAATATTTGGTAAAATTCACCAATAAAGCTATTGGGTCTCAGGCTTTTTTTCCTGGGAGATTATTTATTAAAGCTTCAATCTTGTTACCTGTTACTGGTCAGTTCAAGTTTTGAATTTCTTCATAGTTCAATACTGGTAGGCTGTATGTGTCTAGAAAATTGTCTATTTCTTCTAGATTTTCCGATTTATTGGCATATAGTTGTTCATAGTAGCTAGTAACAATTCTTTGAATTTCTATGATATCGATTGTAATGTCTCCTTATTCATCTTTTTTCATCTCTGATTTTAGTTATTTGGGTTTGTCAATTTTGTTTACAGTTTTAAAAAACAACTTTTTGTTTAATTAATCCTCTATTATTTTCTTTATTTCAATGTCATTTATTTCTACTGTGATCTTTATTGTTTCTTTTCTTCCACTAACTCTGGGTTTGGTTTGCTTTTGATTTTCTAATTCTTTAAGATATATTGTTGATTGTTTATTTGAAGGTTTTTCTCTTTTTTTGATGTAGGCTCTTTTACCTATAAACTTCCCTCTGAGTGTTGCTTTTGCTATATCCCATAGACTTTGGTATGTTGTGATACCATTATCATTTGTTTCAGGAATTTTTCAGTTTCCTTCTTAATTTCTTCATTGACCCACTGGTCACTCAGAAGCATGTGGTCTTATTTCCATGTATTTGTATAGTTTCCAAAGTTCCTCCTGTTATTAATTTCTAGTTTTATTCCATTGTGGTCATAGAAGATGTCTGACATTATTCCTTTTTTTTGAATGTTTTAAGACATTTTATTACCTAACATATGATCTGTCCTTAAGAATAATCCATGTGTTGAAGAAAATAATGTGTATTCTGCAGCTCTTGGAAAAAATGTTCTGTAAATATCTCTTAGAGCCACTTAATCTATAGTGAAGATTAAGTCCAATGCGTGTTTGTTGATTTTCTGTCTGGAAGATCTGTCCTATGCTGAAAGTGGCATGTTGAAGTCTTCTGCAATTATTGTTCTGGTGCCTCTCTCTTTAGCTCTAATGATATTTCCTTTATATAGCTAAGTGCTCCAGTGTTGGGTGCATATATATTTAAAACTGTTTTGTCTCTTTGCTGAATTGACCCTTTTATTATTATATAATGACCTTCTTTGTTGCTTTTTATAGTTTTTGTCTTGAAACTTATTTTATTTGATATAAATGTAGCAACTTCTGCTCATTTTTTGGTTTCAATTGGCATGGAATATATTTTTCTGTCCCTTTATTTTTAGTCTATGGTGTGTCTTTATGGGTGAAGTGTGTTTCTTGTAGGCAACAGATCAATGGTTCTTGTTTTTTCATCCATTTAGCCAGTCTCTATCTTTTGATTAGAGAGTGTAGTCCATTTACCTTCAATGTTTTTATTGGTAAATATGGAGCTAATCTTACCATTTTGTTGTATTTCTGGTTGTTTTGTGGTCTCTTCCTTGTTTCTTTCCTTCCTGTCTTTCTCTAGGGAAAGTGAGTTTTCTCTGGTGAAATGATTTAGTTTCTTGCTTTTTATTTTCTGTGTATCCATTGTATGTTTTTTGATTTGAGGTTACCATGAGGCTTGTTAATACTATTTTGTAACCCATTATTTTAACCAGATAATGACCTAACACTATTTGCTTAAACAAACAAGCAAAAAGACTCTAGTAAAAACTCGATGCCTTAAATTCATCTTCCTGCTTTAAAACTATTTATTGTTTCTATTTATATCTTCAAAAGTTGTTGTAGTTATTATTTTGCATTGGTTCATCAATTAGTCTTTCTACTTAAGGTATGAGTAGTTATGTACCACAGTTACAGTGTTAGAATATTCTGAGATTTTTTCTGTGTATTTACCATTACCAGTGATTTTACCTTCAAGTGATTATTTATTGCTCATTAATGTCCTTTTCTTTCTTATTAAAGTACCCTGTTTAGCATTTCTTATAGGACAGGCCTTGTAGAATGACTTTGGAAGTATCCCATCTGGTATTAATGAAACCCTTCAGCTTTTGTTTGTCTGGGAGTGTCTTTATTTCTTCTTCATGTTTGAAAGATATTTTCACCAGATATACTATTGTAAGGTAGAAGTCTTTTTTCTTCAGCACTTTATATGTGTCATACCACCCTCTCCTGGCCTGTAAGATTTTTACTGAAAAGTCTGTTGTCAAACATACTGGATCTCTATTGTAGGTTATTTCTTTCTTTTCTCTTGCTGCTTTTACAATCATTGATCTTTGGGAGTTTGATTATTAAATGCCTTCAGGCAGTTTTCTTTGGGTTAAATCTGCTTAGTGTTCTATAACCTTCTTGTAATTAGATATTGATGTCTTTCTCTAGATTTAGGAAGTTCTCTATTATTATCCCTTAGAATAAACTTCCTAGTCCTTTATCTTTCTCTATCTCTTCTTTAAGGGAAATATCTCTTAGATTTTCCCTGTTGAGGCTATTTTTTAAATATCCTGTAGTCATTTATTTTTATTTTTTGAGACAGAGTCTCATTCTGTCACCCAAACTGGAGTGCAGTGGCATGATCTTGGCTTACTGAAACCTCCACCTCCCAGGTTCAAGTGATTCTTGTGCTTCAGCCTCCTGAGTAGCTGGGATTATAGGAGTACACCACCACACCTGGCTACTTTTTGTATTTATAGTAGAGATAGAATCTCACCATGTTGGTCAGGCTGGTCTTGAACTCCTGGTCTCAAGCGATCCACCCATCTTGGCCTCCCAAAATGCTGGGATTACAGGTGTGAGCCACCGTGCCCAGCCCTGTAGGCATTCTTAATTTTTTTTATTCTTTTTTCTTTTGTCTTCTCTGACTTTCTATTTTCAAATAGCCTGCATTCAAGCTCACCAATTATTTCTTCAGCTTGATCAATTCTGCTATTAAAAGACTCCGAGGCATTCTTCAGTTTGCCAATTGTATTTTTTAGCTCCAGAATTTCTGCTTGATTCTTTTTAATTATTTCAATCTTTGTTAAATTTATCTGATAGAATTTTGAATTCTATGTATGTTTTATCTTGAATTTTTTTCAGTTTCCTCAGCACAGCTATTTTACATTCTCTCTATGAAAAGTCATATATCTCTGTTTCTTCTGGATTGATCACTGGTGCCTTATTTAGTTCATTTGATGAGGTTAAGTTTTCCTGGATGTTGTTGATGTTATTAGATGTTCTTCACTGTCTGGGCTTTGAAGAGTTAGGCACTTAATGTAGTCTTCACTGTGGTGGGCTTATTTGTAGCCATCCTTCTTGGGAAGACTTTCCAGATATTTGAAAAGACTTGGGTGTTGTGATCTAAGCTATATTGCTTTATGGGATATTCCAAGCCAGTAACACTGTGTTTCTTGCAGACTTGTAGAGATATCATCTTGATGGTCTTAGACAAGATCCAAGAGAATTCTCTGGATTACCAGAGACTCTTATTCTCTTCTTGTACTTTCTCCCAAACAAAAAGAGTCTGTCTCTCTTTCTCTGCCTCTCTCTCTCTCTCTCTCTTTTCTGAGCCACCTAATTTATAGGTAACATACTTAAACCTACATATTTATGAAATGTTGTTACTCAAAGTTATCCCCATGGAAAACTTTAAGTGTATTCCAATGATGTTACCTCTCAAAACACTACAGCTATCAGTACAAATACTCACCAGTTTGGAACTTTCTTTATAGTCATACTTTACGTTTAATAAAAATAATATGACCTGAAAAGATTGTACAAGGACCATCTCAATGACTGTATTGAGTCAGATCTGAAGCCAGCACAGCACTGGGTCTTGCCCAAGGTTTGCTGTAACCACTCCCTGGTTACTGCCAGTGTTCACTCAAGTATCTGGAACTCTACAATCTGCAAATGGCAAAGCCAGCCATACCTGTGTCCTTCCCTCCAGGGCAGCAAGGCTCCCCAGACCCCGGATGGGCCCAAAGGTGCTGTCTGGGAGTCAGGGACAACAGTCAAAAACCTTAGAAGTCTATTTGGTATTCTGTTGTATTGCAGTTGAGGTGACACTCAAACCCCAACACAGTCCTTCCCACTCTTCCCTCATCTTTCTAAAGGCAGAGGGGCCCACCCAGTACCCTCCACCACCTTAAGCCACAGAGAGTACTGCCAGATTACCAGCCAGTGTTATGACCCAAGCTCCTTCAAGTCAGCTTGTGTTGGATGCTGCCTGGCCTGGGACTCACCCTTTAGGTCAGTGGCCTCCCCTCTGGCTAAGGGCAGGTCCAGAAGAAGGCACATTGATTTTGGATGGTAATACAGAGTGAAACTTGCAGAATGACCTCAATTTTTGGAAGTAGCTTTACATTAATTAGAAGTTAGTTCAGTAAAAAAAAAATGTGTAATCCTTTTGTGTCATATTATTTTTTCTTAAACATAAGGTATGACTATAAAGGAAGCCCCAAACTGGTGAGTATTTATGCTGATAGCTGTGGTGTTTTGAGAGGTAACATCATTGGAATGCTCTTAAAGTGTTCCAAGGTGATAACTTTGAATAACAGCATTTCATAAATGTGAAGGTTCTAGCATGTTAGCTATGAATAATTCTTACTATATTACAGTTCTCTCTCACACACACATACCCAGTGAACTTTATACTGATATTTTGTATAAAATATACTGATATTATATGTAATTTAAATTTCACAGAGATCAAAAGGTTTTATTTACAAAGATCTTAAGTGATATTGACAGGAAATTAGTCATATTCATTTATAACTAAGAGGCAGGAATAAGGTTATATTTTGAGATATTCCTGAGATCTGCTAAAGTAGTTTCTTGAATCATGAAGCATTAAAATAGCCACAAAAGCACATTTTTGGCATTTCTTTAGAAATTGAGGGAGTCTGCCCTCTCAAGGTCAAGGTAAGGCAAAGATGATTTGTGTATTTAATTTATGGTCTGGCCAGAGGGCAAGGAACTGTGATTATTGGTTCCTCAGGCACACATAATAGATATGAAAATGGACATTTCGTATTTTTTTTCTAGAAAAGGAGTTCAAATATTTCAGTAAACTATAAACATTATACCGTTTATTACCCAGTTCGTGTTAATATTTATTATGTGTGTACAGAATTGTACACAATTTTAAAAACAACCAAATTAATAAAATTTAACTTTTAATAAGAAAGAAACATTTATCATTTTTACAAGCTTCCATAATGAGCTCACTGGTAACTGTGTTTTGCTTTTATCTTTATTACCAATATTATGATTACATTAAATGGTAGATAAATAATAATATGGATTATTAACCCTATATGTAAATGTAACACATATGTTCTCTGGACTGAGAATGATTTCTAGGTGAATAAACAAATGATTGTAGCCACCCTTGTTGAAAATAGAGGAGCTTAGGGTAGTTTTGTAAGGTCTGTGATAATACACATTTTCTAGTTTTAGTGCTTTGTATGTGCATTGAAATGATATGGATATTGTGACTCTTCT
Organism: Colobus angolensis palliatus; assembly: GCF_000951035.1. NCBI lineage: Eukaryota > Metazoa > Chordata > Mammalia > Primates > Cercopithecidae > Colobus > Colobus angolensis. The sequence goes on along the minus strand of NW_012120643.1, from coordinate 410,452 downwards.
TTATTAATTCTGATGCTTAGCCATTTATTTTTGTGTTCTCCGTTGAAATAGACTCCTGAGACAGAGGCTGTTTTCCCTGCAGTAGAAATGCTATGATATGAGTGAGTGGTTTATAATTTCTGTAATTCTCTTTTCACTGTAACCTATTAGGGCTCCATTCCAAGATCTACTTCTGACTCCTTTGACATTGGGAAAATTACTTTATACCCTTCCTAAACCTGCTTTCCCTCATCTGTAGAATGAGAATACTTAGCTCTACTTACCTCAATGGGAAATGTGTTTTATTAAAGGCCTATTAGCTTCTTGAAGTATACAATTGTAGTTTGGGTGGTGTTTCCTTTACTGTGCACTTGGCATCAAATCTTCTTTTGAAATCTTTATAAATGCCGCTCTGTATAAGTGTGCTTTGCAAGGACAAGTGGAAAGTAGTTTGCTCTGCTACAAAAGAAGAAACTGCCTTTATTCTAATAACAGCTAAACCCAAGCAAGTTCTCTCCAAATGATGGCAAATATTTTTTAAGCTTTTAAAATACAATAAAAATGGCATAACTATACATAGAGAATGGAACTAAATATAATTATTATGGAACTATTGTGAAATATTTATTTTATATATATAATGCTTCAGTTTATTTAAATTTTTTAGCTTGAGAATTTATATAAATGAAAACATTCAAATTTATAGGGACAAGTATATCAGAGGTAAAATTTTACAAATTATTAAAAATGTTGAGTTTCCTCCTTTTTTTTTTTATACCTTCACCACCGAATTCCTATTTAAGTAAGCAGATATTTGTTTTACAAGTGAAGAATTAAAGAATGTTTTTTAGGGATGGTACACTCCACGGAGACAACAAACGAATTGGCTTAAATACCAAATTTTCTGCCCATCTCATGCACATGTTGTTTAGAAAAGCACTTTCCCATCATAGGCCCCAAACTTTTTGTTCTAACCATGAACATGCCTATATTTTCTTTAACAATAAAGATGGTGTAGAGAGTGGGTGAGGGAGTTGGTTATGAGAGTGGAAGAAGAAAATGAGATATCCAGACTCTTTGTTGATTATTTGAATATATGATCCTTAAGGATTCCAAAGTTAACTGAAAAGTGGAAATGCTTATTTGATTCCTTATATCCTACTTGAATGCTTATTATGATCCCAGAGTAACTGATTCATGAACTGTAATCTCTAGGAGACTATTTCTGTGCGACATTTGTCTTAAACTGCATTACTGGGCATGTGGTCACTCCCTCCATAGTAAGAGGTCTTTACCTCTCCACGCATTGTCCTGTGACCTGTAGTCCCTCTTTCTGGTGGAGGCTGTTTTCCTGCCTTTTGGATAATGGAATACAAACAAATGTGACATATATCACATCCAAGCAGAATATTTGAAGGAGATCGCTTGATACACCTTGGCCTCTTGCTTTTGCCCCCACCATAAAAACAGCATGTCCCAGACAGCACCTTCACACTGCGTCCTAGAATGGGAAGACATGCAACAGAGCCAAGTAGAGTCCAACAGTGTCTCAGCAGCCACAGCCTGAGCACAGCTTACATGTAGTGTAAGAGAAATTTTTGAGGCAATTCACTGAGCTATATGGGTTGTAACAGCAATAAAAATACCCACTTTAGAAAATAGCTTTCAAACCTTGTGGTCTGCTCTAACAAAGATATCTAATAAGATTTTGCTGGGCACCAGGAAGAAGAGAGACTTTTTTTTTTTTTTTTTGAAACTGGAAAACTGTTTTTATAGAGTGGCAAAACATTTTGTAATATTTTGTTTGAGATAGTTCAGAAGACAGTTGATATACTATAAAATGTGGCTTCAGACAAAAAAGTTTCAAGACAGTACAATACTGGCATTTTGAGTTGATTGTTCTTTGTTGCACTTGAGAAGGCACTATGAGAAGACTGAGGTCAGAAAAGAATTGATGTATTTGAAAGTAGTAATGAAAGGAAATAGAGATCCTAGCAATTCTAAAATTTGCAAAATTAAAAAATGAAATGATTTTTCAATTTTAGTCAGTAAAAACTTAAATTAGAAAGGCTTTTGAACTACAGTCTCAAGGTAAATATTAAACATAGCCATGCTATGCTCCAGATTTCCTCATAGATTAAGGTGGTCTTCCAGATGAACAAAATGGCTTGAAGGAGAACGGGGGGAATGAGACAATTCCATAAAACCTGATAGATGAATTACCTAAAATTAAGAAAGAGTTATCTATGTTCAAATACAAACAGTGGAGGTAATGATTGCATATGGTACTGACTATCATAAATATTACAAACAAATAAACACTTTTTTGAGAAATTTATGTTAGCAGAATTAACAAAAGCCTGTAACATAAACACTGTGACGGTTTAAGATATCAGTAAGTCCTTGGACTCCTGTTACTGACAGAGAGAAGAAAGAATTTGAAGCTCAAAAAAGACACACATGCCACAGAATTTGAAAATCTGGGAAAATACTATAAGAACTGCTTACCCCAAAGTAGGCAATGATATTTTACGGAGTCCCTGTACTGTTGTGTTCATTGTTCCCCACACATTTTGGCTCCATGCTCCAAGAAGTTCTTTCTTTTCTATTATCCTCCTTGACTGTTGCTGAAGAGAAAAATGGAGAATCTTTATTATGGTTGCTTGATTCATCTCAGTCTTTTTTTTTTTTCCTGTTCTCTGCCATAAGAACAAAATACCCCAGACGGGATCGTTCTTTGTTCTTCAGTCGTGTTCAGAATGAGGAGACGTTGGAGGGCTGGTCAGACCCATATCAGCCATTGCTGACCTACAGCTTGCATGTAATACAAGTGAGAAATAAGTTATTGTTCGTTTCAGCTCCCTGCTGAAACGTTTGAGTTGTTCAAAACTGATCAAGGCATAATTTTTCTTTTAAATATTCACAAACTTGTTACTAGTTGCTATTACTCTTTCCATTTTATAAATCATGAAACTTGCACTAAAATTAATGCGTAATATTAGCTCTTTCAAGAATATAAGATGCATACCGCATACTGTAAAAGATATCACCTTCACTGCTCCAATTTAATAATCCAATTTCTAACTTTCACATAAACCACTGGTTCCCAGATGCAGACAAGAAGCTTTGTCCAACTCACTCAATGAAGAAATATAAATTTACTCATGGGGTACATATAAGGTGGAAGGTAGAAAGAGGAAGAACCCAACATAAAGAGGAGAAACTCAACCTAAATATTAAATAGCAACACAAAAATGTTCACAAAATCTTGTATATGAAGATAATCAAGAAAAATAGTAATTCAAAAGGAGAGATGAATACAAAATGTATTTTTCTGAATATGGGCTTTTAAGAATGCAGGATTTCTGGATGCTATGTTGTGTTTGTAAGGATTTACTATATCTTTTGACTGCCCCTGATTATATAATCTTTTCTCAGTTCACTTCTTCTCTGAATAGGAACATGCACTATTTATTTGTAGCTCTACTTTCCATGCTTGGCACATAAGTGGTGCTCAGTAAATATTTGTTGAATTGAACTGGACTTGCGATACAAACTTTTAAATACTGTATAGTTTAGCATCGTCACTGTTGCTGAAAAATAATTGGCTAAATCAGGGATTGACAAGCTACTGCCTGCGTGCCAGTTTCAACATGCACCCAGTTTTTGTACAGCCCTTAAGTTAGGAATGATTAAAACAAAACAAAAACAAGAATGTGAAATAGAGACTCTATGATGCCTGCAAAACCTGAAATATGTCCTTGCTGGCATTGTATAGCCAATTTTTGTTGAGCCCTGGTTTGAATTCAAATACTATTTCCTGGACTTAATCCCAGACATGTGGAATTTATGCAATAACATATGTAATATTATTTCAGATTAAAGAACAACATTATAAACAGGAAAATGCACATGGTAAGAGGAAATTTGCTGGGAACTTCTGGGAAAATTATTTTCAGTTTCAAAAAGGGATAAGGAAGAAATACAGCATTTTTGTCCTTTCTAGTCTTTGGGCATTGTTGTGTGGGAATGTAATGCCTGAAGGTGCTTGCAGCTATCTTGAGACTATAAAGGGACAAGCCTGATTGTAAAAGCCAACACATTGAGGATTGTACACTGAAAAGGTGGAAAAAGCCTTGGTCCTTAGTGATGTCATTAAGCATCAGAATTTCCAAAACTAGAAGTATCATAATTATGTATCTTTCTATAAGTGATAATAGAATTTTTAAAGTCAATTGATTCAAATTTTATATTCCTTACATGTGAAAACATCCTTAGTGTTTGGTTGCAAAGTAGAATAAGTAGATATTCTTTGAAATATCTGTCTTGGGTTTGTAAACTGCTTAGAAAATGAGAGGACAACTGGACAAACGAGCTGCTTCTGTGGACTTGGCATGATTTATTTAATTGCTATATTATTATAGTAAACAAGTTAAAAAGAGTCTTAGAAAAATCTAAGCCATAATGTTCCCAACTCAACATAAATGATCATGAAGTAAACGTATAAATTGGTGCAAAAATAATTGCGGTTTTTACCATAGAAAGTAATGGCATAAAACTGCAATTACATTTGCACCAGCCTAATAATACTCAGACAATACGATTGTGCAGCCATGTTTGGGAAGACAGAAGGAGACTCTTCTCAGCTATAAACATGCCTTAAACAGTGTCTGACAAAATTTTAGGCTTTTAAACCAATCATGTCAGTAGTCCTGCTTTAATCCCCCACCTCTAAGGATAAAATTTCAGATATTCATTGTTCTGACCTTTGACAGCATTCAAGGCAAAACAGCACCCCTCATCCCTCTTAAGAATTATCAAGCTCAAATCTGAATCCTCTAAGAAATCTCTCCCAAGTCCCTCTTACCGATATGCTTCCAGAGTTCCTCTGGGTTATGTTTTTCCTGCTGTAAAACGCTAAAGAAACCTGACATTCTTTACTACAAGTGTTTTCCTGGTGATTAAAAAAATTTAATAGACATTAAAAAAATCAATTTTAAACTTGTAGAATAATTCTGAAGAAAGTACAGAGTTCCCATATACTTTGTCCCTAGCCCGCCTCAGCTTCCCCGTTACTAACAACTCACATTACTGTGGTAGATTTGTTATAATTGATAAACTAATATTGATAGACTGCTATTAACTAAAGTCTGTAGTTTACATTCCTTAGTGTCGTGGGGTTTTATGGACTATACCAAATGCAAAATGTCACAAATTCATCCATCATCGCAGTATCATATACAAGAGTTTCACTGCCTGAAAAGTTCCCTGTGCTCCACCTGTTCATCCCTCCCAAACCCCACCCCTAATGCCCTGGAAACCACTGATTCTTGCACTCCCTCTGTAGTTTTACTGTCTCAATAGTTTTGCCTTTTTTATAAAATAAAATATATAGGATACAGTTTGAGTCATATAGTATGTAGCATTTTCAGAATGGTTTCCTTTATTTGATACTATGCATTAAAGATTTCTGTGTTTTTTCATGATTTGATAACTCATTTATCTTTATTTACTTTTTATTTTATTTATTTATTTATTTTTGAGATGGAGTCTCACTCTTTTTGCCCAGAATAGAGTGCGGTGGTGCAATCTCGGCTCATTGCAACCTCCACCTCCTGCGTTCAAGCAATTCTCTTGTCTCAGTCTCCCAAGTAGCTGGGATTACAGGTACACATCAACATGCCCAGCTCATTTGTTTGGTACTTTTTTTAGTAGAGATGTGGTTTCACCATGTGGGCCAGGCTGGTCTCAAACTCCTGACCTCAAGTATTCCACCCACCTTGGCCTCCCAAAGTGCTGGGATTACAGGCGTGAGCCACCATACCCAGCACCATTTATTTTTATATTAATAAATAATATTTCAGTGCATGGTATACCATAGTTTGTTTATCCCTTTATACCTATACAAGGCATCTTGGTTGCTTCCCAGTTTGGGGAACTGAAATTCAAGGAAATGGCTAAGCATACTTTTAATTTCCAACATATACAAAACAGAAAATATAATCTATATTTCCCCTATCCCTCAGGTTGTATTTGTGTACAGTTCAATTCATATTTCTGAATTATACAGCTGAGGATATAAAGTATTCTTCTTAGAAGAAATAAATATGCTTAAGCTAGACATAAAATAAGACATTATCTCACCAGGTAGTCTTTTTTTTTCCATTCAATTTACTCCCTTTCACCATTGTAGATGATAATAAAGTTGAGTAAATATTAGGTTTTTTCCTTTCGAGGTTTTAAGAATGTTTCATATAGATAGATTCTAGACATATATTATTTATAGACATTCTGAAACCATCACCTCTTCCAAGAAATGCCTTCCCTTTGTTTGCCTACTACAATATTTGTCACCATATGAGACATTTATCACCTGGTGGTGAATTACCTGTTGTAGTTTACCAACTTGTTCCTCTTTGCCGTGTTTTTAAGGAGTGGCTAGCTAAGGGGTCCAGTGAGTGATCTCTTTCCCAGGATAGTGTTCCTAGCATATTTTCAGAATTCCCCAGTCTTTGGAACTCTGATGCTGGAGATTTATGAAAGCCTTTATCATGCCTTTGGCGTCCTGCATAAAAGCCTCTGAATTTTTCATAGCAAAACATTTATAGTACTTTTTTCTCCAGCGTTATGGTTTTATAAATATCTTATTATAATCAATAAAGTCTGTGGACAGAACTGTCAATCTTTTCTTTTAATAATTTCCAATGTCTGACTTTTAAATTCTACAGACCCTAAAGATTTAAAAATCTGATTAGCTACCTTTTGAGTGCTGTTGACTTAAAGATCATCATTTTCCATCATCTCGTTGAAAGATGTCAGCTGTAATGCAGAAGAATTTCCATAACTTTGTGTGGCATATTGATGAATTGTCAGGAAAACAAACAGAAGTTATACAGGGACTCAGTAGTCCAGAACCACCAGGAAAATTATTTAGTAAATGAGTCACACATAATTTTAAGTTTTATGATTTTATGCAGAAAAAACACTTGAACATAACTAAGAAAATAAGCATAAGTAATTAACCAAATTAGAACTCTTAACTTTTATGTAACCTACACATATATTCAGAAGAGCATTTTTGTTGAAAGTCGTATGAATCATGAAAGTAATAGAATGTAGTACATGTCTATTCAACTCACACTGTTCTCTGATAATACACTGATGGGACATTTTATGATTGTCCTTGATGACATCGACTCTGAGAGGTAAAGACATGAAGCCCTTACTCCTAGAGACTCTCTTCTTCATCCACACATCCTTGGGAGAAGTGGTTCCTTATGTTACTAACTTTTGAGTTTGACTTAATGATTGAAAAAAAAAAGTTGAATTTTTTTTTTTTTTGAGATGGAGTCTCACTCTGTCACCCAGGCTGGAGTGCAGTGGCCTGATCTCTGCTCACTGCAACCTCCACCTCCTGTGTCCAAATGATTCTTCTGCCTCAGCCTCCCAAGTAGCTGGGACTACAGGTGCGTACCACCACACCTGGCTAATTTTTGTATTTTTAGTAGAGACGGGGTTTCACCATATTGGTCAGGCTGGTCTCAAACTCCTGACCTCATGATCTGCCTGCCCCAGCCTCCCAAAGTGCTGGGATTATAAGCGTGAACCACCATGCCCAGCTGAAAATCTTTACTGAGCACAAATTACACACTAAGCACTGCTATAGTTTTTTCTCTTTTTTTAACTTGCTTGTCTCATCTTGTGGTTCTGTCTTACCTCTGGGAGGCAGGCATCTTGATCTCCAATTTGGGAATGTGAAAACTGAAGTTGAGAAAAATTAGGTGCTAAAGCAGAGTGATTTTACAAAGCAATAGTTTCTAAGGAGTGTGGAACTGACAACTACTTTAGAGGAAATTTGTTCTTGAAAGCAGGGGAAAAGAAAACACTTTCTAAGAAAGGGAAGTGGAGGTGAGACTCTTGAAGCAAAGCATATGCTTTATTATTTTCCTTTGATCCTTTGGAAGACCCAGTTTAGGCTACCTGCCCAGCTGACACATATTTTTTTTCTGAGAAATTTTGCCGTCTCTCAAGTGACAATCATAAAAGATAGTATACTACCTTTCCACAATACATTTTCTTTTGCTTCAGGTAATTTGAAGGGAGTTCCTGGTATTTACAACCAAGAAACTTTAAACAGATTTTTTCTAGAACTCTCTACTCATAGTACAGTAAATATATATACACACACATATATATGTATATGTGTATATACATTTGTTTTTAACTTACCTTTCAGTCTTCAAGATTTAAGAAAACAATTATTTGGATGACTGTAAGGAATTTCATGATACTAAAGTAAATTAGGGCAAGCAGTTGGAAATGTAGATAATTAAAAGTTGATAGCAGGTGTTTAGCCTAGGATGAATTCTGCAGAGTTGAAGAGGCACCACCCATTGTCTTGGAACTCATTCATATCTTTGGATATGTGAAGGTCAGGTGGTTCTGTGTCCACAACTGCTTTGTGTAACTCTACTAATTTTATGCTACTGACTGGAAATATTCAAATATTGCACATCTGTGGTTTCCTTGTAGTGTAAGTCAGTAAACTTCAAAGACTTCACAGATTAGTTTGAGGTTTTAAGTTCTTTCTAGTATCATATTTTTTTTGTACATGTTTAAGAAAAGGGTTTTTGAAATTTCAGATGCTTTGAGGCAGGGGTAAAAAGAAACATAAGAGAAAATGCCTTGTTTGAATGATATATTCAATAGAAACTCAATGTGTAGACTTGAAGGATGTATGTCTGTTGATGTGGGATGGGGAGAACACTGTGAAGAGGAAATTCCAAACTCCATGCATTTCTATTTCACATTTGGTGATTACATTTTTAGCATGCTGGGAAAGAAATCAGACACAAAACGCCCGTTATATAAAAAGATGTTTTCTGTCTAATTCCCCTCTTCGCCAGGCTAACTACATACCCACTTATATTTAATTCCACACATTGAAAATGCAGTCACATTTTGAAGGGGAAAACAGTTTAAACTAAGACCAACAATTACCTAGTTATTTTTTAATATTCCCCTCTGCTCCCTATTACTGACTTTAATGACAACCAGAACAGCACATTCTACATTTTAAAAAATTAAATATGTCCCAGTAAACAGCTGCAGAATCATACTTTATTTAATAGTTTTCAACTCTTTTGAAAACAGAAAGGCGGTATTCTCAATAGATATTAATGTGTAAAAAGGCTTCTTCTAGTTTTTATTTAATAGGCAGAATTTCCTTTTTGACTATGGTTAGCAGGAAATAAAACAATAATAGTTGTAGTTACAAAATTCTTTGAATTCAAACATTCTCCTACCCCAATCAAAGACCTTGTTAGATAAAATAGGATATTTCTGGTTTTTAAATTTGGAGAAATTGAAGCTCAGTTTTGTAATCTCAAGAAACCTCTGATCAATCATCAAAATAGTGCTGGAATCCAGGCTTCTCTTCCTTTCAGTAGGGCCAGGGCTCTTACTGCTTTCCTAATGCTGTGTACCATTTAAACCCTCTTAAATAACATGTTCAAATATTTGCTCCTACATTGCTAGGAATTTAGGGGAAAATAGAGAAGACTTCAAGAAATTATTACAGTAAGAAAGTAGAATCTGTGAAGGCAAGATAAATCAGTTGACATAGTTTAGCCTGGAGAGGATAAGGTTAGAAGGTGACTTGATACATGTCTTTAAGTAAAATGGTCCTGTGAAGAGTTGCTCTGTATCTCTGTCAAGGTGATAGTATGAATTACAGTGACGAACTACTGGGTCAAATATAAGATAACTTTTATTGACAGGGGCTGCATTAAATTCAATAACAGGCACCAAAAAAAGGTGAAATGTCCTTTTACAAAGAAATAAAGAAAATAAGCTCCGAGGCTCCATTTTACCTGATTAAATTATAACATCATTTATGGTTATTCAAGCTTGTAATTGTGTATCTCTGGTCATATACCAAACTCCTGAATTTCTAAAATGCTCAAATCTTATGAATGAGCCTATCTATATGATGTGTTAATTCCCTTTGAAGTCCACATTGCCTCATTTCAATTGAATTGAATATTCTAACTGGAAGGAAGCACAAGATACTGCAATCTATCACATGATCTTTAGTTAACTGACAATACCTCAGGGGAAATCCAAAAGCTGTTCTTATACAGTGGAAATTCTAATTCTGGCTTCCTTTTCCTGCCTTTTTTTTTCTTTTTTCTTCAGTTGTTCTTCATCTACATTTTGTTACTGATAAGCACATCTCTGGATAGCAGGATAGAATAAAGAAGAACTGAGAATTCAAAGTTTCCTAACGTTATTACTTCTTATCAGGCTTGTTTTTAAAAAAAGAACACAGGGACGAGAGAGAAATACACTGGCAAGTTTGCTGCATTTTCTTGGAGCATTTAGATGCATGCTATCAATGAGTATTTTATTCTATATGCAGAATTTTATGAACACCTGTCAGAAATTGTGTGCTATTAAAGCACTGTGTGGAGTGTGAAATAAATCTAGAATATAATCTGTATATGTGTGGAGTTTATAGTAGCCATTGATAAAAATAACTGTATGTAATTAGGTGCCAACTGACATGATACAGACTTTAAGTGTTGTAGAAGCTCACAAGAGAAAATGATTGATTCAGTCATTCAACACAAATTGAGCAAATACTATGTTTATTCATTTATTTCTGTAGAAATAAAACTTTGTACAGTGCCTACCAAGTACCAGACATGGAAAACAGAGCTGTGAATTCTTCCCATTATGGAGCTGAAGTTTTAGCAAGGGCTGGGGATAAGAAGACAGACAATAAATAAATAGGCAAATAAATAGAGAGTCATATGTTGGTGAGTGTTATGAAGGCAACTAAACCAAATTAAGCATGGGAGGGATTAACATGAGATGTGGAAAAGGGTTTATTTGATGTAGGTGGCCAAGGAGGCCTCACTGATTTCCCAAAGAAGTGGAAGGAGTAAACCTTTCAGATACACTGGAAAGGGCATTCCAAGAAGAGGGAGGGGAATAGCAAAATCCTGGAGGTATAATGTATGTTTGGAGTGGCTGGAATAGAGTGAGTTGGGATCAGAGGAGATCGGAGTGGTAGTGATAGGCAGATCATTTGGCACCTTATATGTCATTGTAAAGATATTCATTGGCTCTCCAGGAAGGCAAATCACTGGAGGAATTTCAGCAGAAAATTAACATAATCTGACTTGTTTGTAAACAAAATTTCTTTGGATGCTCTCTTGAGAATGGGCAATATGAGGGCAATAGGGGAAGCAGAGGGACACAGGAGATATTGCAAAAATCCAGGCAGGATACACTGGTTGCCTGGATACCAGGGACAGTAATATAAATAGTAAAAAAGTATTACAGTTAAGGATATATTTTAAAGGTAGAATATGCAGCAGTGCTGATAAAGAACTGATGAAGTAGGGGGATGGAAGAATTGCTAGAATAGTATATCTTTGAATAGGTGAAGGGGGATGCAATCTAGTACACAAGGAGAGGGAGTGATTGTGAGTAGGAAAATGAAGAGTTTCTCCATAGTAACAATAGCCAAGGAAGAGTACATAGCCCAACCTTAATCCTGACCTTAAATCTAATTTATATGGCCACAGTCACAGGTAGGTAGGTAGATATACTGATAGAAATTTGGTGGGGCGGGGAGGGTGTGTTTCCTTTTGATACCTCCATTTTCTCAGTGGAAGAGGAATAAATGTCATTGGCTAAGAGTGAAGATAGGCAAGAGATCCTAGTGATTTAAAGAAAATGAAAAAAGTGTCAATTTTTATTAAAGAGAGTAGGAGAGTAAATGGACTAAAACAATGAGGAAGGATTGCTGAGCAGGACTAAGAGTACCTTGAGCTCATAAAATGTCAACCAGGGAACACATGTGGTTTTCTCCAGTCATGTTCAATTGTATAGGTCTAGATAAAGAATAGTTGGAGAATTAGATTCAATTAGAATTTTTTTTTGGTCAGGTACTGCTGTGAAGAGAGGGATGGTAAAGAGATCAATAAATACAAGAGGGTGATTGCAATGATGGTACATGTTTTTTAATGGATGAAGAGAGAAGGAAAGGCATGAGGTATGTTAGGTTCAGTGAAAAGAAGTCAGGATTAATTGTTTGATATCTTGGTGTAATTAAACATTTATTGAAGTTAAAGAACAAAATTGGTGGGCTGGAAGGAAAGAAACTGGTGAGTGGAAGGATTAAGATGCAAGAAATTATAATTTTGGAGGGAATACAATAATTGATAATGCCAAGGTTTTTAAGAATATAATTATGAGTGTCTATGGCAAAATGAACATCAGAATTTTGGGAAAAGAGGAATTCAAGGAACTGGGTGGCCAAGAATTGGAAAGACCATGTACACGAACATTAAACTCACCAAGAATAAAATAGGGGTGTTGTTGACAAGAGTGATAGCAGTGTGCAATAAGTCAATGAGTGAAAGGACATGACTGTGATATCACTGGCAAAAGAGTCAAAGGTAGGATAATGTAGGAAAGGAAGAATTCTCTGAAAGTGCCAATGAGGACCAATCCATTCCATCGCAAGAACTCATGATAGAGTGTAAACATTCTCCACTTGTGAGGACTATAGTTTTAAATTGATTTTAGTTAAAAAACTAAAGGGAAGGAAAATTGTATTGAGGAATTTGAGAATGTAGGACATTTTACTGATCACTGATCATGAGTTCAGAGCATACAGCTGTGAAAATGTTTCAGGAGCTGGACAGGCTTTGGAAATGGAGTCAGAAGAGTTCATGTAGAAGGCAATCTGAGGACGAGAGTCTTCATGATAAGGGATGACCTGGAAATTCTTGGCTTCCTGTAGTGATATGTTCAGGGATCAAGGGAATAATGGGATTTGTCCTGATGGTCTCTGTGCAAATGCTCATAGAGCGGCTGTGAGAGCTAGTAGGAAGGTAGGGTGAAGCAGTTGCCAATTCCATTCATTTCTGGAGGCCTGACTTGACCTAGTAATGGTGACGTGGAGGTTGGAAAAAAAAGTTTGGTCTTAAATAAAGCACCAAGATCTCTGTGGCTCCTTCTTGTCTCTACCTCTAGAAGATGAGTAAGCTGGAGAATGATAGTTTTTACTGAAGCTCAAAGAGTACCAGTATTCCCTCCTGGCTCCTTCCAATGGAAACCTGGTTGTCAGCATAAGACTATTTCATCCAGAGGTAATTGATTACTCCAAGTGTGGAGATCAGAGGCCATATGAGAAGTATCTAAGAAAGAGTGGTGGTCCATACTGTTGTTGAGAAAGATTTTATTGTGGAGTTACAACTGAGCTCAAATGATCACTACATTTGGATCATAAAAATACAGTATAATTCAATGAGGAGACTACAGTCAAAGACATTGCTCGGGGTGTAAAAAGTTTGTCAGGGCCTGACATAGTGGCTCATACCTGTAAACCTAGCACTTTGGAAGGGTGAGTTGGGAGGATCACTTAAACCCATGAGTTCGAGACCAGCCTGGGCAATATAATGAGACCTCATTTCTACAACAAATTTAAAAATTAGCTGAATGTGGTGGCACATGACTATAGTCCCAGCTTCTCAGGAGGCTGAGGTGGGAGGTCACCTGAGCCTGGGAGGCAAAGGGTGCAGTGAGCTCAGATAATGACACAGCACTCCAGCCTAGGTGACAGAGTGAGACTGTGTTGTTGCAGGAAGTCAGGGACCCTGAACAGAGGGACCTGCTAAAGCTGTGGCAGAAGAACATAAATTGTGAAGATTTCATGGACATTTATTAGTTCTCCAAATTAATACTTTTATAATTTCTTATGCCTGTCTTTACTACAATCTCTGAACATAAATTGTGAAGATTTCATGGACATTTATCACTTCCCCAGTCAATACTCTTATAATTTCCTATGCCTGTCTTTAATCTCTTAATCCTGTCATCTTCATAAACTGTGGATGTATGTCACCTCAGGATGCTGTGATGATTGTGTTATCTGCACAAATTGCAAAAATTGTATGTAGAGCATGTGTGTTTGAACAATATGAAATCTGGGCATCCAAAAGGAACAGGATGGCTGCAATATTCAGGGAACAAGGGAGATAACCATTGGGCATGACTGCCTGCAGGGCCAGACAGAACAGAGTCATATTTCTCTTCTTACAAAAGTGAATAGGAGAAATATCGCTGAATTCCTTGTCTCAGCAAGGACAGTCCTGAGAAAAAGAATGCATTCCCAGGGGTCTGTCTCTAAAATGGTTGATCTGGGAGTGTCTGTCTTATACGGTTGCAGATAAGGGAGGGATGAAATAAGCCTGTGTCTCCTGTAGCACCACCCCCCCCTCCCCCGGGCTTATTAGGATTAGGAAATTCCTGCCTAGTAAATTTTAGTTGGACCAGTTGTCTGCTCTCAAACCCTGTCTCCTGAGAAGATGTTATCAATGATAATGTGTGCCCAGTGGGACATGAAACTTCATCAGCAATTCTAATTTTGCCCTCGTCCTGTTATCTCTCTCTGTCCCCATTTGTCTTGTGATATTTTATTGCCCTTGAAGCATGTGATCTTTGTGACCCACACCCTATTTGTACACTCCCTCTCCTTTGAAAATTGCTAATAAAAACTTGCTGGTTTTGCAGCTCAGGGGGCATCATGGAACCTGCTGACATGTGATGTCCCCCCGGACATCCAGCTTTAAAATTTCTCTCTTTTGTACTCTTTCCCTTTATTTCTCAGACTGGCCGACACTTAGGGAAAATAGAAAAGAACCTACATTGAATATTGGGGGCTGGTTCCCTCGTTACTGTGTCTCAAAAAAAAGTTTGTCAGATGGGAGGTGGTCTGCTATAGTGGAGACACACATTGGGAAATAGTAGAGAATAATGTTAGCTTAAAAAGTGGCAACTTTCTTACTAATTTTGGGAAATTGTAAGGTACAAAGATAATAAAATAGAATTTTGTTTTCAGTTCTTCATCTTGGCAGGAGACCAAAGACTGAAGGGGAAATCTCTTTGTGGAGTCTAAATGGTATGTCTTTCAGTAGTTTTAATATAGGAACTGGAATATATAAAACAGCAATCGTTCAGGCATTCTTTGGTGAAAAAATCTTTTCTTGTATCTAACCTTATATTAAAGTAACTATTCCTTATGAAACTACTCAATGATAATAGGCACTTCAAACATTATTTCCTTTAAATCTCTCCCTAATTCTATGAGTTATTGTACAGGCTGGGAAATGAAGGATCTACTCTAATGTAAGCATAAGAGCCACCCTCTTGTTCATGATACCACATCCTGTATCAAACACTGTCTCACAATTGGTAGGTCCTTTAGAAATATTTCTTAAGTGGTTATGTAGCAGGACGAGCCACAGACAAAACTCCTCAGACACGAAGTTAAAGAACAAAGGGGTTTATTGGGCCGGAAGCATTGACAAGACTCCTGTCTCAAGAGCCAAGCTCCCCAAGTGAGCAATTCCTGTCCCTTTTAAGGGCTCACAACTCTAAGGGGGTCCGTGTGAGAGGGTCGTGATTGACTGAGCAAGCAGGGGATACGTGACTGGGGGCTGCAGGTACTGGTAATCAGAAGGAAACAGAACAGGACAGGGATTTTTACAATGCTTTTCCACACAATGTCTGGAATCTATAGATAACATGACCAATTAGGTCAGGGGTCGATCTTTAACTACCAGGCTTTTGGTATATATTTTCTGTTTTCTTCAGTAGATTAGGGTACTGTGTCTGGGGGAAGTACTAAGCTATTTAAATTATTTTATCTTCATACTCTACCTTAAAACCTGGATTTTCGAGCCCTCACTCATTGTCGTTATTTTCTAATATGTTCTTTGCTATATTCGTCTATTTATTCTAAGCTACTTAAAAATGTGTTGATTTTTATTAATTCTTAATAAGTATTTAATTCTTTTCCAAGGTTCTTAATATATTCAGGTGATCTTCTTCGCTTGTGTGTGTGCAGTTGCACTCGTGCACATGTGTGTGAGTTACTTTTCAAAGCATTTTATTCTAATACTATATTTTATTTGTAAGAGACATTTAATATATAAGAACATGGAACAGTTTAAAAAAGAAAAAATAGATACAGCAGACAAATACTATGAAAACAGTAGGATGCACCTGTTTTAATCAGACAAAATAAATGTCAACAACAGTCATTTTACTACATATTGACAAAAGGTATAATTACCCAAAAAGATACAGAAATTCTAAAATTGTGTGTATCTAATAACATATTTTAAAAAACACATAAAGCAGAGCATCACAAGACTATAGGTCTTGTGAAGGCAGAAAATACAAATTCACCATTATAAAGAGAGATTTCATAGCACTTTGCAATTTATTGACAGTGCAAAACTCAGCAATTATCGAGCAACAAAATAACAAGCTTTCCTTATTTGAAAAATTATAAAATTTGAACCCACAATTAAAGCACATCTGATTTTATTGTAACCTTTACAAAATTTTTCCATGAACTAGGTAATAAAGCAATTTTCAACAAATTTAAAGTGTAGATGTGATTAGACCAGTTCTTCAAGAAAATTTATTTATATTAGAACTGGAAACATATATAAAAACCTGTATATTTTAAATTAAGAAACACACATCTAAATAATTGATGTGTCAAGACAATTTAATAAAGAAAACAAAAATCATTATACTTGACTAGTTATTTAAATGCCACTTAATATAACCTGTGGGGTGTAGTATCCTTAGAAAAATGTACACATATTAAATTTTGTATCAGAAAAATAGTTAATATACAAAAGTTTGAAAAATATAAGTAAATGCAAAACTGAGAAGATATGCAAAATCAAGAGCAAGAATTAATAAAATGGAATATAACAATGTAAAGTGAATTCACAAAGAGAAAACATTTCTCTGTAATGACTAGTAAAATACACAAATTTCTAGTAAATGTGATGTACAAAACACGGAAAACGCAAAAATAAGCAATACTTTAGGGTTTTAAACATGGCTATAACTGCATATACAGCAGAAAATAAAGGATCAATAAAAGAATATAATAAATAGCCACATGGCAACAAACATTAAAATAGTAAATAGAAACATTTCTGAAAAATATAATTTAAGAAAACCAATTCTAGACTTGTAAAACTCAAAATAGTTCTATAAACACTAAATAAATGGAATTTCATTTAAAATCTGAGTTCAAATAAACCACCAGATTCATATTCTACCAAATTCTCAAAAAATAATTTAATCCAATGTCCACAAAATTTCCATATTATAAAAAATAGTAACAGTCTAAGAATTATTCTAAGATATTATCATCATCTAACAACAGTTAGAAAAAAAGAGTAGACATGTAAGTCTGATCTCATTTAGTAATGTAGATGAAAAAATTTAAAAGTATTCACAAACTGTGTTCAGAGTATATCAGAAACTACATATATCACAATAAATTTTAGTTTACCCTAAAAATGGAATGGTGGTTTGATATTATAAAACCATTTAATGTAATTTATTGTATTACCATATCACCTCAATCTATGCAGAAAAACTTTTTGATAAAGAGTCATTTGCTATAAAAAATTTTGGCAAAGTGACAATGGAAATTTTCTTAACTTCATAAAGAATATCAAAAATCTGTAACAATCATTCTTAGCTATTCTCTTTAACATTCTCTTTAATATCAGGAAGAAAGCAAGACTACCTAACTGTCATCATTTCTTTTCAACACTGCTCAGGAAATTTTACTAGTATAGTAAAACAAGAAAAGTAATAAAAACTGTGATGAATAGAAAGGAGGGACACTATTTATAGGTGATATGATTGCTTAAATAGGAAACCAAAGTACCTACAAATATATTATTGAAATAAAAATGCTGGCTGTAAGAACAATATATAAAATAAATTACATTTGATATATAAGTAATGCAAATGTTTGTTCGTTAAGGCTGAAACCATCCTATCTAATAAATATAAAATACAGGAAATAAAATATATTCTGAATAAGAGAGTTCCTTAACTATTTTTCCTCCTGAATAATGAAAATGCATTCTTCTGTGGCCCTTTCACCGTTCAGTTTGATTTTGTTAAAATATTCCCCTCATCTCTGAAGTTTAACGGCTGGGTAATGTAAGATCATCAGACCAGTTCAGTTATTGCTGTCTCAGGACTGTGGGAAGGAAACTGGAGCTGTTAGCAGTACTAGTAGAGGGATCTCAGATTTTTGGGTTTTTTTGTGATTATTGATTCCCATGATTCAGGATATTCAACATACTGTCCTGGCCCCTACTGTAGCTATATGGTATAGAACTGTCTGACAGTCTCCAGCCTCCCCCTACCCCTACCCCTCCACCAACCCACCCTACTTCTTGATTCACTGACTTTGACTATCAGTCTTATTGTAAATTCCTACTACATTGGAATTCCGACAACTTATACAAATGCATTTTCAAGATCCAGTAAAGTGTATAAAAATTCTAGATTCAGATAAGTTGGAGCTAATGATAGAACCTATTTGTCACCATTAAGATTTTCTTCTTTGGCTTTTTATATGTTCTTTCTGTCCATTATGCTTCACAAACTAATATGTCTATGGGGCAAAATCTGTCAGTATGATATCCTACATATGCCTTCTCTGTGCTTACAGTCTTGTTTTTACTATTTCAACATTACGATGAAACATTTGTCAGTGTTTCTTCTTTTAAAATTCATATAAGAGAAAACTATCTGCATATGGCAAGTCCCCAGATCCTCACTATTGTGAAACATTTTCCCTAATTGAAAACATTCATAAAAAGTAACTGCAAAGAGTTAGAGGCAAGGTTACTTGAGATTACATCTTATAAGAATATGAAGAAAAATGTGCACTTCATGGTATAATGCTCTCTGCTGAGCAAGAGACTAGATGTGGCTTTGCTCAAGGCTTAAGTTATATACTTAATTTTATACATTAAAATTTAATGACATTTTAAATGTAATATGCCTTTAACAAACAGGATTGTTTCTTTCCCAATAGCATAATTTCCTAGTATTGTAGAAATAATAGTTTAGAACATAGTTGATTTTTTTCTGTATATATTTAACTATTTTTATTAATTTTAAAAAGGTTTTTCTTTAATGGCACTGTCATTTTTTCCAGTTCTGACAAAATTCTGAGATAAAATGATTTAAAACATAATACATTTCTTTTGGCTTAGAGAAAAACTAAAATTATGCAAATAGAATATTTTTTATTGACTCGTTAAGTCTATCATTACATGTGCATACAGAGCTGTTTTTTCACTCATGAGTTATGGGTTTTTTATATTAAGATGAACTTGGATTAGAGAAAGTGTATTTTGAAATATGTCTCAAGAGGCTTTCAGGGACAACTAAAATAGAAAAAAAGCATTTTTTTTATGTGGGAGAAATGCTTGTTTCACAATGCACTTATTCCCAAATATTCCTGGCAAGCTTTCACAGGATCTTAATTTTACATTCCTTTTTCCTGTGCAATTTTTTATTT
The DNA here is from genome assembly GCF_000951035.1 of Colobus angolensis palliatus. Taxonomy (NCBI): domain Eukaryota; kingdom Metazoa; phylum Chordata; class Mammalia; order Primates; family Cercopithecidae; genus Colobus; species Colobus angolensis. The sequence continues at coordinate 391,032 of NW_012120643.1, read as the reverse complement.
CCCAGCCAAAAAATGAAGTAGTGAAAAGGGATTATAGAGCAGCAGGGAGACCTGTTGTTATACCAGGTAGCTAGGCAACCAGCACCCATTCTAGTATTTTACACAAAATGTTGCTAAAATTTTACATTTGTGGAGAGTGTTTTACATTTTACAAAATGAGTTCATGCTTACATGATCTCACTTGACCCCTGCTTTGCGAGGTATGCAGAAGAACTAATATCATTATTTCTATTTTGGTGTAATAATGGCGAAGATAGAGTAGATTGAGGCTATTTTGGATATTATAGTAAATGGTGAAGATATGACTTAACTCAGAAATTCTGATTTTATATTTATTGTTCTTCCTCTGTACCCTGCTACACACAGTGAAATTTCAAATAGCTGACTAACTGAACACAAACAATATTTTCCCAAAGTTCAAAAGCCTTTATAAGTAATCTTAAGAATATTAGAGACCCCTGAAAAATATTAATATTATTTACTAAGATTATAGTTTTAAGACTTTGAAGACATCTGTATCTGCATTTTTATTAACATGGTGATTTACTCCAATTATGAAGGAAAAAGTTCAGCAAGTAAGATAAAAAAAATTGTGAACTCTGTGCAAGTATTAAAGTTACAATTTTTTTTAACTAATGACTGTTTTAAATTACTTTAAACAAAATGCACATTTCATCCAAGTTTAGGAAGTATAAGATTAAAACTTGGCTGTGATGTACATTCATATCTTTTATAAATAAACCTGTAACTTTAGGACTAGCTTTACTGATGTCTGCAGTGGGAGTGTTTATCTGATTGCTGTGAGATAACAAAATCAAGGGTACAAGTGAAGTGCAAAAGGTCGCAGACCAATGGGCATAAAGTCTGACTTATTCAAGATGAATAACTTATAGAGATTTACTGTATGGCATTGTCCCTATAGTTAGCAATACTGCATTGTACACTTAAAGTTCTTTAAGAGGGTAGATCTCATTTTAAGTGTTCTTACCACAATAAAGTAACATTTGAAAAGGAGGAGTTGGGGAAGAAGCAGAAGTGTTGAGGTACAGAATATTAAACAAGAGTCTGGGGAATTGATAGGGACCAGAAGTGAGAATCAAAGTCATAGAATAAAGTCTGAATCCAGGATGAGAAAATAATCGATAAATATGAATGAGAACAAATTTGGTGAAAGAAGCCAGAAGCCAGGGTTCATACCTAATTATATGGAGCAACTGTTGCTACTTGTAACATTGTGATTGAATGAACAAAAGTATCTCAATGGCATGGGACAGAATAGACAGTATCATGTCCATTGTTCTTTCAATATCTCAGCTGCATTCTCCTTCTCTAATGGAAAAATATCCTGAGCCCACCTGCACACAGCAATTAAATAATTTTTTATCATTCCTAAGTAGACAATATTCTTGAAATACAAAGTATTCTAAGCATGGGAAGGACAAATCTTCATCACAGTAGTTGGTTGGCATTGAAGCTGACCATAGTGCTGGTGCAATCTACAGTTTCTAATAATGTATTATTTTTTCTTACAGTAACAGATCTGGGCAGAGGTTGAGAAATGGTGATGTGTTAGGAATGCAGGATCCTGATAAGATTAGCAGAAAAGCAAAATGCCTTTGGATTGACTATTCATTTCCTAAAATGTGTTAGGTGATGATCTTACAGTTTTCATCAAGCAAGAGGATGTGGTATATTTGTTCTACTGTTATTTTTATATATAATTCTGGTTACCAACTTCAACATAACGTTTGCATGAATTTTTCAGTATCAGTGGATGCTTCTTAAGTGAATGAACTGTAAGCTTCCCGGGTACTATCTAGCTGGTGGAATTCCGAGTGGTGAATAAGTGACTGTTAGAACTCAGGCTGGAGCAGCAAGAGTCATCATCATTTCCAAAGTTTTTTCCACCTAACCTTAATCTAGTCCACTCTAATCTACATACAAATAAAACTATTTGTATATGTTGCATAGGTCATGCATAAAGTTTGACTAATTAAATTTTTATTTCAGTAATATATCTTAGGGTTTAAACAAATATATTTTTATAATACATTAGTACATTCAGCTAATATTTGAACCTATTCTAAAGGTTGTGAAAGTATTTTACAATTAACTTAAACTTGATAATATTTTGAAACAAATGGACTTTTAAATTTAGTGGCAGAGGCTGCAGACGGTGGCTCATGACTGTAATCCCAGCACTTTGGGAGGCTGAGGCAGGAGGATCACCTGAGGTCAGGAGATCAGCCTGCCCAACATGGCAAAACCCCGTCTCTACTAAAAATATAAAAATTAGTTGGGCGTGGTGGTGTCTGCCTGTAATCCCAGCTACTCGTGAGGCTGTGACAGGAGAATCGCTTGAACCCAGGAGGCGGAGGTTGCGGTGAGCTGAAATTGTGCCACTGCACTCCAGTCTGGGCAACGGAGTGAGACTCTGTCTCAAAAAAATAAAAAAATTTAGAAGCAGAAAGATCAGTAACCACGATTGACATGCATCTCTCCACCCTTGCCATTAGTTTGAAAATAAAATGCAAAATCTCACCAGTTTGTCCAAATGTAATTGTCTTCATATGTATTTAGAAATTCTTTCTAGTTTCTTCACCATCTGATGCAGAATTTCTGCCTCAGCTCTAAAATAAAAACAGCTATATTCAGATTATTACTAAATTATCAAAGAATGTATAGGTGAATCAGTAAAAAGTTCATAGAAAATACAAAAATGTTCCCTTCTTTTTTTCCTTCAAAAAAAAAAAACAGATGTAGCTCTTCATAATAAAAATGAGGTAGTATAAGATATATATACACACACATATGTATATGAATATATATATGGATTCGTATATAATAAATACATACCTTAGGTAGCAGATAATCTTGAGAGATTATGCTTGCAATTGAGTCAGGCAGTCACGTAATTTGAGTTCCAAATTTATTTACTATTTTTGCTATAAGTTGGTTTCTCTGGAACAGATGCTGATATAACAATTGGGATAAAATATGTTTGTTAGGGATCAACACATGTGAAGAGAAAGAAGGGAAGCAGAATTTGATAGAAGAAGAAGTCAAGTGATTCAAGCTCAACAAAGCTTCAGCTAATCCACTAGGGAGCTTTCGAGAGAGAATTGCCCTTTAGAGAGTCCTACACTGAGATTAAAATGGCAAGACCTTCACAAACCTTTCTCATTCAATCATCAGGTATGGGCTTCCCTGGGAAAACCATGACCTTGAGTGAGAAATTATTGTAAGATTATTTAATTGTTCTAAGGGTTGTGCTTGTGTTTGAAAAGGAATCATATTTTTTAGAATACTTACTAAAATATTAATGGATATAATTCGATGTTGTGTGAGATAAAGTTTAAAAAACAAAAACAAGAAAAGGACCAAATTGCAAGTGGTTTCCAATGACCAAAGATGGGACAATTTGAGTATGCTCTGGCTCCCCAGAAAAAGAACACAAAGTATCAAAACACCTAAAATATAGAGTATACATGAGTTCATAATAACATTTGAAAATAACATCATATTAAGTGGTTGCTTTAACATCTAATTGGTTACTTTGAAAATAAATAAGAGGAATACACTAGCACTTTTTCTGCCTATCTTATACAAATATATTTTGGAGTAATCAAATATTTGAAAAAAATTTATGCAAGAATTTCATGTAATAAATAGAGAATAAATGTTAGAAAAGAAAAATTTTAACAACCCTTAATAAAATAAGGGATTTAGGCAATGATCATCAAAAGATGCTTAAACATTAAGTAAAATATTGATGTAAAAACTAATTGATGAACCAGGTTGAAGCTACTGAACCACTTGTCCCTTTGGGACAGTCATATATATTATGTACCCTCCTGATAAGATGCATTAAGATACACATGGCACCCCCCATGTAAATTAGTGTAATTAAGCCTCTTGATCTAACTGTGAGTAGGAAATATGGGGGATAGAGAAACAATATGAATAGCTGCCAAATCCAAATCCTAAACAAATGCAGAAAACATTACAATACACAGTTTTTTTCCAACAGATAATTGATGTGAAAAATATAAGGATGAAGAATTTAATTTATTTTAAATTTAAATAGTCTTATAAGACATACTAACCAAATGCAATTGTGTGGATCTTACCTGGATTCTGATTTGAGCAAATCAACTATATAGAAAAATCATATCATGGAAAAAGTATTAGATGATATTATGAAAATATCATCATTTTTGTAGGTGAGATAATGTCATTGTGGTTATGTTAAAAGGTTGTGTTTGGAATGTACGCTGAGTTATTTGGGGGTGAAGTATTTATAATATACAGAAATCCACATTTTTAAATTGTGTACCACCTAAAATAATCTTGCTTACTTCTACCAGCAATACTTTAGTGTAGTATAGTTCTCTCCATCACACAGTCCACATCTGAAGATTCAACCAACTAAGGATCAAAAATATTTGAAAAAAATTGACAATACAACAATTAAAATAATACAAATAAAAATACAACATAATTATTTATATAGTATTCACATTATATTCATTATTATAAGTAATCTAGAAATTATTTAAAATATCCAGGAGCAAGTATGTGAGTCATATGCAAATACTCTGCCGTTTACAAAAAGGACTTGAGAATTTGTGGATATTAGTATAGGGAGCGGGTGATCTTGGAGCCAGTTCTCCATGGATATCAAAGAATAACTCTGTCTATGTGGCACCTGAATGCTTGCCACTTCCACACTAGATATAAGTTCCTGATGTCAGAGAGATTTTGCTGTTCTGGCACCTGACTTATGTTAAGTATTAAGTAAATGTTTCTTAAATGAATAAACACATGTAACCAGTATAACTTGCAAATTCATATTATCAATTTTGATCAACTTTTAGATTAAGGAGTGGTATTATTGAAGTAACTGTCTTTTACACCAAATTCTCTGAATTCTGCATTAGTCAGCACTGCTCTGATTTTGCTTAAGGAAAAACACAGGTTTAAATTGTAGAGTTGATTTATTTATTATACATAATTTATCCACCCCCAAATGCTTGAGATATTAAACATTTTTCTGTTTTTTAGTTGATAGAATGTAACAGTGCTACCAAGCAGATAATTTCATCATTATTAAAAATGTTTTAGAATGTAACAGTGCTACCAAGCAGATAATTTCATCATTACTAAAAATGTTTGATGACTTTTAACTAAAACATGATTTTACAGGTGCATTCTCCCTGTATAAATTGTTCTTAAATTTTAGTGTCCCTGACAACCACTTTTGATCCTTTGATTTAAGAGATTTATAGAGGTTTTTTCTGTCAAAATAATGTTGAAATGCTCTAAACTGAGAGACATACATATTTGTGATTTCTAAACAATAGATCCAAATCAATGAACATGAGAATCGTGGATAGCTATCGGTTTGAAAACTGTTAACTATCAAGAAGAATGGTTCACATGATGACAGGGCAGGTCATGAAAGTCATTCAGAATTCTTGATAACTTGAAAATATGAGAATAGAGTATTTATGCATTTATGTTCAGAAGAAAACTGAAATCTGGCATTTTATGGAAGCTAGGACATATAGAAACTGATATACCTTGTATAGCTTAATTATTTCATGTAAGAAAAAATCTCACTATTATCGCTAGAATATTTGAAAAATGCTTATTTCCTTGTTTGTTATTGCTTGGGAGGGGAAGAGTGGTTGAAAATTAGAAAGTGAGACTAAGTTAGATGTTACAAAGTGAGTAAATTTATAGCCAACAAACATAATATGATCTGAAACATATCTAAAAGTAAATCCTTTAATAGGTATAATGTCTTCACATATCAAAAATTCCTACTAGTATTTCACTTTTTATCATTTGAAAGCTTGCTCACTTTGTTATGCAAACAGTGAATGGTATGTCTCCATAATTAAACATTTTAATTGGCTTATGAATTAAACTCAAAATGCCTTAGTACTATCTAATTTTAAAATGCTGTCAATAGGATTATTAATTCTGCATGTATTTACTTAGCACCTATTCTTTTTTTTTTTTTTTT
>NW_012120643.1:375275-379851 GCF_000951035.1 Colobus angolensis palliatus | reverse complement strand
TGTCCTTCCTGTTTGATAGTTTTCCTTCTGCCAGTCAGAACCCTCAGCTATAGGTCTGTTGGAGATTGCTTGAGGTCCACTCCAGACCCTGTTTGCCTACTTAGCACCTATTCTATAGAAGATATACTGTCAGATAATGACGAATAAAGTGAATAAAACAAAAGACAATGAGCACACATTTAAACTATGGTGATTATCCCAGTGCATTGTGATTGCTTTGTTATATGTTTGACCACTTTTGGTTTACTTATAGAAGTATGTCTGTATGTATATGTGTGTGTGTGTGCACATGCATGTGTGCGTGCATTCTAAATTACGATGTAGAAATTATTTCAACTGTGATAATAAAAAAAAGTTTGAAAAATACTACACTTAGCTGTGAGTCACCTGAGAATAGAGACTATTTCAGCTATTTTATCTGTTTTTCTTGAAACCAGCACTAGAACTGGGATGTTGTAGGTACTCAGCATTTGTTGAATCTTAGGTAAAAGAAAGAAGGAAACGTTGTTAGTATAGTGATAAAGTTCTTGTAGTCATTAAACCTCAAGACAAAGATGTTAGAGGAATAAGGTTGGGTTATTTTTGTTGTAAATGCCATCTATGTTATTTGAAGGCCACCCTTTAGGGAAAAGAAATGTCAAGAAAAAGTTCTATCATGGAGAGTTGTTATTGGGAGGTGCTAGGTGAGCATGTCAGCTAGAGCTGAGCAGGGGAACTGGGACATCAAATCTGGTTTGAAATTTTTTGAGGAAGTGGGAAACAGTCACACATTGGGATGAAGTCTAAAAAGTGAGGTTACAAGCACTAAGGTGCAAGAGGAATAGGAGGTGCAACCCAGCTTTTAGGAGTTAGGGGTTTGGCATGTATAGCAATGGGAAAGAAAAATTAAGAAGGCAAAAGCAGGATCCTAGATCTTCAGCTGGCTGAGTGACCAGATGATGATGAAGGAAATGGAAAAAAAATGGAAAGAGGATGACTGAGTCTTACAGTGGGGTTAGGCATAGCAGTGAGTATCAGACAGATCTCTATGAAGTTTTGGGCTCTACCGTAGTAAACAAAGGGCATATTGCGATAATGTGAAATCCATTTAGTCTGGCTCAAACAAAGAGATAGTCTGGGGCAATACAAAGAAAAGACAGTTTTTCAATAGGAAATCCAAGGTGAGGAAGGGGAGATGTTATTTATAGGTATGGGGGAAGTTATTAAATTTTCTGAATGGGAGAGTTAGAAAATGATATGTATGCATTATGGCAGTGTCCAGAATGAGCAGAAGAGGGAAGAGAATGAAGATAGAAAACAGTAGGGAACTATTGCAACAGATAGTAGAAATGATAATCTTTGCTATATGACAGGCATAGTACTTTGCATTTATGTGCCTTACCCACATCTAATCTACAATAATCTTATGAATTAGATACTGATTTCACCCCCATTTTACAGTTGAAGAATCTGAAACACAGGAAGACTACATGACTTGTTAAGGTAAAAGAAGCTGGAAGGCAGGAGGGTAGAGTCAGGAAGTAATGCCTGGGGGTATAAACTGAGCCCTCAATTACCAGGCCACATTATCTCTATAGATATAATTCTACATCCAGTATTAAATTTCTCATACATTTTAGAACAAAATAGCTCTTTGAATGAAGTTTTTCAAGTTTAAGTTAACTTCTTTTTAAATCTCCAATTAGCCTCTTGTAGCATAAACCAATTAGGCATATGTTTGAGAATAACTTGGCAGATTTCACTATAGTATAGCAAGCCTGGGCTCTTATTATCCCTTCCATGTGTGTCCTTTAGAGCCTTAGACACAGTCTTTGGCTGACTTTGGGTATTGATTCCATTTTGCTGCCAACATTCTTCAATTGATGTAGAAAATCCAGGCTGATCTATTAATATACCTAAGTCTGCCTTCTGCAGCACAGGGTTGAAGCGAATTTTTAAAGAACATGTTTATAGTCAGCTGTATTTCTAGGACCTTTTCACATAGGATCACCAACAATAAGGTCCAAAAAATAGATGTCTGACTCATTCAAGACCCCTCCTCAGGGTTCTGAATTCTCATTCAGAATTTTGTGTTATAAAACCTCTGCAGCCACAGCTTTCCTATTATTGTACATAAACCATTCATTCTACCTTCTGGCCAAGTTATCCTCTATTCTTTAAAATGCTTGACTTCCATGCTTCCTTTTTCATATATTTACTGCTTGTCTGAATTCTATTCATTGTTCAAAGCCAGCATCACATCCCACTTCTGCCAAGGGCCGACTACTGAGCTCTGGTGTTATTTCTTATTCACTTCCATAGCACTGATTAGAAGTAGCACTCATTAGTAAGCCTATCTTTGACTCCCTTATGTGGTTAAGTATATTTTTATGTGACCACGTTAGTTTTAGTTCAGTAGGTGATGGACACTCCCAAACTATAGCAGGGTCTTGGCCTTAGCATTAATTTATATTTCTGATTACCATATACCATTTTACTTCACACACTGCAAATATACCAGTACTTTTAATTTATTTAGCATTTTAAAAAATTATCAAATAATGCTTATTTTCTTATGATTAAGTACAATAGTATATATAACATATTATAGGAGTTCTAAACTCAGGGAAAAGATAGATAATAATTTAGCAAGTCATTTGGAGATTACATATGTTGTATAAAATGGAAATAAAAAATACTGCAGTGTAGGACTGCAGGTGTAAAACTGCCAGACTTTGCTTGCTTTTTTTTTTCTTTAAGACAATCCAGAAATTCACATTTTCTTGTAAAATTTCTTCAATGTTCAATATTTGCTGAAACAAGTTTTAAATACTATGCAAGAAAAAGTAAACACATCTGTTGACCCATTTATCAGCCCACGTTTGTGCCTTCTAATGTATATATATTTGTCATTTCAATACAATATTTAGAACATTGTACTCACAAGCATGAAAAAATAATTGAATGTATTAACATACACTATTTGTTTCTATAAACCATAACGTAATACAAAATAAAAAGAACTGAGAACTATTACAAAATTTTTATTCCATACATGTATTTCAACAAGATTTTATGAACAATTTTGTACTGCACAGAAATGCAGTACTTCTGGGAAATTCAACCATCAATTATAGCATGAATTACTGTCTCATTTATAGAAGTATTAATATAGACATTTTTCAGGGCCTAATAGCAGTTGCCAGATTCTATATCTGCAAGAATCAGACATTTCCGTGAAGACTCAAAGAAGTGTGATCATTGCATTTGCCCCCACCTTGTGAGATTAGATTTCAGTTCAATTCAACCAGCATATATTAAATGTCTGCTCTGAGTAAGACCTCATGGTAGATGCTACAGATAACACAAAAATGAGTAATATACTTTACCTTCTCTGTGCCTGTGTTCATATCTTTGCCTATCTAAATTATTCCTGTTCCTTCAAAGCTTAAGTCTTATTTAAACTTTCCTAAATCTAGTTGATGGGCAAAACACATAATCAAATAAGTATAGTACGAAATACACTATGACAAGTTATTTAAAGAAGACATCCAAAAAATTATTTGGGTGCACAAAAATTGCAAAGTAAACCTCTACTAGTTTTACCACAATTCAAACTTACTCATTCAAATTATCAGTTGCAGTCACATGCAAAGAAAGCATATCCCTACAAAGACAATGGAAAGCAGCTTTCTGCTGACTCTGAGCGCACTGTCTATGAGTTAGCCCTGTTCCACAACGAGCAGTAAATAATAATAAATGTTTTAAAAGAGAAGAAGAAAAGCAGCTTTCTACTAATGGGATGATGAGGCTTGTGATAGAATATGAATAACTAGGCCAACAACCAGCTCAGGAGATAGTCTAAAGTATTCTAATTGGCATTTCAATATGTTAGAGATGAAATATATTGTTATTCAATCATCTATTAAAAATACTGATTGTCTTCCATGGGCCTTACACTATTCTAGATGCTGAAGATGCAGCTGTAAATAATACTGTCAAGGTTCCCTCTTCCTGGTACATATATTACAGTGACAAAGACAGATAAGCAAGAATGATAATTTCAGTTGGAAAGAAATGCTTTGGTGAAAATAACACAGCATAACGTAATAGAAAGTGACCAGTAGGAACTGAAAGCAACCTTAGTTAGCTGTCCTTAGGTATTTACGACAACCTTAGTTAGGTTGTTCATTAAACTTCTCTTTGAGGAAATGATATTTGATCAGAGTTCTAGTGATGAGAGGTAACAAGAATGTGACTATCAAGGGGCCAGGCAGACTTGACATTCTCTATGCAGAGAAGTGTGACAAGATCCAGAGTGAGAAAGAAGAGGAATCGTGGGAAAAGAAAGCACATCACACCTGGATTTGTTAACCAGCATAAGGACTTCGGAACTCATCTGAAATATAATGAGCAACCATTGAAAAATTTTGAGCAAGGAACTGATACTGAATGATTTATATATTGAAAGATTACTTTGGCCTAAGTGGACTGGGTTGATAGAAAAGCTTAGGAAGGGGAGCAATAGGACAGGAGGAGATAATATAATATATAATATATATTTTTATATGATTATATTTTATTATGGATAATATAA
>NW_012120643.1:331890-374350 GCF_000951035.1 Colobus angolensis palliatus | reverse complement strand
AATTAAAATATATAAACATATATATTATGGTATTATATATATAAACAACCCCTGAAATAGCTATGGCTTACAAGACCATTTTTCATTCAGGTTACCTGTCAGCTGCTACAGTTCAACCACTGTAGATGTGCTCTGTTTGTCATTTTAACCCAAGGCCACATTGAAGGAGCAGCCCCTATTTGGGATGTATTATCCTCATGGCAGAGACAAAAGAGCAAGAGGTAGAGCCTTATGTTGAAATTGTTCTTCAAGTTTCTGCCAGATGTGACATAGTCACATTTATTGCCATTGGCCAAGGCAAGTCACATGACCAAGCATAGCAATGGGACAGCATTGGAGGCACTGCCAGTGAAGCAGCAACATGCTAATGTGCACAGTACTTCACAGAGGAGGGAGTGCATAGCTGGAGGTGATATAATCTATCGGGATAGGTATAAATGGGGGAAAAATTGTTGATGAAAATGTCTTCAGCAGAGTACAAATATCCAGCACTGGATTCCGGTTACAGGTGAAAGAATTATCTAGTATCTAACCTGGCTTTGCCGCTAGCAAACTTGTAATCCTGTCCAGTTCACTTAACCTACTTGAGCATCCTTTTTATCAGTAAAATAATAAGTTTATACTAGAATAATGGAATATTATCTTGGCTTTCAAGAGTTCTTGGTTAACATTGGGTTCATCTAATGCTATATAAAAATTTTATATGATATCTGAGTAGGTACATTTTCTGGAGAAAGGATGCTTAGCTGCTCAAAATCAGTGAGACCTGAAGACAACAAATAACTTAAAAACAATAAATGATTTCTAAGATTCACAGTGAGCTTTAAATGTCCAGAATCACACCTGCAAGGCATATCACATCCGCAAGTTTAATGAATCTTTTTTCCAATTCCATCTTTTTTTTTTTTTTTAGTGAAAGCATACTAATTGTAAGAAGAAAAACAATACAAAGGAAAAATTAGTAGTCTCCCAACACCATCTAAATAATTGATATCAACTCCCAGGTATGATTTATTCTATGTTATTTTCCATGAACATACAGGCATATACAGCCACTTATATAATGCATAATTTAAATCTCGCTTGCTTCATACAAAACGGATAATGCAAATGAGTTTGGACCAGATATATTTTCTGCAACTTATTTCTCCACATAATATATCATCAATATCCTTCCAACATAGTATATATAGATTGAATTTATCTTCAGTACCTTTATATTTGTTCATGGTGTGTATATTTGTAATACTTTTTGACCATTTACCTATTAAAGGACATTAAGATTTTCTTCATAACATTTTCATCATAAGCATGTTGATAGAAATATATTTGCCCATGCATCTTTACACATGTCTCTATATCTTATGATAGATTCTTTCAAGTGTGATTGCTGTGCCAAGAAAATGTGTACTCTTAGTTTTGTTGGCATAGTAGATGTAGATGGTGCACTGCACAGATCTTCCCTTTGGGTTTGTGGCATTCATTTCCAAACTGCTAGGAATGTTGACATCCGACATCTCTCAGCTGAATTCTTCTCTGGTACTTGGGTTGTAATCTTTTCTTGGGGGCATCCCACTCCTAAAGATTGGTTGATGCAAGGGTAAAAAGGTCTCATTTTTCCTCCAAATTGGGATAACTCTAAAGGGCTAATCCATCTCCAGATCTCCTGATATGATTGGCTAGGCTTTTGTTGCAACTGCAGCAAAACTCAACCTATCTTTCTGCCCACTTCCGTTTCCTTCATTCTCCCATATATGCTTATACAAAGATTATTTTCCAATAGACTTGTTGCACATTAATCCCAGTCATCGCCATCTCTGCTCCCCAGGGAACTTATCCAGTGACAGTGGCAGATTCATTTCGGTAATTACTGCTCAGACTTTCTCTGGCAATCAGGAAGTCAAACCTAACAGCATAAGTCTTGAGACTTATCAACATAGGATAGTTTCTATAGGATGAAGCATCCTATCACATAGATTTTTCTCAGCACCAACTTGTCTGATTGAAATGAGTCTTCTATAATGAAAATCCACTACAGTGAATAATTTGTTTACAATCAAAGTTCCTCTCTCTAGGACATTTATATAATACTTGATATGAATTTTTTCTTCAATGAACTGTGGGTTTGCTGTTTACTGTGAATGAAGCAAACATGCTTACAAAGTACTTACGAAGCCAGAAGTTCTGTTTACTAAGTATGGAAAACCAAAAGTCAATGTCTTTAAGATTACTCTCAATTTCTATGCATAGCTAGTTTTCCACCATTTTGTCTAAAACCTCAATCTATTCATTCCTCAGTGTTAGACAATTACGTAGGAACTTTCCAGGCAATCCATTCCTGTAGCAGCCTTCTCAAGGTGCTCCCCTACTCTTCTGTGAATGCAACATACAGACTCCACAAAGGAGACTTGTGAGAGGAAGGAAGAAGAAAGGAAAATAACAAGGATTGGAAGAAGAAACTCTTTTGAAAGCAGTAGTAAAAATAAACTCCAGTTGCGTTCTTTGTGAGTAGCTGAATATCCAGTGGTAAACTTGTCAGAATATTTGATGTTTCAGTAGACATACTTAATTTTAAAAACTTCTATAACTACCAAATATTACCTTTAAAAATGTAAAAAAAAAAATACAAAATAGACGTATCCAGAAGCATGTGAAATGTGCTCAGTAAAATCAACAAAGCAGTATGGAATAATAACTCTAATGTTATAAAACTAGGCTTTTAGAGATTTACTTTAAGTGGGTAAGAGGAGGCCAATGTTGAAAGAATGTAGTTTAAGTTGATAAGCTTCCTTGTAATGGCTGTTAATAAATCACTATTTAATTTTTCCCATGTCAGAAGAAAAAGTGAAAAGAAAATCTTTACTGAGCTTTAAGCTATTCCATATGCTGCACAGAAATACAGTATATCGATTTCATTACCTTAAAGTCAGTGATTGACATTTTGTGTGTCAGTGTGAAATATGACTGTGACAAACCTCATCCAATTAAAGAATATTCCCACTCCTAAAGAACAATTTTCTGCAGCTCCATACTGGGGAACATCATGCGCTTCTGATAAAGTCCATGGCAGTAGCTGACATTAGAGTTCTCCTTTATTGTCTACATAGTGCCTTGCTAATTAGCTCAACTTCACTCTGGGAAGAGCTGTCTATTCCGAGTAGGAGAAGTTATTCTTTCTCAGTGCCAGCTTGCTCCTAATTCCTTCCTGAAAAGAAAGTGTCAGTCATGCTTAATTGTATTAAATTAGGTGTGATGTTTTAAAACAGCACAGCCTCCTTAAAACTCAGCTAAATCATGCAAATTCTCACTTCTTTCATGAGCCTGGGGATAGAGTTTTAAGTCATATCTGAGAAGTGTCACTGTAGGGAATTAAATGGCATGTGTGTCCAAGATCACCTAACTTAATTTTCTGACACAAGTTATAATCATTGTCAAGAGGAATTAAATGCTACCATGTGTATGGAGCTCTCCTAGGAACAAGCCAGAACAACAGAGGCTTGGCATGGTACTTTAGTAGAATTCTGAGGTAGACAATATGGTTGATCACACACATGAGTGTGGGGATTAAATGTAAAGTCTTTATTAATTTGAATTTGACCCATTTGGAATAGCTAGTAATTCATGCCATGGATTCATTTGGAATAGCTAGTAATTTATGTTCTTTCATGACCTGGCTTTGGAAATCACCTATCATTAATTCTATGTACTCTATTGATCAAAGCAGTCGCAAACTTTCCATGTTACTAGAAGATGGTGTATAGATTATAACTTTTGATGGAGGATTGTTGAAAGGCCTATGGTCATATTTTCTTTAACTGTCTTAATGGTCTTTGATTCACCTCACATTTTCCATACTCCTATTAATCTAGACCATATACAGTTTCCTAATCACCTTGTATTTTCTTAGCTAAATACAAGGAGTACTGCTTACATTTATTTCTCTTCTTAAAATGTGTAAGTCTTCATCTGTTCCTATAAAGTTTCTCCTATTTTAAGATTTTCTGTTTAAGTTGTAACTCATTTATTTTTTTATTCACTTATTCAAGAAAACTTTATTTTGATGATTTAGATTCTGTAAAGTATATAGAAATACCCTATCCTAGAGGTGATTTTTTTTTCTTTTCCTGAAAGTCAAATTATAGGTATATTTTTAAAATGTATTTGATATGACCACAAACTCACCTTCCCTACCACCCCAGTTCATGCATGTGTGTGCACCGCACCATGCCATTGCTTGCTTGCCAGTGTAAGTGCGCTACTCCCTACAGACACACTGCTGTCTATTGTATATTATGCTTATTACTTTGGCGATGAAATAATCTTTACACCAAACACTCATGACACAGAATTTACCTATATAGCAAACCTGCACATGTATCCCTAAAACTAAAATAGAAGTTAAAATAAATAAATTAAATTGAAAAAAGAAGACTAGGGGTTGCTTCCAAGATGGCCGAATAGGAATGGCTCCAGTCTACAGCTCCCAGTGAGATTGATGCAGAAGACTGGTGATTTCTGCATTTCCAACTGTGGTACCTGGTTCATCTCGTTGGGACTGGTAGGACAGCGGGTATAGCCCATGGAGGGAGAGCCAAAGCAGGGTGGGGCATTGCCTCACCCAGGAAGCACAAGGGGTCAGGGGATTTCCCTTTCATAGCCAAGGGAAGCCATGAGTGACTGTACCTGGAGGAATGGTACAATTCTGCCCAAATACTGCACTTTTCCCATGGTCTTTCCAACTAGCAGACCAGGAGATCCCTCCCGTGCCTGGCTCGGCAGGTCCCCCATGCACAGAGCCTTGCTTGCTGCTAGCGCAGCAGTCTGAGATCAACCTGGGACTCTGGAGCTTGGGGAGGGGTGAGGGGTGTCTGCCATTGCTGAGGCTTGAATAGGTCGTTCTACGCTCACAGAGTAAACAAAGTGGCAGGGGTACTCAAACTGGGCAGAGCCCACCGCAGTTCAGCAAGACGTAGTGCCACACTAGATTCCACCTCTGGGGGCAGGGCATATCTGAACAAAAGGCAGCAGACAGCTTCTGCAGACTTGAACGTCCCTGCCTGACAGTCCTGAAGAGAGCAGTGGTTCTTCCAGCATGGCGTTTGATTTCCAATAATGGACAAACTGCCTCCTCAAGTGGGTCCCTGACCCCCTGTGTAGCCTGGCTGGGAGACACCTCCCAGTAGGGCCTGACAGACACTTCATACAGGTGGGTTCCCCTCTGGGGAAGCTTCCAGAGGAAGAGTCAGACAGCAATATTTGCTGTTTTGCAGCCTCTGCTGATGATACCCAGGCAAACAAGTTATGGAGTGGATCTCCAGCAAACTCTGACAGACCTGCAGTTGAGGGGTCTGTCAGTTAGAAAGAAAACTAACAAACAGAAAGGAATAGCATCAACATCAACAAGAAGGAGATCCACACCAAAACCCCATCCGTATGTCACCAACATCAAAGACCAAAGGTAGATAAAACCACAAAGATGGGGAGAAACCAGAGCAGAAAGGCTGAAAATTCTAAACAGCAGAATGCCTCTTCTCCAAAGGAACACAACTCCTCGCCAACAAAACGATGAAACTGGATGGAGAATGAGTTTGACGAGTTGACAGAAGTAGGCTTCAGAAGGTCTGTAATAACAAACTTCTCTGAGCTAAAGAAGCATGTTCTAACCCAATGCAAGGAAGCTAAAAACCTTGAAAGAAGGTTAGAGGAATGGCTAAATAGAATAACCAGTGTAGAGAAGAGCTTAAATGACCTGATGGAGCTGAATACCACAGTACAAGAAATTTGTGAAGCATACACAAGCTTCAATAGCTGATTCAATTAAGTGGAAGAAAGGATATCAGTGATTGAAGATCAAATTAATGAAATAAAGCAAGAAGACAAGAATAGAGAAAAAAGTGAAAAGAAATGAACAAAGCCTCCAAGAAATATGGGACTATGTGAAAAGACCAAATCTGCATCTGATTGGTGTACCTGAAAGTGATGGGGAGAATGGAACCAAGTTGGAAAACACTCTTCAGGATATTATCCAGGAGAACTTCCCCAACCTCGCAAGGCAGGCCAACATTCAAATTCAGGAAATACAGAGAACACCACAAAGATACTCCTTGAGAAGAGCAATCTGAAGACACATAATTGTTAGCTTCACTGAGGTTGAAAAGAAGGAAAACATGTTAAAAGCAGCCAGAGAGAAAGGTTGGGTTACCCACAAAGGGAAGCCCATCAGACTAACAGTGGATCTCTCTGCAGAAAACCTACAAGATAGAAGAGAGTGGGGGCCAATATTCAACATTCTTAAAGAAAGGAATTTTCAACCCAGAGTTTCATATCCAGCCAAACTAGGCTTCATAAGTGAAGGAGAAATAAAATCCTTTACAGACAAACAAATGTTGAGAGATTTTGTCACCACCAGGCCAGCCCTACAAGAGCTCCTGAAGGAAGCACTAAACATAGAAGGGAACAACAGGTACCAGCCACTGCAAAAACATGCCAAATTGTAAAGACCATTGATGTTATGAAGAAACTGCATCAATTAATGGGAAAAATAAACAGCCAGCATCATAATGACAGGATCAAATTCACACATAACAATATTAATCTTAAATGTAAATGGGCTAAATGCCCCAATTAAAAGACACAGACTAGCAGACTGGAAGAGTCAAGATCCATTGGTGTGCTGTATTCAGGAGACCTATCTCACGTGCAGAGACACACATAGGCTCAAAATAAAGGAATGGAGGAAGATCTACCAAGCAAATGGAAAGCAAAAACAAACAAAAAAAGCAGGGGTTGCAATCCTAGTCTCTGATAAAACAGACTTTAAACCAAGAAAGATCAAAAGAGACAAAGAAGGCCATTACATAATGGTAAAGGGACCAATTCAACAAGAACAGCTAACTATCCTAAATATATACGCACCCAATACAGGAGCACCCAGATTCATAAAGCAAATTCGTAGAGACCTACAAAAAGACTTAGAATCCCACACAATAATAATGGGAGACTTTAACACCCCACTGTCAATATCAGACAGATCAAAGGGACAGAAAATTAACAAGGATATCCAGGAGTTGAACTCAGCTATGGATCAAGTGGACCTAGTAGACATTTACAGAACTCCCTACCCCAAATCAATAGAATATACATTCTTCTCAGCACCACATTGCACTTATTCTAAAATGGACCACATAATTGGAATAAAACACTCCTCAGCAAATGTGAAAGAACAGAAATAACAACAAACTCTCTCTCAGACCACAGTGCAATCAAATTAGAACTCAGCATTAAGAAACTCACTCAAAACTGTACAACTACATGGAAACTGAACAACCTGCTCCTGAATGACTACTGGGTAAATAATGAAATGAAAGTGGAAATAAAGATGTTCTTTGAAACCAATGAGAACAAAGACACAAAGTACCAGAATCTCTAGGACACAGCTAAAGCGGTGTGTAGTGGGAAATTTGTAGCACTAAATGCCCACAAGAGAAAGCAGGAAAGATCTAAAATTGACACCCTAACATCATAATTAAAAGAAATAGAGTCAACAGCTAGCAGAAGACAAGAAATAACTAAGATCAGTGCAGAACTGAAGGGGATAGAGACACAAAAAATTAATGAATTCAGGAGCTGCTTTTTTTTTTTTTTTTTGAAGAGATGAACAAAATTGATAGACCACTAGCAAGACTAATAAAGAAGAAAAGAGAGAAGAATCAAATAGAAACAATAAAAAATGATTAAGGGGATATCACTACTCATCCCACAGAAATATAAACTACCATCAGAGAGTACTATAATCACCTCTATGCAAATAAACTAGAAAATATAGAAGAAATTGATAAATTCCTGGACACATACACCCTCCCAAGACTAAACCAGGAAGAAATTGAATCCCTGAATAGACCACTAACAGGTTCTGAAATTGAGGCAATAATTAATAGCCTACCAACCAAAAAAAGTCCAGGACCAGGTGGATTCACAGCCAAATTCTACCAGAGGTACAAAGAAGAGCTGGTACCATTCCTTCTGAAACTGCTCCAATGAATAGAAGAAGAGGGAGCCCTCCCTAACTCATTTTATGAAGCCCGTATCATCCTGATACCAAAGCCTGGCAGAGACACAACAAAAAAAGAGAATTTTAGAACAATATCCCTGATGAACATCAATGCAAAAATCCTCAATAAAATACTGGCAAAACAAAACAAATCCAGCAGAACAACAAAAAGCTTATCCACCACGATCAAGACAGCTTCATCCGTGGGATGCAAGGCTAGTTCAACATATGCAAATCAATAAACATAATCCATCACATAAACAGAACCAACAACAAAAACCACATGGTTGTCTCAATAGATGCAGAAAAGACCTTTGACAAAATTCAACCGCCTTTCATGCTAAAAACTCTCAATAAACTAGGTATTGATGGAAGGAATCTCAAAATAATCAGAGGTATTTAGGACGAACTGACAGCCAATATCATACTGTATGGGCAAAAACTAGAAGCATTCCCTTTGAAAACCAGCACAAGACAAGGATGCCCTCTCTCACCACTCGTATTCAACTTAGTGTTGGAAGTTCTGGCTAGGGCAATCAGGCAAGAGAAAGAAATAAAGGTTATTCAATTAGGAAAAGAGGAGGTCAAATTGTCCCTGTATGCAGATGACATGATTGTATATTTAGAAAACCCCATCGTCTCAGCCTAAAATCTCAAGCTGATAAGCAACTTCAGCAAAGTCTCATGATACAAAATCACTGTGCAAAAATCAAAAGCATTGTTATACACCAAGAACAGACAGAGAGCCAAGTCATGAGTGAACTCCCATTCACAATTACTATGAAGAGAATAAAATACCTAGGAATCCACCTTAAAAGGAATGTGAAGGTCCTCTTTAAGGAGAACTACAAACCACTGCTCAATGAAATAAAAGAGGATACAAACAAATAGAAGAACATTCCATGCTCATGGATAGGAAGAATCAATATCATGAAAATGGCCATACTGCCCAAAGTAATTTATAGATTCAATGCTATTCCCAACAAGCTACCACTGACTTTCTTCACAGAATTGGAAAAAACTAGCTTAAAATTCATATGGAACGAAAAAAGACCCCACATCTTAGGATGGCCAAGACAATCCTAAGCCAAAGAACAAAGATGAAGGCATCATGCTACCTGACTTCAAATTATACTACAAGACTACAGCAACCAAAGCAGCGTGTTACTGGTACCAAAACAGATATATAGACCAATGGAACAGAACAGAGTCCTCAGAAATAACACCACACATCTACAACCATCTGATCTTTGACAAACATGACAAAAAAGGCAATGGAGAAAGGATTCTCTATTTAATAAATGATGCTGGAAAAACTGGCTAGCCAAATGTAGAAATCTGAAACTGGATCCATTCCTTACACTATACAAAAATTAACTCAAGATGGATTAAAGACTGAAATGTAAGACCTAAAACCATAAAACCCTAGAAGAAAACCTAGGCAATACCATTCAGGACATAGTCATGGGCAAAGACTTCATGACTAAAACATCAAAAGCAATGGCAACAAAAGCCAAAATTGAAAAATAGGATCTAATTAAACTAAAGAGCTTCTGCACAGCAAAAGAAACTATCATGAGAGTGAACAGGCAACCTACAGAGTGGGAGAAAATTTTTACAATCTGTCCATCTGACAAAGGGCTAATATCCATAATCTACAAACAACTTAAATAAAATTACAAGAAAAAAAATCAACTCCATCAAAAATTGAAAAGGATATGAACAGACACTTCTCAAAGAAGACATTTTTGCAGCCAACAGACATATGAAAAAATGCTTATTATCACTGGTCATCAGAGAAATGCAAATCAAAACCACAATGAGATACCATCTCATGCAAGTTAGAATGGCAATCATTAAAAAGTCAGGAAACAACAGAAGCTGGAGAGGATGTGGAGAAATAGGAATGCTTTTACACTGTTTGTGGGAGTGTAAATTAGTTCAACCATTGTGGAAGACTATGTGGTGATTCCTCAAGGATCTAGAACTAGAAATACCATTTGACCCAGCCATCCCATTATTGGGTATATACCCAAAGGATTATAAATCATACTACTATGAAAACACATGCACATGTATGTTTATTGCTGCACTGTTCACAATAGCAAAGACTTGGAATCAACCCACATGTCCATCAGTGACAGACTGGATTAAGAAAATGTGGCACATATACACCATGGAATACTATGCAGCCATAAAAAAGGATGAGTTCATGTCCTTTGCAGGGACATGGATGAAGCTGGAAACCATCATTCTCAGCAAACTATTACAAGGACAGAAAATCAAACACCTCGTTCTCATTCATTAGTGGGAGTTGGATAATGAGAACACATGGGCACAGGGAGGGGAACATCACACACTGGGGCCTGTTGAGGGGTGCTGAGCTGGGGGAGGGATAGAGTTAGGAGAAATACCCAGTGTAAATGAGAGTTGATGGGTGGAGCAAAACAACATGGCACACGTATACCTATGTAACATACCTGCACGTTGTGCACATGTACCCTAGAACTTAAAGTATAATAATAATAAAAGAAGACTATATCTCAAAACTATACAATTACATGGAAATTAAACAAGCTGCTCCTGGATGACTGTTGGGTAAACAGTGAAATTAGGGCAGAAATCAAGAAATTCTTCAAAGCTAATGAAATCAAAGACACAATTTACCAAAATATTTGGGACATGGTTAAAGCAGTGTTAAGAGGAAAATGTATAATGCTAAACACCCACATCAAAAAGTTAGAAAGATCTCATATTAACAACCTAATATCACACCTAGAGGAACTAGAAAAACAGGAGCAAATCAGTCTCAAAGCTAACAGAAGAAAAGTAACAACTATAATCAGAGCTGAGCTGCATGAAACTGAAACCCAAAAAACTTTAAAAGAGCAATGAAATCAAAAGTTAGGTTTTTGAAAGGTCAAATAAAATTGTAGACCATTATCTAGATTAATAATGAAAAAGGTAAAAAGAACCCAGTAAACACAGTCATAAATGACCAAAAGGACATTACCATCAATCCACCAGAAATACAAAAAACCCTCAGAGATTATAATGAACATCTTTATGCATACAAATTAGAAAATCTAGAAGAAATGTATATATTCCTGGAAATATACAACCTCCCAAGATTGAACCAGGAAGAAATGGAAACCCTGAGCAGACCAATAATGAACTCCAAAATTGAATCAGTAAGACAAAGCAAACCAACCAAAAAAAGTCCAGGACCAGAAAGATTTATAACTGAATTCTACCAGATGTATAAAGAAGAGTAGATTGAAAGCATTCCAAAAAAATTGAAGAGGAGGAATTCCTCCCTAGCTCATTCTATAAGGCCAGCATTATCCTGATACCAAAACCTGGCAGAAACACAACAGTGAAAAATATCAGGCCAATATTGCTGATAAACATAGAGGCAAAAATCCTCAACAAAATAGTAACAAACTGAATTCAGCAGCACATCAAAAAGCTAATCCACTGTGATCATAGTGGATACTTGATGAAGTAGGCTTCATCCATGGATGCAAGGATGGTTCAACATATGCAAATGAATAGATGTGATTCATCACATTAACAGAACTAGAAACAAAAACCACATCTTTATCTCAGTAGATGTAGAAAAGGCTTTAAATAAAAATTCAACATCCTTTCATATTAAATATCCTCAATGACCTAAGCATTGAAGGAACATAACTCAAAATAATAAAAACCATCTATGAAAAAAATACAGCTGTAATCATACTGAATGGGCAAAAGTCAGAGACATTTGCTGGAGTCTGGAACAAGACAAGTATGCCCACTCTCATCACTCCTATTTAACATAGCACTGGAAATCCTGGCCAGAGAAATCAGGCAAGATAAAGAAATAAAAGGGGCTGGGCGCAGTGGCTCAAGCCTGTAATCCCAGCACTTTGGGAGGCCGAGGTGGGTGGATCACAAGGTCAGGAGATCAAGACCATCCTGGCTAACACAGTGAAATCCCGTCTCTACTAAAAAATACAAAAAACTAGCCGGGCGAGGTGGTGGGCGCCTGTAGTCCCAGCTACTCGGGAGGCTGAGGCAGGAGAATGGCGTGAACCCGGGAGGCGGAGCTTGCAGTGAGCTGAGATCCAGCCACTGCACTCCAGCTTGGGCGACAGAGCGAGACTCTGTCTCAAAAAAAAAAAAAAAAAAAAAAACAACAACAACAATATAATTCTATACCTAGAAAACCCTATAGTCTCTTCCCAAAGGCTCCCAACAACTTCACCAAAGTTTCAGGCTACAAAATCAATGTATAAAAATAGGTAGCATTTCTATATATGAATAACGTTCGAGCTTGGAACCAAATCAAGGATGCAATCCATTCACAATAGACATACAGACACACACACACACACACACACACACACACACACAATACCTATGACTACAGCTAACTAAGGAGGCGCAAGATATCCACAGTGAGAATTTTAAAGCACTGCTTAAATAAATCAGAATTGACCCAAACAAATGGAAAAACATTACATATTCATGAATAAAAAGAATCAATATTGTTAGAATGGTCATACTACCCAAAGCAATTTACAGATTCACTGCTATTCCTATAAAACAACCAATGGCATTCTTCACAGAATTAGAAAAGAAAAACTATTTTAAAATTTATATGGAATCAAAAAAATTCCTGAATATCCAAGACAATCGTAAGCAAGTGGATGAAGCCGGAGACATCACGTCACTCAACTTCAGACTATGCTACGAGTCTACAGTAACCCAAACAGCATGGTAGTCTTACAAAAATAGACACAGACCAATAAAGCTGCACACTTACAACCATCTGATCTTCAACAGAATCAAAAACAAACAATGTGGAAAGGACTTTCTATTCAATAAATGGTGATAGTGTAACTGGATAGTTATATACATAAGATTGAAACTGGACCCCTTCCTTTTGCCATATAAAACAATCAACTCAAGATGCATTAAAGCCTTAAACATAAAACCTAAAACTATAAAACCCTGGAAGAAAACCTAGAAAATACTATTCTGGACATAGGTCCCGACAAAGATTTAATGACAGGCTCCAAAATCACTTGCAACAAAAACGTTAATTGACAAATGGGAGCAAATTAAACTAAAGATCTTCTGCGAAGCAAACAAACAAAAAAGAAACTCTGAACAGAGTCAACACACAACCTACAGAATGGGAGAAAATATTTGCATCTATGCATCTGACAAAGGAATATATATGTGTGTGTGTATGTGTGTATATACACACACACACATATATATATATTTATCTCCAATATATCGAAAGGAATATAAATAATTCTACCATCACACATATGTTCATTGCAGCACTATTCACAATAGCAAAGACATGGAATCAACATAGATGTCCATCAGTGGAAAAGTAGATAGATAAAATGTGGTACATATACCCATGGAATTCTATGTAGCTCTAAAAAAGAACAAGATCTTTTTTTTTTTTATATATACTTTAAGTTCTAGGGTACATGTGCATAACGTGCAGGTTTGTTACATATCTATACTTGTGCCCTGTTGGTGTGCTGCACCCATCAACTCGTCAGCACCCATCAATTTGTCATTTATATCAGGTATAACTCCCAATGCAATCCCTCCCCCCTCCCCCCTCCCCATGATAGGCCCCGGTGTGTGATGTTCCCCTTCCCGAGAAAAAAAAAAAAAAAAAAGAATAATATCATTCAGTCATACAAAGGAATTAAATATGAATACAATTTACAACATGGATCAACCTTAACAGCATTATCCTTGTTGAAAAGGTGAAAGGCATGCAGAGGCAACTGTTTATAAAATCATTGATATGAAATATCTAGAGTGAACAAATCCATAGAGCAAGAAAACAGATTTGTGGTTACCAGAGGCTGGGTAGAGGAAGAATGGGGAAAGTACAGGATTTCTTTCAGGAGTTATGAAAGTGTTCTAGAAATAGATAGCAGTAATGGCTGCACAAACTTATACTAAAGATGCTAAATTGTAAACTTAAAAAGGTACATTTTATACTATGTGAATTGTAGCTTAATTTTAAAAAGCTAAACACAGTATCACAGCATATATGCCAAAATAGAACAATAGTTATTGAAATTATGATAAAGAAGGCTGAGTACTATTATTCAATAAAAATGTAATTATCAAGAATGTCAAAAATGTATAAAAGTTAATTATATAAACATTAAAATTATAATGCATCTGTATAAATGTGTGTCTATCCATTAAAAGATAATGTACATGAAAAAAAAAAAAGAACAAGATCATGTCTTTCTCAGCAACATGAATGGAACTGGAGGCCATTATCGTAAGTGAATTAATTCAAGAACAGAAAACCAAATACTGCATGTCCTAACTTATATGCAGGAGCTAAACATTGAGTACACATGGACACAAAGAAGGAAACAGTAGACATGGGGGCATACTTGAAGGTGAGGCATAGAAGGAGGGTGAGGATTGAAAAACTGATCAGGACTATGCTCATTACCTGGGTGACAAAATAATCTGTATGCCAAACCTCCATGCAATTTACTCAGGTAACAAACCTACACATGTACCTCTGAACCTAATATAAAAGTTGGAAAGGGGTAAAAAGATGGAGGAACGGACTTGCATTGTGTCAAATGGAAGCACAGTTGGCTATTGTATTTATTTATAAGCTTTAAGGATGGTTAAAAGAGTATGGTTTAAATATGATTCAAGTAAGTTGTCAAGGGACAGACAGGGGTAGGTTTGTACTATGTCAACTTAGCTAAATTGGAACTACATATCCCAGAATTCCCTCCCTACATGCTTCCCAGTAGGCCACAAAAAACAATAATAGTTGAGAGCGTGGAAAATGGAAGTCATGTCTTTATTCCATTGGATCTCTCCTTCCTCAGCTTCTGTGGGCCAGAAGCATGAGCAGTCAGGTTATTGTGCCTCCTACCTATGTTACCATGATTGAGGTTGTGAGAGACAAGCATGAGTACTAGCTAGTTTTCAGGGGTTCTTGTTTGTCCTCATGGATTCCAGCTGTTCCTTGCTTCCTACTACATATGTGTATATTTCCTTCCCAACAGCCAGCCTATTGACTTCGGGAAAGTACCAGATACACAGATAACAGCATTACACTAGACTGCCTAAGCAGCTCCCACAAGTACACAAAGTCTAATGCCTATAATAAATTCCTTATTCTGTAATACTCACAGTGATTATGTTTCTCTGATCAAACCTTGACTGATACAACTTCAAAAATTTATAATAGTAGTTTGATAAAGAGAATTCTGGACTTGTGTTTCTCCTCTGTCTGTCTAATTCACCCACTACATCATGGCAAATGTCTTTGCCTGAGTTTCTTCATTTTAAAAATGACAACATAAACTCAATCCATCTAAAAAATGTACATGCATTATGCATACTACATGTCATTCATTTTTTCTATCATGAGTTTCGACAAATCTGTCCAATTACAGTCTTTTTCTGGGAATGTCTTCACCTTATTATCCTTCCTGAATCTTAAATACATCATATCCAAAAATAAATTAAAAATTTCTCCCACAAATCTTCCACCTTTTAAAAAACTGCCAACTGTATCACACTTTTACCAGTAATTTAGACCTTAACAAATTACTTTCATTCTGCAAATTATTATGTGCATCCTTTGAATTTGGGACACGATATAACAAATTATCTCATGTGCATTCTTTCTCCATTTTCTCCTCTCTCCAGAGGCCATCCTTTAATCTCAGTCCAAAGTCAGTTTCTTCTATGAATCCTGCTTAAACTTTCCTTGGCACTATTTCATACCTGCAAAACAATTTCATTTCAATAACATTTTTCATTATTCTGAATTCCATAACATAGTTTTATCTTCAGTATAAAATTTATAATCTTCTTTACATTATATTGTTTTGTATGTTTGTCACTTGTCCTTCTACCTTCATCCCACAAGACTAGGGTAGAGAGCATGCTTCATCTTCCATTAGGAAGACACTAAATGAATATGTGTTGAATAAATAGATAAATGAATAAATGAATGAATATAGGAGATGTGAATAAAGAAGAGAAATTTTAAAAATGAGTGGAGTACATTGTAAAGTGGGTAAATATTGTGTAATGCCATATGACAAATGAAGAATGGAGTTATGTAAATATACTGGCTATCTTATCTCTGGTTCCACAGAGAGAAAAAATAAATGAGTCTATTTCTACTACCCTATGGGAAATAAAAAAAAATTTCCTCTCCCCTACCTGGAGAAAAAAATGGTTAGAGTTTACAAAAACAGAAGACAATAAATAGCAGGCATCACTGTACAAAAATATGTGGGAACTAGGATCAAATTGGAGTTTGCATAAAAGAGAATAAAAATAAACTCAATTTATAAGTGATAAGATACAGAAATTTTAGATCCACTCCCCTCATAAACTTGCACAAACAAATATATACCTTTAAGAAATTTTGAATTGCTCATAGGCTGTCTTCAACTTGATCACATCTGATTTAAACATGAATAAATGCATTTCCTAACTCCTGCTTACAGAGTCAGTAAGAAAGACCATGAAAATTCACAGTTGACTGTGGGTGTTATTTAGCTACCTCTCTGTCCATATGGCCCACATTCAGTATGTTCCTGTGCCACAGTCCCTTTCTCTTACTCAAGACTATAATATTTGTCCATACTATAAGAGCTCTAAGAGGTGACTGTGTGTGGCTAGTTTACTATTTTGTTATTTTCATGATGAGTTCACATAACTAAAACCAAGATCAGAAGTACACTGTACATAAAACTCAGATACCAATCACTATTAGTTTTTCAGGGATAGCCTTAAGGAAGTTAGATAATGCCTTATTTTCTATCTTCAGGGCCGTAGGCCAAGACCTACCTCTGGGTCTGAGAAGACAAGGTTATAGAGAAGTCCTCCAACAAAATGATGCCAAGTCTGCCAAATTCCCTAATGACACCTGCACACTGCAATAATTCCTCCATGAAGCTAGAAAAGATGCCCCAATTTGTCTGGCAAGGCTATGAAACATTGTAAATGGAGAAATGAGGATAAAGCCCCAGTCCTGCAGGAATTCCACCTGCCATAAATTGATGAAATTTCCTTAACATGTGATACCGTCCAGTAGTTAGCCCAAACCAAATAGATATTAGATCCTATGCTGAAATGACACAATTGTGACCTTGGATTATGTCAGGATAATATTAATCTCAAAGATATCTGGTAAACTGGACCATTTCTACAACTACTTCTCTGAAGTTTTCTTGTGAACATTAATCTTTTCTGGAAAATTATTTTAATATTTAATACCCATTTTCTCTGTTTAATATTCCCATCTTGAATACTAACATCCTTTAAGTCTACAAATATGTTTATCTCCTCACTCTCTTTCATTAAAAGATATGAACCAAATTTTAAAAAGCAACAGAAAGACAACCAAACTTTTCTCTTTATGCTATCACACCATTCTCAATTTCCTATCAGTATCTCTCCCCTCAGAGAAGTCTTTTGCTGTCTCTATTTCCTCATTCTTCCCCTTTATCACCCATTATTTGACACTTTGCATGTATCTTGTTTTCAAAATCCTATTTAAAAACACTTTTTTATCAATCAACATTATTTTCCCCGCAGTGGCCGTGGGGAATAGCCTCATTCAAATAGTTCTGATTTAAAACATAAGTACCAAAGGCATAGCATTGAGTTTTGCTGCTCAAGAGAAAATGTTCTAGGCTTAATATGCTACAGAGCATAGAGTTCTTACAAAAATACACACAAGAAATTTACTAGCACTCAATACTCAGTTTCAGGAAATTATTCTTGATTACCATCTTTAAGCTGTTTCTCCTATGTACCAAACATAGATGGTGTGAATCTTTCTAATGAGTAAAATTATCACAGTTCTTGCGCTGGCAACTAGTATTGCCCTGAATGTTCAATGTCGGGACATACACTGTATACTACTATGCACCATGTGCTACTTGACTTTGGAGAATTTTGTTGAGATCACCCGAGTACATATTTGGTGGCTTGCCTATAGATGTCCCATAAATTATTTATCCCTGTATACTTTGTTCTTCTGTCATATTTATGGCATTTTTCTATCAGTTGAAAGGATTACAACTCCCTTTTTTGAGTCTCCAATTTCTTTTCTTTAAACCCCCATGTTAATTTTAATTACTCAGACATCTTCTATAATATCCTAGTCATATTTTCTTCTTATTTTACTGTCCTTCCGC
Organism: Colobus angolensis palliatus; assembly: GCF_000951035.1. Taxonomy (NCBI): domain Eukaryota; kingdom Metazoa; phylum Chordata; class Mammalia; order Primates; family Cercopithecidae; genus Colobus; species Colobus angolensis. The sequence continues at coordinate 356,071 of NW_012120643.1, read as the reverse complement.
TATCATGTAACTTTGGCCCTCAAGTTTACAGATTCCTAAATGAATATCTTACAAAAGGCTTTATTCTTGAACTCCAGCTCAGGCTTCCAACTGTTTACTTAATTTATTCACATGCATATATCACTCCCTCTGCAAACTATGCACACTTTTCTATCCTCACAAGACAGTCATAACACCTGCCCTTACATAAACAAATCTAAAACAGATAATGTAGTTCTTTGGAAAAGAATATTCAACATTTCATCAATGATTACATAAGACCATAAGTGACTTTGTCATGAAATTTGCAGATGAATAGATAGTGTAGCATACTTGATGGCTTAGTTGTTATCTTGAAATATTTAGTAGATCAAAATTATTTGATGTTTATAGTAATATGAAATATATTTGGGCAAAAAGTTAAGTCCTCCTCTTGGTCCTAACACATACACCCAACTACAGAAAATGTTGTAATGGCTGAACTGCATGGCTTAAGTGTTCTAAAGTAACAAGATTTACTTGTTTTATTTAGTTTAATTAGAAATGAAGTGACTAGCAGACCAGGCATACCTTTCTGGGTGCTAAATGGATTAGAATGCATCTGGATTATAGTTATTGTTTCTAAACGTAGAGATCTTTTACAAATTTAAAGAAGGATGTTATGAAATCCAGGTGAATGATTAGGAAAAAAAGGAAAAACAAAATTGAGAATACCTGAAGCAGAAATAGGATACAGCTCCATTGATTAAGATACTTAAAAGGATTTTGTGCAGATCAGGAAGATATGTGGCACATAACTAATGTTCGAACTCTGATGTCAGACAAACTTGGGTTCAAATCTTGGCCATTACATTCCACAGTCATGTGAAATTTGAACAAGTGATTTAACTCTCATCCTTCAGTTTCCAGCACTTCATAAAGTGATTGAAAGAATTAAAATGAATAATACAGGCAAAGTGCTAGACACAGTGCCTAGCACATAATAAAATGGCAATAATTGTAAGTTATTATTATCAGTGAATGGAAATTAGAAAAGCAGATTTTAACTTAACAAAATTTTTTATAAAAAATTGTGGTTTGCATATACCTAAGTGGAAAGCCTCTCTTTAAAAAATTTATCTTGAGAAAGTTCAAGGTTAACTTCATCTCGACAACTTTTCAGTGATTTTGAGGGGATTAATTGTACTACACAATGTCTGATGTTTGTTATAATTAAAATCTATTATGATTCTTAAGGGTTAGATATCTAAGACAGCATATTTTATTGGAAGAAATTAGTAGATGAGATTAACGTGAAGGCTAGTGAGGGACATGCCCTTGGACTTTTGATGCCTCTCAAATTGTACTGATGTCCCAAGGAGTCTCTCTCTGCCCCTGGATACAATCTGCTAACATAGGCTTTGAACTAAATGGTAAAAATATCTTTTGCTAGTTTCCATCATTTCTAATCTTTTGGGAGTAACTACTTTTTCTAGGATCTGTCTAGCTTCAACAGTAAATGCTTTGATATTTCCTAGGAACTTTTGTGTTTTCATTTTAAACCAGTGATGACAGAAAGAAGCAAATAAATGGATAAAAGTGTGTGACAGGAAACAATTACCTCTCATCGCCAGCTATCACTGTCCTTCAGCAACTAGAAGTCAGCATTAAAAACTCACCTGATGGGAATTTCAGGGAAATTAGCAGCTCTCACTAAAGTCCTGTATCAATATTTCCTCTTCATGATGAGAATACATATATATCCCAGGCCATGGGAATAGTCAATGCATTTATTTAAAAGATCCTACATCGTTTTACAGGTTGTCTGGGAGAAATTAAAATTTGATGTGAATAATACATAACAAGTGAGATTAGTAGAAGAATGAAATTTGTTATGACGATTATTGGTATGAATTTTTATGTATTTTCTTTATGTTATTTCCATATTGTTCCTAGCCTATTTCCATAATAGTTTCCTGAGTTAAAGTGTCTACATTTTGCCTCCTCTAACTGTCATTATGTATGAGCTCTTCATTGCTTCTTAAGAAAAAAACAGTTTTTGATTCCAGCTGTATGCTACAAAAGGGATAATGTAACTATTTTTTTCTGCCTGGAAATCACATCACATTGCACATTAAAATATTTAACTTGAATATCAGGGAGGTCCACTAAGCATTCAGCTGTTGGGAATGGTGTCAGGTGATGTGAAATACCAATAGAATACACATTTATTTGGCCACAGTGATTCCCTCAAATTATTTGTTTATTCCTGATTGATTTCCTTGTTGATGGTGTCAGAAGAAGAATTTTTTTTCTGTTTTAATTTTTTTTTTAACTTTTAAGTTCAGGGGTACATGTACAGGTTTGTTATACAGCTAAACTTGTGTCTCGGGGGCTTGTCGTACAGATTATTTCATCACCCAGGTATTAAGCCTAGTATCCATTAGTTATTTTTCCTGATCCTCTACTGCCTCCCACCCTCCATCTTCCAAAAGGCCCTATTGTGTGTTGTTCCCTCTATGTGTCCATGTGTTCTCATCATTTGGCTCCCACTTGTGAATGTGAACACGCAGTATTTGTATTTCAGTTCCTGTGTTAGTTTGCCAAGGATAATGGCCTCCAGCTCCATCCATGTCCCTGCAAAGGATGTGATCTCTTTTTATTAAGCCTGCATAGTACCCATGATGTTTATGTATCAGATTTTCTTTATCCAGTCTATCATTACTGGGCTATCATTTAGGTTGATTCATGTCTTTGCTATTGTGAATAGTGCTGTAACGAACATATGTATGCATATCTCTTTATAATAGAATGATTTATATTCCTTTGGGTATATACCCAGCAATGGGATAGTTGGGTCAACCAGTATTTCTATCTTTAGGTCTTTGAGGAATTGCCACACTGTCTTCCACAATGGTTGAACTAAATTACATTCCCACCAACAGTATAAAAGTTTTTTCTTGTATACTCCTTTTCCTCCACAACCTCAACAGCATCTGCTATCTTTTGACTTTTTAATAATAACCGTTCTGAGTAGCGTGAGATGATATCTCATTGTGGTTTTGATTTGCATTTCTCTAATGATCAGTGAAGTTGAGGTTTTTCCATATGATTGCTGGCCACATGTATGTCTTCTTTTGAAGAGTGACTGTTTATGTCTTTTGCTCATTTTAAATGCGGTTGTTTATATTTTTCTTGTAAATTTAAGTTCCTTATAGATGCTGGATATTAGACCTTTGTTGGATGCATAGTTTGCAAAAATTCTCTCCCATTATTTATGTTTCCTGGTTATTCTGTGGATAGTTTCTTTGCTGTGCAGAAGTTCTTCAGTTTAATTAGATTCAATTTGTCAATTTTTGCTTTCGTTGCAACTGCTTTCAGCAGTTTCATCAGGATATCTTTGCCCATGTTTATGCCCTGAATGGTATTGCCTAGTTTGCCTTCTAAGGTTTGTATGGTTTGAGGTTTTACATTTCAGTTTTCAATTCATCTTTGTAAGGTATAAGGAAGGGGACTGGTTTCCATTTTCTGCATATAGTTAGCCAGCAGCATTTGTTGAACAAGGAATACTTTCCTCATTGCTTGTTTTGGTCAGGTTTGTCAAAGATCAGACAGTTGTAAATGTATGGTCTTATTTCTGGGTTCTCTGTTCTGCTCCATTGGTCTATGTGTCTGTTTTTGTATCAGTACCATGCTGTTTCGGTTACTGTAGCCCTGTAGTATAATTTGAAGTCAGTTAGCATGATGTCTCCAGCTTTATTCTTTTTGCTTAGGATTTCCTTGGCTGTTCGGGCTCTTTTTTTGGTTCCCTGTGAATTTTAAAATGATTTTTTTTCTAGTTCTGTGAAGATTGTCAATGGTAGTTTAATAGTCATAGCATTACATGTACAAATTGCTTTGGGCAGTATGACCATTTTTCACAATATTGATTCTTCCTATCTAGGAGCATGGAAAGTTTTTCCATTTGGTTGTGTCATCTATGATTTCTTCAAGCGGTGGTTTGTAGTTCTCCTTGAAGAGACCTTTCACCTCCCTAGTTAGCTGTAATCCTAGGTATTTTATTATTTTTGTGGCAACTGTGAATGCTAGTTCATTCCTGATTTGGCTCTCAACTTGACTGTTGTCAAGGCATGTTAGTGATTTTTACACATTGATTTTATATCCTGAGAGTTTGCTGAAGTTGTTTATCAGCTTAAGAAGCTTTTGGCTTCAGACTACAGATTTTTCTAGACATAGGAACATATTGTCCACAAACAGGAATAGTTTGGCATTTTCTCTTCCTATTTGAATGCCCTTTATTTATTTCTCTTGTCTGCCCTGGCCAGGACGTACAATACTATGTTGAATGGGAGTGGTGAGAGAGGGCATCCTGGTCTTGTGCAGATTTTCAAGGGGAATGCTTCTGGCTTTTGCCCGGTCAGTATGATGTTAGCTGCGAGTTTGTCATATATGGCTCATTTTGTTGAGGTATGTTCCCTTCAATACCTAGCTTATTGAGAGTTTTTAACATGAATGGATGTTCAATTTTATCAAAAGCTTTTTCTGCATCTATTGAGATAATTGTATGATTTTTGTCTTTAGTTCTGTTTTTGTGATGAATCACATTTATTAATTTGCTATATGTTAAGCCAACCTTCCATCCAGGGATAAAGCCTACTTGATCATGGTGGATAAGCCTTTTGATGTGTTGTTGAATTTGGTTTGCCAGTATTTCTCACAGGATTTTTTACATTGAAGTTTATCAAGAATATTAACCTGAAGTTTTATTTTGTGTGTGTGTGTCTCTGCAAGTTTGGTATCAGGATGATGCTTTCCTCATCAAATGAGTTAGGGAGGACTCCCTCCTCCTCAATTTTTTGAAATAGTTTCTGTAGCAATGGTACCAGCTCTTCTTTGTGGACCTGATAGAATTCAGCTGTGAATCCATCTGGCCCTGGGCTTTTTTCGGTTGATAAGCTATTTAATACTGCTCAGTTTCAGAGCTCGTTATTGGTCTGTTCAGGGATTCGATTTCTTCCTGGTTCAGTCTAGGGAGGAATGTATATGTCCAGGAATTAAGCCATTTCTTCTAGATTTTCTAGTTTATATGCATGGAGGTGTTCATAATATTCTCTGATGGTATTTGTATTTATGTGGAATCAGTGGTAATATCCTCCTTGTCATTTCTGATTGTGTTTATTTGAATAGAAGAGTAAATATTTATCTATTCTCTAGAATGCATTTAATTTCTTTCCCATCTTTTAAAATTTTTTATTTAGCCTGTCACTTATTCATGTCAGTACAGTGTTTTCACAAGTATAACAATTAATAGTAATTTACTAAATCTATGATCCTGAGGGAGCTTCAATAACTCTCTTGTACAATAACGTAGACCCAAGTGGAACACACCAACCCCATCACAAGGAAATGATGATATAGCCTGTATTGAAGAAGCCTTCTGTCAGCTCCCAAATGTAAGTATCTTCAGGAATTAAAGACTTCAGACTGCCTTAACAAGTTACCAAAAATAAAAAAGAGAAAGTAGCAAGAAAAGACAGTTTGTGGTATTTTCTTTAGATCTAGCCTTTCACATTTTAATTTATGAAAATTAATAATATTCAATATTTCATATTTACAAAAATACCATAGGAAACAAGTAAATACTAGCATTAACCTCAAATATTTATAATATGTTAATGTAACTACACAGTTATTGTTGCTGTTAATTTCAGTAAAATTCTCGAATTATTTTTAGGTTGTGAACTTTAACTTAGAATAGAGGTCAGCAAATCATGGTCCACTTCCTGTTTTTGCAAATAAATTTTTACTGGAACATAGCCATGTCTATTCATTTACATATGGTCTATGGCTGCTATAAACTACAGTGACAGAGTTGAGTACTTGTAAGAGACTGCATGACCTACAAAGCCTAAACTATTTGCTACCTGCAGAAAACGTTTGCAAATCTGGTCTTAGAAACTTCTTTTGCGAGAACATTTTCATAGAATATGAATAGCTTCAGAGGCTACTAAGTTCTGTGTGACTTTTACAAGTTGTTAGATTCTCAATATCACTAAATACTTTTACTACTTAATATTTTAAAACAAGATATTTTAGTAAAACCTCTTTTGAAATGTTTCCAGAAAGTACACACATCATTAGTATATAGTGTATAGTTCAGTGAAATTTTACTTAGTGAACATATCTGTGTATTCTTCAGATTAAGATATATAGTATTACAACATGGGTTTTTCTCTTATTCTTTGAGTCATTATCACCCAAAGGTATTCCCTCTTCTAAAATTCCGCCTTGACTCTCCATGGGTAAGGTTTGCCGATATCAAACTTCATATAAAAGGAATAACACATTATGTTACTTATTTATATCTGGCTTCTTCATTAAACATGATGTTTGTAACACGCATTCATGTTGTTACATGCAACAGTGGTTTGTTTACCTTTTACTGACTTGTGTTCAATTTTATAGATACAATACAATGTATTGTTTTATCTTGACGAATATTTAGGTTGTTACCAGTTTTGGTATCTATCATCAATATTATTGTTGTTACCTTTCTTGAGCATGTATTTTATTGAACTTCTGCTGAGTTCCTGTTGAGTGTATACCAAAAGTGCAACTGTTAGGTTATAGGTAGAGGTGTGTGTGTGTGTGTGTATGTGCGCGCGCGCGTGTGTGTGTTTAGTATTAGTAGATATTGCTAAACCATTTTCTAACATTAATGAACTAATTAATCTTCCTATCAGTGGTAGAAATGTTGCTGATATGAAATATCAGTTAATCCACATTCATGCCAAAACTTTATATTTCCATTTTCATTCAGATGTGTATGTCAAATAATATGGATTTAATTTATATTTTCCACATGACATACAAGATTAAGCACATTGTCATATATGCTTAATGTGCATATAGGCTATTTGGATATATTCTATTACTTAGTCCTTTTTCCTATTATCTATATTTTTCTACTGGATTTGAAGGCATTCTTTATATAATCTATTCTAGACATAAGTACTTTGCTGGTTATAATGATTATAAATAGCATTTTCCATTCTGTGGTTTGCCCTTAATAAATCCCATTTTATATGTGTTTGCCTAATTCAAAATCATGAAGATATACTTTTTTATCTTCTAGCAATATTACATATTTTGTTCTTCAAATTTAAATCTATAACACTATGGATTAGATTTTTGTTTGTGGTGTCAGGGATTTTCATATCTTTCAGTCTTTTAAATGTGATTCCAATGATTCTTCCTTTATATAATTTCTAACGAAGTCAGAATTTTTTTTTCCTTTGTAGATAATATGTATTTTTTTCTCTTACTCTTTAAGACTTTCACTTTGTCTTTGATTTCTGCCAGTTTTTCCACAGTTTGCTTAGGTGTGTGTCCGTGAGGAGTGGGAATGGTGGTGGGCTTAGTTTTCATTGAGAATCTTGAATCTGCTTTTTTCTAAAAGGGACATTCATTTTGTATCTCTTCAGATTTTTTGTTTTTTTGTCTTATTCCCTCTCTCTTTTGTTGTTCTTGTAATTAACAAGTACTGGGCCTTTTAAACCATTTTTATCCTCTTTACTATTTATGTTTCAGCATGGTTTTGTTAGATTGACCTGTCTTGCAGTTTCCTAATTCTGTTTTCTGATATGTAAAATCTACAACTAAAGCTATCTATTGAATCTTTTAATTTCATCAGTTGTATTTTTCAAATCTACTATGCTCATTTGATTATTTCCTTATGGATTTCATCGCTTTGAAATACTTCAAATTTTCACATAGTTCCTGAATATATTACTGAGATATTCTGTGCCTTTCAATTGTCTACTTGTATTCTTGTTATTTGCCACTTATACTATTTCCTGAAATACCTGATAAGTGCTGGATATTGTTTTGAAAAACTCATAGAGGATTTGATGATGCTATCTTTCTTCAAAAATATTTAATTGTCTTCATGCTGGTATTTGTAGTCAAGCCTCTCTGATCCAATATAGAATAAACACAGTTTGAAGCTGGGTTCAAGATTTGTGAGAGATGGTCTGTTTCTGGTTTCAAGAATCTTAATTTAAAGGTTGAAATTATGATCAGGAGGAACCCCAAATGCCACCCTGGTCTACCAGAGTGGTGGGGACTTACAAAGGTCAGATGATAGATTTATAGATTAACTTATCTTACAGTGGACTTAACATATCCACAAAACTGTGTGACTCTATCTTTAGTTCCTGAATACTTAATGGATATCTTTGGTGCAGAAATCCCATGAAATAAGAGCTTTTAAAATACAGAGACAAATCTCTCATGGTGTTGTGGTGAATGAGAAACAAATATTCCCCTAAAAAAGGAACCCAGTCTCAAAAACAGGCTTGGCTTCCTTTCAAGACATTGCCAAAATGTTCAGACATATACTGCAGGATGCTAAAGACCTAACATGAAAACACCTGGAGGGCAGAATAAACCCTCCAGACCTGTAGGAGGGTCCTACAGTCATTCAGGGCTAAAGAGAGCAAACAATCCATTAAGTCTCAATCAAATGTCCAGGAGAGCCATGCCTGAGGAAGATGGGTAGACTAGAATTGGATGGTCTTACTGCACTTGTAACCCAGCCCTGATCCAGTTCAGTCATGATTGACCAGCTTTCCACTCTTTGGGTATATTTACATTCCATGGCTTGTAGTATTGCTTGTGGAGTACTATAAGCAATGGAATTGACCAATCTGCAACTATGCCCAATTTTATGAATGAATCTCCAAACATAATGTTGAGACAAATAAGTCAGAGAAAAAATATTATGTATTGTATATTTTCACTTATATAAAGTATAAAAACTGACAAAATTTTTTTTTGCTATAAATCAGAATTAATTTACCTTTGCTGGGGAGACAGACTGCAAGATAGTGTGAGGGATATGCAGGATGCTCTTTCTTGATCTAGGTACTATTTACATGGTCATATTCAGTATGTGCACAATTAGTAGGTTTTTGATGTATGCTCTTTTCTCTATGCATATGATACTTCATTAAAAGGTTTTAAGTCCACTGGCAGTGTGAGAATATATTTTGGTCCTTTTTTTGCTAATAAATAACTTGTAACAAGAATGTATAAAAATTCCTGTGTGTCAATCTGAAAAAGACAGAAAACCATTAATGAAAAAAATGGGCAAAAGGTTTATTAGCCACTTCATGAAAAAATTAGCCAGAAGACCAATAAACACAAGAAAAAAAAACCCTCGATTTTATTTGTTATCTGAAAACCACAATACAATATCACTATACGCATACCAGAGGTCTATACACGAAAAAATAGAAAATAAATTTTGTTAAGGATGTGAAGCAACTAGAACTCTCATACACTACTGGTGGTACTGAAAATGGGCACAGCCACTTTGGGAAATAATTTTTGGCAATAAATAAATGTATATATATACATGCTTTGTAAAAAATGTTATTCCTGGGAATATGCTCAACAGAAATCCATACTGATATTCTTAAAAAACATGGATTATAATGTTCAAAGCAATATTGTGTGAACTGGGGAGAGATGGAAACAGCCCAAACACCAATTTGGAGAACACTGGCTAAATGACATGTAATATATTTATGTAATGGAATACTATACCACATGTGTATGGAAATGAACAATCTGTATCACCACACACAATGATAGGAATGAATCTCACAAATAAATATTGAGCAAATGAAACAAGCACAAAGGAATAAATGCTACATTATTCTTTTCAGATAAATTATATAAACATATTGTTAGAAATGAGGCTAGGGTTCACTCTTGGGGTTGGTAGTGACTAGAAGGGAGAGTAAAGGGGGTTTCTGAGACAGTAGTACTGTTCTGTTTACTTGGAAGCTGGTTACATTTTGTGTTTGTTCTTAAAATTTTATCAAGCCGTACACTTAAGAGCATTGAAACTATGTATAATTAAAAAAAATGAATCCCTAAAAATATCATAGAAATTGGTGCCATCTTCAAAGACTTGAAAGATACATGTGTGATTATTCCTTTTGGTCAGTAGAGAAGACAAACAGGTCTTGGAAACTGCCAGTGTGTTATCATAAAATTAATCATGTCTTGACTTCAGTTGTTGTTATTCCAGATATTGTTTCTTTAGTTGGAATAAATCAACTCCGGTTCTAGTTCCTGTTAGGCAGTTATTGATCTGGTGAAAGCTATTTTTTCTATTGATTAGCAGTGACCACTAGAAGTGATTTGCTTTCACCTAGCAGTGCAGTAGCATACTTTCATTGCCTTACCTCTGGTTCTTTGTTTTAATCTAGTACACAGCAACCTTGATCAACTTGTCATTCCACATATATTGAGGGCATATGTATTGTGCACTATATTGATGTCATTTTGTTATTTGAAAACAAACAGGTTTCCTGGATGCCTTCATAAGACTCATGTACCAGAAGGTGGAGAAGAGTAAGACTCATGGAAACTCATGGGGTTGCTATTTTGGGGAGATTTCTAGAAATCCAGATAAAAGGCTCATGTTGAGTTATTACTTCCAAATGAAAACCAATATTTCACATTGTTCTCCCACCATTAAAAAAAAGCTCAAAGCTTTGTGGGACTTTTTAATACTAGAGGTAATAAATAGCAGAACCAAGTGTGTTCTACAATACATTTTGTATTTAATCCAGCTTTGAGAGCATCCCAGAGAAAGAAAAGACTCTGGAGCTGGTACTAGAGAGAGTATAGATTACTCGGCAGTGGAATAGTTTAATCCAGCAGATCTCTGGCACTTGAAATTTATGTGGCAGTTATGAGTGTTGTCTATGATTTCTTGCAAGCCCCAAAGGTAGAATCACAATACAGACCCCTTAAATTTTGAAAAAAGTCATGGCTTCTTCTTTGACGAACTACTCATTTTGTGAAACATATTTGGATTTACCCCTGGGATCTAGGAGATATGAGAAGTCTATTATCGATGGGTTTTACCCTTCTTATCAAATCATAAAAGTAGGTATGTATAGCAGTATTCCTTTATCACATCATCTTAAATTGGGCTAAGCAGGATGTAAAGGTTGTAAACCAAAATGTGTCTGAGGCAGATCTCAATTGATTTAAAGGTTTATTTTGCCAAGGTTAAGAATGTGACTCAGGGGAAAAGAAACACATGTTACAATAGATTTCGTGGCCTGTGCTTTTTCTGAAGAAGGATTTGGAAAGTTCAGTATTTAGAGGGGAAAGAGCAAGCAGGAGGATAAGGGGGAAAATGGGGAGAGAGGGTAGGTGATGAGCCAGGTGGTTACATTCTTGTGAGGCTTTGATTAGCTCTATTCAGTGAATCTACATTTTACATGTAGAAAGAAGGGAGTTTGGGGAAAAGGCAATTATGCATTCATCTCACACTCAGTAAATCTATCTTTTACATCTAATAAAGCAATTGGCTGGGCACGGTGGCTCACTCCTGTAATTTCAGCACTTTGGGAGGCTGAGGTGGGAGGATCACGAGGTCAGGAGATCAAGACCATCCTGGTGAAACCCCGTCTCTACTAAAAATACAAAAAAAAAAATTAGCCGTGCGTGGTGGCGGGAGCCTGTAGTTCCAGCTACTTGGGAGGCTGAGGCAGGAGAATGGCATGAACCTGGGAGGCGGAGCTTGCAGTGAGCCGAGATCGCGCCACCGCACTCCAGCCGGGGTGATAGAGTGAGACTCCATCTCAAAAAAAAAAAAAAAAAAAAGAAAGAAAGAAATCATGTGAAATTACAGCTATCCCATTTGGGAACAAATGGAAGGTAGTTTTATTGTGTAACTCAGTTACGATGTGTAACTTTTCCTTTGGCATAGTGAGTTTGGGGTCCTGAATTTTTATTTTTCTTTCACTAGGTACAAGGAGGCTGTATGCATAGGTGACTCTAGGAATCCATGAATCTATGTTCATTATTTTGCCTATTCTCTCAAACGACATGTATTACATCATGAAGAATTTCCTGTGATCAATGAATAGAACAACTAAAAAGTTCAGGACTGGTTCATTATGTATGATGAAATATAGCAATTGAAAAACTAGTACTATACATAATAACATAGATAAATCTCACAGATATAATGAATGAAAGAAGCCAGACACAAAACAGGACATATGTATGATTCAATTTTCATGACTTTTAGGAACAGACACAACTAAGTTACAGTGTTAGAAATCAGAATAGTGTTTACCTTTGGAAGAGTCTTAATAGAATGATACATGAGAAAACCATCTACAGTGTTAGAAATATTCGATATTTTGTTCTGGGTGAGTTGCACATATTTGGTAGAAGGCATTGAGTTGCAACTTCAAATTTGCTTAAGTAAAAAAAATTTAAATAATAATGCAAGATGAGAGAATTTTTACAAATCTGTTCTCCACTTCTATGTGAAGGGAATGTCTAAGATACTATGTCTGGACAATAAAGTTTTAAAATGTATGTTTTAAAATAAGGAAAAATTACAGCTACTGGTATGGGAGCCCCCAAAACAACTCCCAGATTAAATAAATTGCTAGGAGAATATACAGGACTCAGCATATAGTTTTACTTACATTTATTATAACAAAATTACATTTATTATAACAAAAGGATACAAGGAAAAATCAGCAAAGGGGAAAAGGTACATGGAATGAAGTCCAAAGAAAACCAGGCACAAGTTTCCAAGTGACTTATCCCAGAAAGTCACAAAGATAAACTAAACTCATCCAGTGACAAGTTATAACAACACCTGTAAAATATTGTCTACTGCAGAAGCTCAACAGAGACTCAGTGCCCAGGGTTTTAATTGGGAGCTTTTCACTTAGGCACCACGTAGGCATGTATCAAAATTCTAGACTCGCAGAGAAAATTATATATTCAGCATAAACAACATTGTTTATACAAATAATTTAGGCAGAGTGACTCACTCTTATCAGGGAATGGTGGGAACCCTCTCAAAAATACAAGTTTCTAGATACTAGTCAAGGGCCTAACTTGCGAGTAGGCCTTTCTAAATGTAAATCTTTCTAAGTTTTAGGCCTGATAGGTTACCTTTCTTCTGCACAGCAGCCACATATAGGCAGGTCCACAACAAGCTCTAATATTTCAGGAATGATTATTTGATTTGGCCCATTAAGTAAGAAGCATGACCAGCAGAATTGATGGATGAAAGGTTAAGGACACCCTAAATACATGTAGAGGAGAGAAGATACAACTATCAATTATGGCTTTATGATGAGTTTCACTTTCAGAAAGGAGGAAATCAGTAGTGGGTATTCTCTCCCTAACATTTTAATAAAATTATTGTTGATTTAATCTATAGATTAAATTATATTTTTATAAATGTTGATTGTAACTAAATTGGAAGAAATAAACATTACACAGAGGATGAGATTGGAGCCTCCTTTTGAAGAAGTAAGCACATTTTTATTTTACAAGAGTTAACTGTATCATGTTAGGCAGAAACACATCGTTCTAGATAATTTTTATTTTGCAAGGATAATGGAGAATACCCCCTTATCCACAGAAGATATGCTTTAAAACCCCCAGTGGATGCCTGAAACCACAGATAGTATTGAATCCTCTACCTACTATATTAGGGTTCTCCAGAGGGATAGAACTAATAGGATAGATGTATATATAAGGGGAATTTATTAAGGAGTATTGACTCACACAATCACAAGGTAAAGTCCCACAATAGGCCATCTGAAAGCTGAGGAGCAGGGAAGTCAGTCCAAGTCCCAAAACTTCGAAAGTAGGGAAGCCGACAGTGCAGCCTTCAGTCTGTCGCTGAAATGGGAGAAAGATGAAGCCCAGAAGACTTAGCAAGTCTGCTCTTCCATCTTCTCCTGCCTGCTTTATTCTAGCCAACCTGGCAGCTGATTAGATGGTGCCCACCTAGAATGAGGATGAGTCTGCCTCTCTCAGTCTACTGACTCAAATATTAATCTCCTTTGGTAACACCCTCACAGACACACCCAGGAACAATACATTGTATTTGTCAATCCAATCAAATTAACACTCAATATTAACCATCACACCTACTAAGTTTTTTCCTATACATACATGTCTATAAAAAAGTTTAATTTATAAATTAGGCACGATAAGAGATTACCAATAGTACTAATAATAAAATAGAATAATTAAAACATATTGTAATAAAAGTTATGCATATGTAATCACACTCTGTCTTCTCTATCAATCAAAATACATGTGGACTGCAGTTGACCATGAATAACTGAAACTGCAGAATGCAAAACTGCAGATAAGTGGAGGGGAGGGCACTATTTTATGGTTAGAATATAGATGCTGAGTAGCCAACATAGGGAACTATGCTACTTTTTCTTTCTGGGAAACCCTGTCCCTTTCTTGTCTTCCCTCTTTTGATGGGTTGTAAATGTGAGATCTACATTTCTCAGACTCTCTTGTTTCTAATCTAAATTCTGCCACATTTTGCCAAGAAAATACACTCTCAAAGGAACTTATAGAAAAACAGGAGTCAAAGCCATTTTCTAAAAGTAATAACAGTTTTGTGAGCTTCTGAAACTCTGAGGGTTTGCAGAAGACTTTTTGTGTTTCCCTGCAGGTAACCTGCCCCATTGCTGCAGGGCATCTGTCATTTCAGAGGTAGTTCCCCACAGTTCTGACTAGTACAGTTGCAGCAATTCCTTTCTTATTAATACCACAGTGACTGTGCTGAGCCTCAAAGCTAGCAGTGGTCTCTTCTGTCTGTTGATCCTCTAGCACCTAATCCCTGACATTGAATTCTATTTACAATGCCTCTGTGGTGTCTGCTTTATAAGACATTTAGTCTGTGTTTTCTTTGGTTATGAATTCTGCAATCTTGTCACTTCCCCAGATGAACACATTTCCACATTTACCACAGCCAGATAAGAGAGAGACAAGAGCATCCTGGCTTATTCCATAAGTGACATCCCTTTTTGTTCCTATAACTAGTCACATGGCCCCCCAAAATTTCAAGGGCCCTGGGATGTGTAACCTCCATTGGCTCAGAAAAAATGGAAAACTAGATATTTCTGAGTGTGATGTGTGAATATGTAAGAGAAAAATATTCTAAACAAGGAAAGAAGTTAAACTGTAGGTTCTTGAGGCAGAAGACTATCTGTAATATTCAAGAACCAGTGATAATGCTGTGTGTCTGGAGCTTAGCAATTGAGGCTATGAGTAATATGTGATAAAGTCAGAGGTAATGAGGTAGAAGGGGAAAGCTGATCACAAAGCAATTGAAAAGGTCCTAGTAAGAATGCTGCCTTTCAATCTGAATGACATGTGAATGTACTGGAGAGTTTTGAAACTAGGGGTGACATGATCTGACTTGTATTTTAACACTGACTTGCATTTGCCTCTCTGGCATTGAGACAAGCAGTTTGGAGTTTATTGGCATAATCCAGGTAAAAGATAATAATGACTTAGGCCCAAGAAGAAAGTAGAGGCCAATAGTCAACATTCTTAAAGGAAAGAATTTAAAAGCCAGAATTTCATATCCAGCCAAACTAAGCTTCATAAGCGAAGGAGAAATAAAATCCTTATCAGACAAGCAAATACTGAGGGATTTTGTCACCATCAGCCTTGCAAGAGCTCCTGAAGGAAGCGCTAAATATGGAAAGGAAAATCCAATTCCAGCCTCTGCAAAAACATACCAAAATATAAAGAGAGATGACACTATGAAGAAACTGCATCAACTGGTGTGCAAAACAACCAGATAACATTATGATGACAGAATAAAATTCACACATAACAATATTAACCTTAAATGTAAATGGGCTAAATGCCCCAATTAAAAGACAGAGGCCAGCATATTGGACAAAGATTCAAGACCCATTGGTGTGCTGTATTCAGGAAACCCATCTCATGTACAAAGTCATACATAGGCTCAAAATAAATGGATGGAGAGGAAAATTTACCAAGCAAATGGAAAGAAACAAAAAAAGGTGTCACAATCCTAGTCTCTGACAAAACAGACTTTAAACTAGCAAAGATCAAAAAAGACAAAGACTGGCATCATATAATGGTAAAGGGATCAATTCAACAAGAAGTGCTAACTATCCTAAATATATATGCACCAAATACAGGAGCACCCAGATTCATAAAATAAGCTCTTAGAGACCTAAAAAGAGACTTAGACTCCCAAACAATAATAGTGGGAGACTTTAACAGCCCACTCTCAATGTTAGATCAGTGAGACAAAAAATTAACAAGGGTATTCAAGACTTGAACTCAGCTCTGGATCAAGTGGGCTTAATAGACATCTACAGCACTCTCCACCCCAATCAACAGAATATACGTTCTTCTCAGTGCCACATGGCACTTGTTCTAAGATCAACTACAATTATAATTGGAAGTGAAACATTCCTCAGCAAATGCCAAAGAACTGAAATCATAACAAAAAGTCTCTCAGACCACAGGGCAATCAAATTAGTACTCAGGATTAGGAAATTCATTCAAGGGGCCAGGCATGGTAGCTACGCCTGTAATCCCAGCACTTTGGGAGGCCGAGGCAGGAGGATAACGAGGTCAAGAGATCAAGACCATCCTAGCCAACATGGTGAAACCCCATCTCTACTAAAAATTACAAAAATTAGTGGAGCATGGTGGTGTGTGCCTGTAGTCCCAGCTACTCAGCAGGCTGAGGTAGGAGAATCGCATGAACCAGGAGGCAGAGGTTGCAAAAAAGAAAAGAAGAAAAGAAAAAAGAAATTCACTCAAAAATACACAACTACATGGAAATTCAACAATCTGCACCTGAATGACTCCTGGATAAATAACGAAATTAAGGCAGAAATAAAAAAGTTCTTTGAAACGAATGAGAACAAAGAGGTAATGTACCAGTATCTCTGGGACACAGCTAAAGCAGTGTGTAGAAGGACATTTGTAGCACTAAATGCTCATGTCAGAAATCTAGAAACATCATAATTCGACACCCAAATATCACAATTAAAAGAATTAGAGAAGCAAGAGCAAACAAATCCAGAAGCTAGCAGAAGACAAGAAATAACTAAGGTAAGAGCAGAACTCACAGAGATAGAGGCATGAAAACCCCTTTAAAAAATCAGTGAATCCAGGAGCTGGATTTTTGAAAAAAATAACAAAATAGATAGACCACAAACTAGACTAATAAAGAAGAAAAGAGAGAAGAATCAAATAGACACAATAAAAAATGATAAAAGGGATTTACCACTGACTCCACAGGAATACAAACTAAGCATACTATAAACACCTCTATGCAAATAAACTAGAAAATCTAGAAGAAATGGTAAATTCCTGGACACACACACCCTCCCAAGACTAAACCAGGAAGAAGTCGAATCCCTGAATAGACCAATAACAGGTTCTGAAATTGAAGCAGTGTTTAATAGCCTACCAATGAAAAAAGCCCGAGGACTAGATGGATTCACAGCCGAATTCTGCCAGAGGTACAAAGAGGAGCCAGTACCATTTCTTCTGAAACTATTCAAAACAATTGAAAAGGAGAGACTCCTTTATAACTCATTTTATGAGGCCAGCATCATCCTGACACCAAAATGTGGCAGACTGTGTTAAGGAGATACATTGTGAGGTAATAAAAAAATAGATGGTAACTAAAGGTATGAAACCAGGTAAGATCACTTGGTCAGCATAAAAAGACTAAGTTAAGCCCTAGCACTTTAATATTAAGAAGCTGGGAAAATGAGGAGGACCTAGCAATGAGACTTGGAAACAGATGCCATTGAAGTACGAGAAAAGCAAGGGAAATGAGGTCTTCTGGAAGCCAAGTAAGGGGAGGCGTTTATAGGGGGTGAGTGATTAGATGAGTCAAGGGATGCTGATAATCAAGTAATATGAGGCTTGGGAATTGACATTTAGCTTTTGCAATGTGAAGCATCTTAACAGCGGTTTGTATGAAATGGTCTGAGTTAAAACATCATAGATGTATCTTCTCCATACACATTTAATCTTTCCAAATGCTTTACTGTCTGTCGTTTGTCTCATTATTAAAATATAATCTTAATTTTTATTTTAAGTTACTGATTCCGTTGCTTACTGTATCTCATTTATTATTTCATAAGGGTATAAATGTTATGTTTCATTCGCTTTAATCTTTTATTCTTGTTTCATATTCAGGTTCTTTCCCATTTTTAGATAATACAAACTTCACTTATGTAAATATTTCTTCTGTTTTCCTTGAGATTATGTTTTTTTCTAAAATAGGTTTTTCATCTTTCCTTTCCTCTTTCTTTCTTTCCTTAGTTGCAGTCATTTTTCCTGCCTTCCTTTCTTAGTACTTTCAAGGAGCTGCTCTTCGTTTTGCATAGCTTGTTCTTGAACATCTCTTGTTAGGATTTTATTACCTAAATGTAGGGTGGTTAGCTAGTCCTTGATATCTGTTCCTTCTTTCCGTGTCTTGCCTGATCTTTATGTTTAGCCATACCAAACCAAGTTGAAAGTAGAATCAAATTAATTTCAGCCTGTATTTCCTTTTTTTAGCAAGTATTGGAAAAATAGCTCATAGATAGCAGTATATGCTCTGCTTAGAGACTGTGTCAAATACTGGAGAGAACATGCATCACTTCTGTTGTGGAACAACAGTCAAGTCATCTTAATCACTTTGGTGCAGTTTCTTCACAGTAAAATAAAAATATAAAGTTTGGTTATTTTTCAAGACCTTCCCAGATGAAAATTTCTATGTTTCTAATAACATTAACTTACTCCTCAGTCCTACAGAATACTCTATTTTTCCAATTCCATAAATGTTTTATTATATTTTTCAATATATCTTGAAGACGCCAGTACATTTTATTATTGTTAAAAATCTACCCTATAGATTTGTTAATATGGTAAGAATTAGAAAAAAAATGAGTGACCTTTATATATAAGGCATCACATTATTCAAAACTTTCTTTTTCTCATTAGCAGAACATTAAAAAACAAATATCACTCAACATTTTGACTCACAGAGAACAACTTTTAGTCCAATTACAAAAAACGTATGATTAAGTGCTAAAAAAATTATAATTAAGGAAAGTAAACCATTCACTGATTGACACTAAGCAAGGCTACATTATTTGAGCATCATATTAACTTTTCCTGAAATACTTTCAAACTACCTCTAATTTTATTCTAATTTTCACTGCAAAGTGAGTGAGTGGCATAACTATAAATTTCTCATTGAAAATATACTATACTTCTCTCTCAATTTACAAATGCATCTCAGTTTTCAATGCAACAGTGAAAACCTTTCTTCTTAAAGCTTTAAAGCTTATTGCAATTATAATGAAATAAGAAAAGTGGCTATTGTTTGAGTGTGCATATGATTTTAGAGAACTGTTTTGGAATGAATGATATTTTCATTTTTCTGCTTTCTAACAGCTGCCTTCTTTCTGAGTCATCTGAACCCATGACTTATTTCCAATCAGATAGAAAATGCAGGCTGAAATCTTGCAGTTAGGTTAATAGAAACCCAAATATTTTCACACAGATTAACGAACACAAAGAATGTATTACAGCATGAGAACAGAGCATTACATTTCCAATATTTTTAATAAATGTAATAAACAGATCCCAGAGGACTGACATCAAGTAAGTTCTTAGATGCACTCCTCAGTCCTATGATAAATATTAACAGTAAAGCTAGAAATGTGGGGAAAATTCAATAACCTCATTTATACTGATAGTTAATTTTGGAATAGTCATGTCAAACACCACAATATTGCATACCTCAGCATTCTTTAGAGCAGCCAAGTATATTTGATTGTACTAAATATTTTGCTGTGTGTGTAGATTTAGCAGCAGCTGTTGATTTGGTGCAGAAAACTTGTACCATATACATAATGCAGATAATTGACAAATAATAGGATTTAAAAGAAAAACTTGAAGACAAAAGTTGATTTTTGCAATATGGCTCCACTGACTAGTCTTGAGTAAGTCACTTTTCTTTCCTGAGTTTCCATTTTTTTCCTGTAAAGTAAGGATGATAATACTTTCTGCCCTCTCTAGGTCATAAGGCTTTTAATGAGAGACATAGCAGCATTTTCAAGAGATTTTATAAAGAAGTTTCTGTTCATTGATGGAGGTACCACTGTTAAAAAAAAAAGTGATGAAACGATTGCATTTGATAGCAGACTGCTAGAAAACTCAGTGAGTCACAAAAACAGTTATTTATTTCTCTCTTATGTATCTGCAGTTGGCTGAAGTTCAGCTGATCTAGGCTGGGTTTGTTGGGTTTGGCTCCAAACTATAGGTTAAGTTCAGGTCGGTTTCACATGTCTCCCATTGTCCTTCGACAAACAGCTATCTGAAACATACTGTTCTCAAGGGAAAAGTTAGGCACACAAGAATACAAATTCAGTTGCACAAACACATTTCAGGCCTTTGATCCTGGCACTTCTGCTAACATTGTATTGTCAAAGCAAGTCACATGTACCAGACAATCCACAATGGAACAAAGAAATATTTTCTACTTCTTATGGGAGGAAGTGCAGAGTCACATGACAAAGGGCATGGATACAGAGGAGAGGAAAGAATTGAGAACAATATGCAGGTAACATAGCAGGAATTTTGCTTAGCACTATTTCTCTTCAACATTTTTCTTAGAAATCTATTAAAAATAGCATTTGTCAGAGTATCTTCCTCTTCAATTACCTTTTGCAAAATATATATGCTTTGTATTGAGGAGTATATATATATATATATGTTTTTCTTTTTTCTTTTTTTTTTGAGACAGAGCCTCACTCTGTCACCAGGCTGCAGTGCAGTGATGCGATCTTGGCTTAGTGCAACCCCTGCCTCCTGGGTTCAAGCGATTCTCCTGCCTCGGCCTCCACATTAGCTGGGACTACAGGCACACCCCACTATGCCCAGCTAAGTTTTGTATTTTTAGTAGAGACGGGGTTTCACCCATGTCGGCCAGGATGGTCTGGATCTCCTTACCTCGTGATCCACCCACCTCGGCCTTCCAAAGTGCTGGAACTACAGGTGTGAGCTATCGCACCGGGCTGAGGACTATATCTTTTACTGCGGCCAATTATTTAAATCTGTTTCAAAAGGCTACTACCCCATCTCCAAGATCACTGTGAAGAATGACCTTTAAAAATGAAAACCCACCACAAAGTTGTCTTGAAATTAAAACTGTGGGAATATTTCAACCAGAGATTAATGTATTAAATAATTTAAATTTATCATATGACTTCATTTTAACATTACACGACCAGTGAAATGGACAGAGCAAGGCCCCACTCCTCAATCATTTCCAGTAAAGTATCCATGTGTGCACATGAATATGAATATGCATATGCATATGCAGGAACAGACTCGGTTGCATCATGAAATAGGCCTTCACATTTCTGGACATAAATTTCATATCTGTCTAGCTGAACCCCTTTCTTTGTTATCTTCCCTATTATTTTTACTGTGCTTATTTTCAACTTCCATTTCAAATTGCAATTGTTCCTTTCCAATATGGCTTAGTGGAAAACAAGAAAGGTTGTAGAATCAAGTCCTCTGCCACTTATTATTTCTTCAAAACTGAATAAACTACCTAGACTTTCTGAATTGGTTTCCTTAAAGTAAGTTGAGGAAAACAAGACTGATATGATTTGGCTGTCTCCCCACCCAAATCTCATTTTGAATTTGCATGTGTTGAGGGAGGGACCCTGTGGGAGGTAATTGCACCATGGGGGCAAGTCTTTCCTGTGCTGTTTTCATGATAGTGAAGAAGCCTCACGAGATTTGATGGTTTTAGAAAGAGGAGTTCCCTTACACAATTTCTCTTTCTTTGCCTACTGCCATCCATGTAAGATGTGACTTGCTCCTCCTTGCATTCCACCATGATTGTGAGGCTTCCCCAGCCACGTGGAACTGTAAGTCCAATTAAACCCCTTTCTTTTGTACATTGCCCAGTCTCGGGTATGTCTTTATCAGCAGCATGAAAACGGACTAATACGAAGATCTGGATTGTAGAGTTGTAAGAATAAATGTCTTGGTTTCTAGAATAGTTCCATTGGTCAAAGGTAAAAATGCCATATGCTTGATCTTTATTATTATACACATCATTAATCATAATATTGAAAAAAACCAAACCAACCTATAGAGAATCTTGATTATATTTGTGGTTTCTATGAAACATCCATATTTGCAAAGATATTTTGATGCACACCTCCTCAGATAAAAGCCAGAGTTCCATTTCCTAGCTTCCTTTGTACATGGATACAAGCATGTGACCTGCATTCTACCAATCAGATGCAATAGCACAGTAGTTCAATGTATGTGCTAACACATCTGTGACCCCCTTGCCTCTCCACTGCTGTACTGCCTTGCTTGAGTACTGCTGTACTGCTTTGTACAAGATCACTTGAGAGAGTCACTTTCAGAGAGAAGCAAGTTCTCTTCATGCTCCTCCTCTACCACCTCTCATTATCTCCAAGCCTATCACTAGAGTCATAGCCCATCATGTTCTGTGGGGCCGATTACAAATTCAAACTTGAGAGGGGAACATATCTATGAATAAAACCTGGATTATATGTGTGAGTATGGAATCTGAGGGTGTTAGACCAGGGAGGAATATAATTTAGATCACTCTGAGGTTATTGATCTGAGTGTAGTTTTAGAAGGCTTCTGGACGGAATGCATGACCTCAAGCAAGTGGGACTACTATACCTTATTTTCATTAATTAGACTGAGAAAATTAATTTTCTATGAACTCCATTAAATGATATTAAGAGTCCATAAATTCTTTGGAAGAACAGGGAGAATGGATTCATCATGTTAAAATGGTTCTTTCCATCCCCCCTACCCACAAGTCTTCCCTCACAGAGTGAGCTCTGGTTCACTTTTATTTCCGTCACTAATTTCTGAATTCTATACAGGGCTCACCTTTGGCAATCTTCATTTGGATATTAAAAAAAACTATTTTACATCATAAGGGAGATGTAGACTAGAAGAAAACTACTGGTGTATGTTTCCTTTACATAAAAAGTCTGGATAATTATAGTAATATGAATCTCATAGTCTTCATAGGGACCTCAAAGCAGCTTCCTTCTCCCAGACAATTCTAATTCTGTGGAGTGTGTATGTGAGAGAGCAAGTGAAAGTTTATGACAGGGTGTAAAATAAAACTACCCTCTATTCATAACTGTTATACAGAATAGTCATAATTATGCATTTGATTGGCTGTGTATCAGGTTAGCTTTATCTTATAGATATGCATCTCAAAACCTATCATGGCAATCAGTCTTTAAACTTCATCAGATGAACTAATCACCTTATGATAATCTTAAAAAAATTGAAAGGACTGTGGCTTTAGTGTAAATCAGTGGTTGGCAGGATTCCCTTGCAGTCCTGAAATATTTTGAGGACCCAAAGAGATTTTATTTATACAGATTTATCTACTTGTATTTAACAATTAAAAATAAAACTCAAAAACAACAAACCTGGAGGCATCACACAACCTGATTTCAATCTACTGTATACTACAAAGCAATAGTAATTAAAACAGCATGGTACTGCTGTTTTATAAACACAGGCACGTTGACCAATGGAATATAATAGAGAACCCAGACATAAACCCATATATGTTCTGTCCATTGACTCTGGCAAAGATTCCAAAGGGGAAAGGACAATCTCTTCAATAATTGGTGTGGGAAACACTGGTTATCCAAATGCAGAAGACTGAAATTGGGCCTTATCATACACAATATGCAAAAAAATCAACCCAAAACCGATTAAAGACAACATAAAACTTGAACCTTTAAAGCTACTGGAAGAAATCAGGGGAAAAACTACATGACATAGGTCTGGGCAATAATTTTTTAAATTTGACCCTGAAAACACAGGGAATAAAAGGAAACCTAGAAAAAATGGATTTTATAAAACTAAAAAGATTTGTACAGCAAAGAAAACAGCAGGATCAAGAAAAAATTTACAAATTGGGAGAAAATATTTTCTAACTACTTACATCTGAATGCAGAATATCTAAGGGACTCAAACAAATGAATAGAAAAAAAAAACAAAAAACAAAAAATGAAACAAACAAACAAAATCCATCTAAAAGAAGGGCAAAAGATATGAATAGACTTTTCTCAAAAGAAAACATATAAATGGCAAACAGATATATTAAAAAGTGTTCCACATCACTAATCATTAGAGAAATCAAAATTGAAACCACAGCAAGATACTACCTCACATCTATCAGAATTAGCTATTATTAAAAAGTGAAGTTATGGGGGCGGAGCAGGATGGCCGAATAGGAACAGCTCCAGTCTCCAACTCCCAG
>NW_012120643.1:316014-325976 GCF_000951035.1 Colobus angolensis palliatus | reverse complement strand
CTGCACGTTATGCACATGTACCCTAGAACTTAAAGTATAATAAAAAAAAGAATAATTTGAACATTTCTAACATAAAGAAAATAAAAGTATTAAAGATGATGATATCCCAAGTACAGTGATTTGACCTTTACAAATTATATGAATTATTAAATTATCACATGTACCCTGAAACTATGTATACCTCTTATACATCAATAAAAATAAAATGACAAAAAAAAAAACCCAAAACCACCCTTTACACCATAAAATGGTGTAAAATAGTAACCATGGTGGATGCAATGAAAATGTGCATTGGTGATGTGAGAGGCATTGACCAAGTCAGAGTAGGGAGTAGTGCTAATATTATGTTATGTACTCATTGCAATTCTAGAATTTTATAATACATGGTTATTATATCTACGTGGAAATTATGACACAAGTGGTTCATCCAAAACTTTGTAATTTTTATTAGTAAGTTAGCAGGATAGCATAATAAGATCTGTAGTCAAAAGACCTGAGTTTGTGTTATAGCTCTGCTAGGTCTGTTAGATACGTATTCACAGACAGACAAACTTTGAGCTGTTTTCCCTATGCATAAAATATAAATAATAGTACTATCTGTTCCTCCTATCTTACTGATATGTTGAAGAGACAAATAAAGATGTAAAAGCACCTATAAACTCAACAGAGTTACACACACACACACACACACACACAAAGTCAAGTTATAACAAGTGTTGGTCAGGAGGTGGAGGAAAGGGAATTCTTGTACACTGTTGGTGGGGATTAAATTAGTGCAGCCATTATGGAAAACTCTATGGAAGTAACTCAAAGAAATAAAAACAAGAATTACCATATGATTCAGCAATCTCACTTCTGGGTATTTACCCAAAAGATTTGAAATAAGTATGTCGAAGAGATGTCTGCACTCCCATGTTCATTGCAGATCCATTCACCATAGCCATGTTATAAAATCAACTTAAGTGCCCTTCAACAAATGGATAAAGAAAATGTGGTATATATATGTAATGAAATAATATTCAGCCTTAAATAAGTTCTATCGTTGTAACAACATGGATGAACCTGGAGGACAGTATGCTAAGTGAAATAACCTAGGCACAGAAAGACAAATACCACATGTCCTCACTTATAAATGGAATCTAAAACAATCAAATTCACGGAAGCAGAGAGTAAATTAGTGATTACCTGAGGCTGTGGGGTGGATGGAATGTGGAAATGATGGTCATAGGGTACAAAGCCTCAGGCAGAAGAAATAATTTTTTTTTTAGATCTATTGCACAGCATGGTGAATATATTTAATAATAGTGTATTATACATTTCCAAACTGCTATGGGAATAAATTTCAAATGCTGTCATCACAAGAGATGATATGTATGTGAGGTGATAGATACATTAGTTAGGTTGATTTAATTATTCCACATTGTATTCAAAATCAACACATAACTTGGTACCTAAAAAATCCATACAACTACAATTTGTCAATAAAAATAAAGTAAGCTGAGAACTTTTAAAACATGAAAATACAAAAGTGAACATTCCATTAGCTGTCAAAGAGATGATGTCATCACACATAATGTAACTTCTGGAAAACGTCACAGACACTCAGAAAATGAGAGTGAAAAAGTAAAATAATGTCTTGATACTATTCTGAAAATATTTTTGACCCTGTGGATCCCCAGAAGGATCTCAGTAAGTTCCAAGAGTTCAGGAGTTCCTGAACACATATTGAGAACAACTGGTGTAAGTAATTTTTCTTCTGAACCCAAATATAATTTCCATCCAAACTGCATACATTAACCTTTAAAGGAGCAGGAATGTATATTTTGATTTCCTTATTAGAATATAGCTTCTAGAGAGCTTATCTTTAAGTTTTTTCTCTGTTGAACAATCATAGAGCCATCCAACAATCCTTGTTTGTTTCCTCCATATGTTGTTTTTTATAATATTACCCAGTTGTCAATAAAGTAATTACCATATACATTGGGAACTATTTAACTGATAAATGAATATATCATTGACACTAACTAGTTGATATATTTTCTTTCTTACAGATATTGTGTATTTGATTATTTTTAAACATCAAGTGGTCTTTGACAGTACAAATTTACAAAAGCAATGTATAACACAAAAGGTCACTGTCCTTCAGTATATTTTTATTATTAACCTATTTTTTATGAATAAAAATTTTGTATGATTTGATGTTTTTAAAAACATAAGCAAATAACACTTGCACTCTAAGTAAAAACATTTGACTTTAAAACATTTTAAGCCCCTTTTCTTTGAGCCTTGCCATAGGAAATTTATAGTACAATTACTTAGCTCTAAATTCAGCTCTCCAAACCATTTTCAGTTACTACTAAAGCCAAGTTTTTGAAAGAGTCATTTATCAAAATTACTAAGCTCAGAATGCTGAAATGAATTTACAAAAATTGCTATTATAATTTGGCCTAAATCTATGACTTTATAACATGTATAGTATATATGGGTTTACATTAGTGGAAACATAACTAAAACCTGGCCTCAAGTTAGAATTTGAAGCCATCATAAGTAACTTGAAATAGCTCAAGCTATAGGCTTCTCTAGGAGATACTTATAATAAAAGCTACTGTATATTGCATAGCTCAATACCATGTACTAGGAACTATGCCCAGCCCTTTATGTCTCTCATTGTAATCCATGCGGCCATGTCTAGAAGCAGCTATGATAATCCCCATTTCATAGGTAGCTAAATGGAAATTCAGAGAAGCTAGGAATCTTGCCAATGTCACCTGGATTTGCACCCAGGTTTGACATTAAAGCTGTGTGTTCTAATGCCTGAATACAAAGAACTTAAGTAATTTTATGGATCAGAAGTTTAGTTAGTAGTAGTACCAAATAAAGCTGAATTCACAACAAAGATCTGTAGCTCACTTGTGCTACATGTCCATCATGGGTCAGCTGTGGGCTCTCTTCCATGTTTTCCTTACTCAAATATGCAAGTTAATAAGGGTCCATCCTCTCTATTATCAGTTGTTGCTGCAACAGGGAAAGAGGATATGGAGAATTGTGTGCTGGCTGTTAAAGGCGTCACGTTTATTCACATTTTATTTGCCAAGTCAAATGGCTAGTCCTACCTTCACGAGGGTGAATCCCACCGCATTCTGAGAAGAAAACAAGTGATAATCAAAGCAATCTTTTCAAAACTTTGAGTAAAATATGCTACCTCTCCAGATGTTAGTTCTTTTGACACAACCTGAAATACAGAATAAAATTGTTTTGGGTTTGTGATTTTTTTAATGAAAATAGACAATTACACCTGAAATTGTAATCATATTCCTTCTTTAGAAACTTCAAGGGTAACTAGTCATAAAACATCTGGAAAAATTATGGAAACTTGTTCTTCTAATCCTTTTTAGCAATGTTAAAAATGTGCTTCAATTAGAAGTATAATGTTTGTATTATTTCAATATGACAGTTAGGCTATTAGATGTGACATTCTTAGAGATTACAGCTTGCCTTTTGAAAGAAGCTACCTATTTATTAGTCTGTCAAAGAAATAGCTCACTGAGATTTAAGATATTATATATATTTTTTGTCTCCTTTCTCAACCCTTAGCCAACATCAGTCCCCTCTTGCCCTAGGTTCTTATTAACGTTGGAGAATCAGTATAACAGGATAAGCTTGTCATCTGCAAGAAAAAAGAACCTCAGTATATTCTTACATTTTTAGTTCTTTTTTTAAAAAAGTTAGCAAATAAGTTATTGGGTTTCAAGTTAATAGGTAGGACATTATGCTAGCATAGAAAAGTCTAGGGCTTTTTGCCTGGTGATCTGTGTTAAAACCTGTTTCTCTTGGACTTGCAGAGGTGAGACTAGAAAAAAAAGGTCCGCTACTCCCTTAAATGGTTATTTTTCAAATTCACAAGCAACTTTGAGGTATACTACATGGAAATGATCTTTTTAAGTGTCACAGAGACATCTTTCAAGCCATGGTCATCTCGTCTACCATCATTATGAAAGCCATCATTGGAGCGGGTAGTCAGTATCTAACCACTGAAGCTGACCTGTGGAGTCAACCCAGGCAAAACCACCTGTGCCCCATAGAGATCAAAGCATGTATCAGTCCACCATTTTGAAAATCTAGTCATACCCTGCCCTACATGGGAATATTGAATGAATGGTTCTATTTCAGCCATTGTAAAAGGATAAGTGGAGTCCAATCAAATAAGCAATCTGTGCTGTGGGAACCTGTTGTCCACCTGTATAAAAACTACTTCCAAATCCAAAATATAGGTTAGTCACTTCAGGCATTCTGTTAATGGCCTGAAACAAAGCGTATGGCAGATATGGAATTTAAATTGTAGAGAAGTTTATATATATGTTAAATATTAGCTGGAATAGTAATATTATTCCTAAAACTAGTACAAGTACCTCCACAAATACTTCTATTTTTTAGGTAAAAGAGAAAATACATTATAACACTTCCCTTTGTATGAAATAAATAATACCCTTTTTCATTTCTCCTGGACAAACTGGCTTGAGAGCCAAGAAAGCATAAGCAGCTCTCACAGTGCTATCAGACTCAGGAATATCACTAAAGCTACAAACATCCCGATTCCAGGGTTTCCTTCCTCCTCACTGATGTCTCTTACACTATGATTTTGCTGAAGTCAGTTCTTTTCTACTGGTGACTCTCATGGTTCCATGTTCTGCCATAAGGAGACTATGTCTTTTTTTTTTTTTTTTTTTTTGAGTTGGAGTCTCGCCTGTTGCCCAGGCTGGGGTGTAGTGGCATAATCTTGGCTCGCTGCAGCCTCCGCCAAGCGATTCTCCTGCCTCAGCCTCCTGAGTAGCTGAGACTACAGATGGATGCCACCACATCCAGCTAACTTTTGTATTTTAAGTAGTTACAGGGTTTTGCCATATTGGCCAGGTCAGTCTTGAACTCCTGACCTCAAGTGATCCACTTTCCTTGGCCTCCCAAAATGTTATGTTGGGATTATAGGTGTGAGCCACTGTGCCCAGCCAGGCTATGTCTTTTAATGCCTATGGAGCATTAAAATCAAACAAAAATCAAACATAAATCAAATAAAAACTGTCATCTGACAACTATTCTACTGCCACTTAGATCTCAAACTCCCCATCCTCCCAAAATGATACAATTTGCTGCCATTTTCATACCCTGGGTACCAACATCCCTGAAGTGTATAAAGAGTGACCCCACCTTCTCTAGCAATGAATACTAAATACTAAATATCCTTAAGTCTTAGGGAAAGTTCTCAGGAGCTATGCTGAGGGCATTGGATGACCCTAGTGTTGTACTGAAACATCACATCTCCCTGTACAAATTCCTCAAATCTTTCCTACATCATGGTGAGTTCTTGCTAACTTGGGACATTCCAGGTCCAGAGATATAGACATGTTTGTTGTCTTTTTCGTTTAGAATTGATAGTCCCACTGAGACAGAACACATTTATCATTGCCATAATCATCATTACTTTTTCTCCTAGGAGGAGAAAAATTTCCTCCACATGTAAGAAAAAAAAGCTAGAGACCTGTTCTATGTCAAAGAGTTCTCAAAGTCAGTTTTTAAATATACAATTAAATAAAATACACAAAAGGCACGTATATGGATATCATGTTTTTGATTTTAATAAAGTCTACCTCTTTCTCATGTATTTTACTGCATGCTTTCAAAAATGCTCCCCACATTCAAGAAAACCATCTTCTAATATGTACCTTTAGGCTCTACCAACCATATTTCTCACTGTTCTAAATTAAATGAATACATCATAGCTACAGACCAATTTTTTTAATGGTGAAACACTGGAACTGTTAAGCTTAAACAATTTGCAATGTTATAATTAAGGTAGAGAAAAATGAGCAATTATGAAGTGTTAAAAACACAAGGTACTCAATGTACCTATTCAAGCTTCCAAGAGCTCCCACCAGCCTAAATGAAGCAAGACAAAATGGAAATGGCAAAAGCTAAAATCATAGGTTTACACCCTTTGGGTTCTAATGCTTGTGTGTTACGTCATTCTAATAATTAGTCTGAATCTAGAGTATAGAGAAAAAGAAAACAGAGTAATACTACTTCATACTTAGCCCTTACCTCCTTTTCATTCATTTGAGTCTCGAAGAGTCTGAAATGCCCGTGTTAGGGAATACTGCCAATAAGCTGTTGAGAGCTAATTAAAATTCAAATGCTACTTGGAAATTTTACAATCTTTTTCTTTAGTTTATCCATAAATGTAAAATATGTGTCTGAAGTAGTTCAGTCTCTCTGTGTCTGTCGTTCCATTGCACCATGGCTCTGGGGGCGTCATTCTTAGTGAGCTATCAGCTTGCAAAGAATAGGACGCATCAGGATTTCACATTGACCTCACCTCAAAATCCTGCTGGCCTCACACAGCTCGGTTATTAACTTCACTGGGATGTGTAGAATTTATTATTTATACTGACCTATTAGGGCTAATTGTAATCAGGGGTATTTTTGTGTGCCTACTAAGTGTTAATTGCTACCAGTAGCTGAGGTGGTAATTGGATCTGGGAATGAA
This sequence comes from Colobus angolensis palliatus, assembly GCF_000951035.1. Taxonomy (NCBI): domain Eukaryota; kingdom Metazoa; phylum Chordata; class Mammalia; order Primates; family Cercopithecidae; genus Colobus; species Colobus angolensis. Next base: position 319,438 of record NW_012120643.1, on the reverse strand, counting down.
GTCTAGAACAAACTGTCTTCAGAAGTACCCAGAGCTTCAGAGGTAGTGGCTGATTGCTTTGCAGCCCTCCAGTCTCCTTAGCTCCCGAGGGTTTCAACTGGCTTTGGCCCTTCCACAGTGTGTCAGCAGCTCTCTCAACTGTGACTGGTGCATTGCCTTTTAGCAGCTTTAAATGGTAGATGCTAATGGCTTTGCAGCCTTGCAGTTCTCCCAGCAGGTTTCTGTGCCTTGTATTACTTTAAACACAAAGCACTTTGAAAACATACATAAATTAAGGCTATAATTCCATCTCTAGTCTTTGGCATGTTCTACTTGTCAACTTTTCAAAAAGCAAATGGCTGATATAAAGCATTCCAACAGGCTTGGCTCAGAGTATGCCTTCTCTCTGCCTCCCATTTAGGCTCTGGCCCTTCCATCTTTAATCCACCCGTTGCTCTCTCCTTATCATATATTAACATTCTCAATTCTCAGTTCACTTTTCTTTTGGGTTTACATGCTGGCTCCCTCTTATCTTCTTCTTCTTCTTTTTTTTTTTTTTTTTTCTGATTCATGGCTTGGATGTCAGAGCTGTAACCAGCCACAAAAGCAAACTGATGTCTTTTCATTTTACATACATATAGGGAAGAGGGCCAGGACACAGTTTTCTGGGTTAAGGATTTTGGGATCCTGGGCTCTGTTTTTGTTTTCATATTGTTGAAAGGGTAATGATAAATGTTTCATTGGTGACAAAAGTTTGAGAATGAAGAACTAAGAGAGATACAATAACAACAAAAACCTTGCTTGTCTGAGTATCAGCTGAGCTGATTATTTTCTCATCTGTAGCAGGGCCTATCACTATACAGTAAAAGAGTGAGTTTGGGAGCCAGAGAGAAAATCGGATGAAACTTAATTCCATGGAAGAGCTTTAGTCACACTGAATATCTCAGATACTTGCCAGCTTGTCCAACCCACGGCCCACAGGCCACACATGGCCCAGGATGGATTTGAATGCAGCCCAAACAAATTTGTAGACTTTCTTAAAACATTATGTGATTTTTGTGTGTGTGATTCTTTTTGTTTTGTTTGTTCATCAGCTATCATCAGTGTTAGTGTATTTTATGAGTGACTCAAGACAATTCTTCTCCTTCCAGTGTGGCCCAAAGAAACCTGAGACTGGACATCCCTGAAAAGCTCACTCAGTGGGAAATGATAGCTCCCAAGCAGCCAAGGCGGCTAGTAATGACATTTCATTCTGAAGTTCAGAAAAACCTCTATGAGTAAGCAATAATCTGAATTGCACACATCTCAGATTAAAAATTTTAATTGTGTTCTTGTAGTCATATTGTAATGTAGTCTTGCATTTAGGGGTCATTCCAATGACCACCAGAGACCTTTCAATGGTTCACTAATGATTTACTGAGTTTTGAACCACTTAATGCTTCAAACTAACTAGTTATTCCTAATAAACAGGCCTGTGAATGGTAAAACTACTCTTAATCCCATAGAAAGTAAGCTAAAAAATAAACAGCTTTAAGCTTTTTGGTTCCTAAAGCAACCTAATGGAAAAGCCCCCTACTCAAAGCATGAAACAGAAGGGAAATATTTTCATGTTCTTCTTAAAGAGAATCTGTTCCTTTCAAGATGAATACTGAATCTTCCTAAAACCAGTGGCTCTAAATAACGTTAGTTTGCCTGCCTGTCATCTAGCATGCTCTGAACCACACCCTTCTCACTTCATCTATAGCAGGAAGGATTAAGGGATAAGAGATGTTTTCATAACCATTCAATATTGCTGGGGTGCTTTGGAAGCACTGTAGCTTCCCTGCCTGGGTGGCAGTGTTTATTCCCCTGACATAAGAGCATTTCCTGATGAACATCTCAAAATAATAAACATTCTGCTTTGCCATTTTTCCCCCTTCTGTTGGCTGTTTGTGGTTCCTAATTGCTAGCAGTGTTGCCACATAATGAAAATAAAAGCATATATTAGCAAGTTTCACTTCCATTCTGCAGGGACTTCATTCCATTTTCGTATTTTTTTAGACAGTAAGTGAAGCAGACTTTCTGCTACTGCTGTGGCATTTTTAGTAGAGATTTAAGCATCTATGGAGGAAATAACTTCTAAACTCCTGCAGGATTCCAATTTATGTACTTGTAGGTGGAATATTTTCTGAGGTATCACTACTAATTTAATTTTTTTTCAGAAAAAACCTTGTACAAGGTATTATGTAGAGAATGAACACAACTCAAAAATTATGTCAACTTTATTACTTATATAAGACAGCACAAATTGAGTTCTTGTATTTTATGTTTATGGTTAATTTTAAATCTTCTACATATTTTAATCCTTTCTGGACTGGTAGTACATTTCATGCAAAAAAGAAAGAAGCACAAATGTTTAATATTTCAATAACATGCTAAATTTTTAAAGACTGAGGCTTTTGTAATGACTGTTAAACCAATCTAACAGTAGTTGGTTAACTAGATTACTTTGAGTAAAAATTTAAAAGGCTGTAAAGCAACTAGCCAGAAGTCTTATTCAACCATGAGGTCAGAATTTTCTCAGCATTTGATGCTTGGTCATCAATTATTACAGCTAAATTTACTTACCAAGTTATCAAACCTAGTAGAGAAAATAAATAAAAATATCTAAATATTAGTAAGATTTTTTTTACTCAGAGCCACAGGATGTCCACAAACCCTCTCCTCTGATGTTGCTCTGGAATCACTTGAAAATTCTGAGAATATGGCTCACCTCTTCTTTTAATTTAACTATGTCAAAAAAAGATTCACTAGTGTTCTTACTTAATTAAAAAGTCCACACTTCTTAGAATTTTGAAGATAGATTAAAAATACAGTTTCATCATTGTTACTATTAGGACATAAACCAAAAACATGCTTAAAAAAGAAGCTAGGACCATAAGAGAGATGAAACTGTTTTTTAATGGTCCAATGCAAAACACAGAAAACAAACAAACAAAAAAACAGAATTAAGATTGATCCAAAGCCAGGACACAAAGTAAGGTAGTGAAATTCGCCTTGGGTGCCCTTTAGTGTCTCTCTTAATCACCTGTGTCTTTTCCTGCTCAAAGGTATTCTGGGGTAAGCTTAAAGGATTTTTTTTCATGTTTTTGTTTTGTTTTGTTTTCAATTTTACAAGTTATTCTTTAAACATTGGGACACCTTTAAACTCAACAGGAATAAAACCCTATTCTGGAGTTTGAGGCTCATAAAAGTAATAGACGTGAAATTTGCAGCTGATGGGCCTTCTGGTGGCCCACAAGTCACCCATAGCCATCTTCATATTCTTCTAATGCAGTGACATGAGGAAGTAGCAGGTGTCAGGACAGAGCATTAGAAGAATTCTTTGGGTATATACCCAGTAGTGGGATGGCTGGGTCATATGGTACATCTAGTTCTAGATCCTTGAGGAATCGCCATACTGTTT
>NW_012120643.1:264376-315195 GCF_000951035.1 Colobus angolensis palliatus | reverse complement strand
GAAGAATTCCTGGATTGAGGACTTTTTTCTACCCTCACCAGCTGTGAGAAGTTACAGAGAATACTGCTATGAACTCTAGCTTTCTCATCTATGTATTGTTAAGAACAATTCACATTCTGCTGACCTCACAGTGTTGTGAAAGTCAGGTTTACAATACACTTTGAAAATTAAAAGGCATTTTAGAAGTACAATCTGCTGCTATTGAATGGAGCATTTAAAGTTTGTATCCAAACTATATGGTTTTATACTACATGTCTAATTAAACATGGGGATTCTCTGTTTATATAAGAAGAAATGCCAAGAATATTACCCTGAAAGTCCAGAGAAGGATTTTCTATTGGTCATTTCTATTGGGTTAACTCCCACTGAGACCCCTATTCTGCTCTTCATCCACTGAATCTCTGATGATGATGGCAAGGCACCTAAAGCCTTGGTTTTCTGTCTTCACATTTAATGTTGATACTGTTAAGTTCATTACAACAACCATCTGATCAATAGTGGCTTGAAGAAGCTGAGGATGTGCAGCTTGGAAAAGGGAAGACCAGGAAAATCAGGTAGAAATTATGGCTTGGGAGTTACCAACTGTTTGAATCCTACTACATAAAGAGACTTAACTTATCTATAGTCTCCTCTAACTCACTAAATTGTATGTTCAATTTACAAATAACCTTTTTCTAAGGGCTACATTGACACTGACTGGAAGGTACCGCTTCAATTTGTAATTGATCAGGTGTTTGCTTCCATATTTGTTCAAAGTCCCTTTGAAAAAAGCTAATATGACTAAGATGCAGGAGTTCTTCTTTTAAAGTCCAAAATAATATAAAATAATGGGAAGGTTTCAAATGATAAATGGATAGGGAATAGTTGAGAAAATTTTAAGATTTTTTGGAAAAATGTAAAGTTGATGATATTCTACCCCATAGTGTCCAAAAATCTGGTCCCATGCCGCCAGCTTCACAGATGCTACTTTTGAGGAAGATGGATGCCACTGGCAGCTGGTTCCAAAAATATAATTTGAAACTTTAATTGGCATTCCTAATGTACTGCACAGCTTAATCATATGGAAAGGGAAGTGTTTCATGAATTTCCACTTTATGGAATATTCACATTGTGCTGAATGTTTAAGTGATCTTTCCCCCACTTTGTGAAATAAATTATAAAACATTCTTTATACTATCTTTTGTGTGTGTATACAGTTATCTTAATTAGTAAAACAATTTTTAATTATACTTTTAATTTTTCATATGAAGTGTTACTAGGAAATTCATAGAGTAGCTATTTCTTCTTTAACAATGATATTTGATTATTATATAAGTTATTATTCCATTGATGAGTATTTTAATGCCAACATAATCTTAAAATAGGGACTTCTGAAAAAACTTTAGCATTTTCATGTATATTTGGAATGGCTTTTATAGTCCTTTCTAGAGGTACAAATACACATATTCACATGCATATACAGAAAAATTACAGAAATGTGGTAGACACCACTGTATAAATGAGCTTTATATATTAGTTATTCAAAATTATAATTTGATACATTTGGACAATTTAATTCAAATGATTGACTGAAATGTTAAGTCAATGCTGTCTTTAGTAACTCTCATAGATGCAACTCGTGTCTTTTTTTAAAAATTGCAAGTTTTTTTTCATGTGGAATCAGTACCTTAGGTTAATTTTTCTTTAACCATTCCTTCATGTACCCATAATTTGAATGTAATAAAATATTACTTTGAGAGGCACATTTTAATAAAATTCCTGCAAAGTAAATTTGATAAAAGATACTCCATTCTAGGTGTTGATAGGCAAATAAAACACTTTCAGACAATGAATGCCTAAACTTCTACCTACTTATTTTCCACATAAGAAATCTCTTTATTTTTAAGATATATATATGAATAAACCACGTCATTTAGCTCATGTACCTTTTTTTCCTTGTTAAGAAACATGTATGGCTGGCGCGGTTGTTCACGCCTGTAATCCCAGCACTTTGGGAGGCCGAGGGGGCGGATCATGAGGTCAGGAGATCAAGACCATCCTGGCTAACACAGTGAAACCCCTTCTCTCCTAAAAATACAAAAAATTAGCTGGGCATGGTGGTGGGCGCCTGTAGTCCCAGCTACTCAGGAGGCTGAGGCAGGAGAGTGGCTTGAAACCGGGAGGCAGAGCTTGCAGTGAGCCGAGATTGTGCCACTGCACTCCAGCCTCGGGGACAGAGAGTGTCAGTAAACCACTGGGTCCAAACTGATGATCTGAAATCACACAATCATAACTTCACATAGTAATATTGAAACCTATAAAACATTAATTATTATATAATTTTCAGTTATTGGGTATAGACTTTAAAGCTTACCTCTTTTGGAAAGCTGTAGTTAAAAATAACAAAATCAAGGTTTTTCTGATTTCTCACATAATATATTGGTTTTGCCTGTTTGGGAGCTTTGCATGAATAGAATTGTTTAGTGTGGTTTCTGATTTATTTTGTTTAATCAAAGGTTTGTGAGATTTATCCACATTTTTGTTTGTAGTTGTACATCATTCATTCTCATTGTTGTATATTTCATTTTGTTAATAAGCCACAATTTATCCACTCTACTGTTGACACATTTGGTATTTTTTTTATTCTTTGCTATAATAAATAGTGCTTTCATGAACATTCAAGTGTACACATTTCTGTTAGAATTGAGTGAAGTAGAGTTGCTAGATCATATAGTGTATAAATGGTCATCTTTCGTAGCTACTGTCAAAGGGTCTTCTAAAGTGACTTTACCAATTGCCATCCATACCACTCATCTATAAGAGTTCTAGTTGGTCTAGGCCGGGCGTGGTGGCTCATGAATTCCAACACTTTGGGAGGCCGAGGTGGGCGGATCACGAGGTCAGGAGATCGAGACCATCCTGGCTAAGATGGTGAAAACCCATCTCTACTAAAAATACAAAAAAATTGTCCAGGCAAAGTGGCTCACACCTGTAGTCCGAGCCAAGATCGTGCCACTGCACTCCAGCCTGGGCAACGGAGCGAGACTCCGTTTCAAAAAACAAAAAAGAGTCTAATTGGTCTATGGCTTAACACTGGCTATTTTCTCCATTTTCTATTTTAGCTAAATTTTTGGTGTATAAAACAATTGCCTGTGATTTCACCTTATGTTTCTTAATAACTAATGAAGTCAAGCACTTTTTTTTCTTTTAACTGTCACTTTAAGTTCTGGGATAAATGTGCTGAACATGCAGGTTTGTTACATAGGTATACTTGTGCCACGGTGGTTTGCTGCACCAATCAATCTGTCATCCAGGTTTTAATCCCGCATGCATTAGGTGTTTGTCCTAATGCTTTCCCTCTACTTTCCCCTCACCCACTGACGGGTCCCTGGTGTGATGTGCCCCTCCCTGTGTCCATGTGTTCTCATTGTTCAACTCCCTCTTATGAGTGAGAACATGTGGTGTTTGGTTTTCTGTTCCCGTGTTAGTTTGCTGAGGATGATGGCTTCCAGTTCCATCCATGTCCCTGCAAAGGAGATGAACTCATTCTTTTTTCTGGTTGCATGGTATTCCATGGTGTGTATGTGCCACATTTTCTTTATTCAGTCTATTATTCATGGCCATTTGGGTTGGTTCCAAATCCTTGCTCTTCTAAATAGTGCTGCAATAAACATACGTGTGCATATGTCTGCATAGTAGAATGTTTTATAATCCTTTGAGTATATACCTAGTAATGGGATTGCTGAGTCAAATGGTATTTCTGGTTCTAGATCCTTGAGGAATCACCACACTGTCTTCCACAATGGTTGAACTAATTTACACTCCCACCAACTGTGTAAAAGTGTTTCTACTTCTCAACATCCTCATCAGCATCTGATGTTTCCTGACTTTTTAAAAATAAGTTCTTTGAAACCAGTAAGAACAAAGAGACAATGTATCAGAAATCTGGAACACAACAAAAGCAGTGTTACCAGGGAAATCTGTAGGGCTAAATGCCCATATCAGAAAGCCAGAAAGATCAAAAATCAACACCCTGACATCACAATCAAAAGAACTAGAGAAACAAGAGCAAACAAATCCAAAAGCTAGCAGAAGACAAGAAATAACTAAGATCAGAGCAGAACTGAAGGAGATAGAGACACAAAAAACCCTTCAAAAAATCAAGGAATCCAGGAGCTGGTGTTTTGAAGATTACCAAAATGGATCACTAGTCAGACTAATAAAGAAGAAAAGAGGGAAGAATCGAATAGACATAATAATATTGATAAAGCGGTTATTTAACACTGATCCCACAGAAATACAAACTACCGTCAGAGAATACTATAAACACCTCTATGCAAGTAAACTAGAAAATCTAGAATAAATTGATAAATTCCTGGACACATTCACCCTCCCAAGAATAAACCAGGAAGAAGTCAAATCCCTCAATAGACCAATAACAAGTTATGAAATTGAGGCAGTAATTAATAGCCTACCAACCAAAAAAAAAACCCAGGACCAGATGGATTCATAGCTGAATTCTCTGAGAGGTACAAAGAAGAGCTGGTACCATTCCTTCTGAAACTGTTCCCAACAATAGAAAAAGACGGGCTACTCCCTAACTTATAGCCAATATTGTACTGAATGGGCAAAAGCTAGAAGCATTCCCTTTGAAAACCAGATCATTGAGATGTCCTCTTTGTAGAGTATCTTTAAAACCCCTTTTCCATTGGATTTCTGACTTTCGTAGATTTGAAAGTTATTTGGATATTTTAAATATGAATAAATGTCTTTTCAGATGTACATATGTTTAATATTTTTTCTTCTGTGGATTAAATGTTCATTCTCTTAATGCTGTATGTTAATAAACACATGCTTTTAATTTTAATATAATTTAATTTATCATTTAAAAATTTTTTAAGGTACTGATTATTGTGTCATGTTAAGAAATACTTGCCCATTCCATCACAAAGTTATTGTGCTGCGTTTTTTACTAAAAGCTTTCTACTGTTACTTTTGTATTTATATCTGTAATCCCTCTGGAGTCAATTTTGATATAAGGGTTCGAGTCAAGATTTTCTTTGCCCACTTTCACTATTCCTATTTAACATAGAACTGGAAGTCCTAGCTAGAGCAATTAAAGAGGAGAAAATGTAAAAATCATCCAGATAGAAGAAACAGGAAGTATTCTGATGACATGATCTTATACCTAAAAAATCCTAAAGAGTCATCCAAAAGATAACTGGATGTGATAAATGACTTCAGTAAAACTTCAGTATGCAAAACCAGTATTCAAAAATCAGTAGCAGTTCTATACACCAAAAACAATCAAGCTGAGAACCAAATTAAGAACTCAACCCCATTTACAATAGCTACAAAAATAGTAAAATATCCAGAAAGAGAACTACAAAACACTGATGAATGAAAGTATAGATGACACAAACACATGGGAAAAAAATCCCATGTTTGTGGAATGGGAGAATCAATATTGCTAAAATAACCACACTGCCCAAAGCAGTCTACATATTCAGTGCAACGCCAATCAAATTACCAATGCCATTTTTCACATGATTAGAAAAAATAATTCTAAAATTCATTTGGAACCAGAAAAAAAGTCTGACTCATCAAAACAATCTTAAGCAGAAAGAGCAAAGTGGGAGACATCACATTACCTGATTTCAAATTATACTACAAGACTATATAGTACCCAAAGAGCATGGTACTGGTTTAAAAATAGATACATACATCAATTGCAGAGTAGGGAATCTAGAAATAAAGTCACACATCTATAACCAACTGATTTTTGACAACATTGACAAAATAATACAAATATACACTGGAGAAAGGACACTCTATTCAATAATTGGTACTAGAAAAATTGGATAGCCATAAGTAGAAGACTGAAACTGGACTGCTTTCTTTCACCATATACAAAAATCAACTCAAATGAATTAACAAGTTAAATATAAGACTTGAAACTTTAAACATCCTATAAGAAATCATAGGAATAATTTATGACTAAGATCTCAAAAGCAAATGTAACAAAATAGACAAATGGGACCTAATTAAAAAGCTTCTTCACAACAAAAGAAATTATCAACAAATAAATCTACAATCTACAGAAGGGATAAAATATTTGCAAACTATGCATCTCAAAAAGAACTGCTCTCCAGAATCTATAGGGAACTCCAACAACTCAATAAGAAAAAAAAAAATAAGCCCATTAAAAAGTTGGCAAAAAACATAAACAGACATTTCTCAAAAGAAGACATACAAGTGACTAACAAATAAAAATGCTCACCATCACTAATCATCGGAGAAATGTAAATTCAAACCACAATGAGACATTATCTTACACCAGTCTGAATGACTATTATTAAAAAGTCAAAAGACAACATATGTTGATGGGGATTCAGAGAAAAGGGCACTGTCATACACTGTTGGTGAGAATGTAAATTATAATAGAACAACCTCTATAGAAAACAGTATGGAGATTGCTCAAAGAGCTAAAACTATAATTACTATTTGATCTAGAAATCTCACTACTGGGCATCTAGTCAAAGGAATGTGTATATATATATATATACACACACACACACATATTTACAGGATATATATATATATATATCCTGTATTCACGCATTTATTGCAGTACTATTCTCAATAGCAAAGTCATGAAATCAACCTAAATGTCCATTATTAGATGATTGGATAAAGAAACTATGATATATATATAAGGGTGTGTATATGTTTGTGTCTGTGTGTGTGTCATATATATGATGTATTTATATGTGTGTCATTTATATTTCACATATATGATGTATTATATAAAATATATTGTCATATATATGTTGCCTTTTGAAGCAACATGGATGAAACTGGAGGCCATAATCCCAAATAGAATAACTCAGAAAATCAAATACTACATGTTCTCATGTATAAGTGGAAGCCTAGTGATCTGTACACATGGACATCCAGAGTGGAATAATAGACATCGGAGATTGCAAAAAGTGGGACGTGGGTAAGGGATGAGCAATTATCTACTAGGTACAATGTACTCCATTTGGATGATGGGTACACTAAAAGCCCAGACTTTACCTCTACACGATATATCCTTGTAACAAAACTGTACTTGTACACCCTGAATCTATTAATGATAATATAATAATAATGTGTAGTGTGCATGGCTCCATTAACTCATTTTGCCACATCCTCATCCAACAGTGAAGCAGGATATTACTGATGCATATTAACTATGGCACAGGACTATAAACATAGGATTCAAACTTTACCTTATAGGAGGCATTGGTTGATTAAATATGCTTTTTAGATAAGTATTAATTGTTATTGAAAAACTAAGGTTTCAAGCAAAAAGTTGGCATAGGAAATATTTTCTATTTGCCAATTTTGTATTTTGACATCATTTTTTTCTGCAGTGCAGAGCTGCTATAAACAACTGTTGAGAAAGACGCTCTCTAAATAAAACTGGAGAACAGATCCTTGCCAGATATAAGACTAAATGCAGACAAGTGTTTTGTGTTGTTTGTTTTATATAAAGTAATATGTTCTACTGTGGTGTGTAGCACAACGACTGATGCTCCTTGTGCTACATGCTGCACATACAGTCGCAATGACTGACTTTACAGTGATAAAGTCAGGTGTTGCTTTTTTGAAATAAATATAATCCTCTCTTTTCTCATTTTAGAAAAAGGTACTACATTGTGAGTTTTTGAATTATCGGATACTCTACAGGAGCCATACAATGAGTAGTGGATCTCAGAAAATTTAACATTCAGAAAGATTTTCTGGACTAAAACTATCATTAGGTTATATGTAAATTTAGATAAATTTATACATCCTAAATCCATAGTAAATTATTAAGTGGGGTTCAAGGATACATCTCTAACGTTTTGAGATGGGTCTCACAGGAAAAATTATACCTTCTTGTTTCAGTGTCTTTTGAGTTCACATTTAATAGTTTTGAATCATTTGCTTAACTGATGTGATTTTTAGTATTCGCCTAATTTGTGAGCATGTGAGTGTATAATACTAATAATATTAAAAGAATATGAACAGACATTATATATTATAATTTTGTTTTGGATCAATTACCACCACAGTTGATTTTCATACGTGTTTAATGAGGCAGAGGGCATGGATTTAATTTTTGGTTAGACCAGATAGCTTTTGTGTTGTAATATAACCATGAACTCTACCCTAGCACCTTTAAGACTTAAAAATGTGTACAACAGCTGAGTAAAGGTCAAGACCCATGTAAGAAGGTGAAAATGTATCTGTTATACTAAGCATATAATTTCAAGTAAAAACAAATAAGAACATATTCATGTAAGTTGAAGAATCTGCAAATGAGTATTAAAACATGTACAGAAACTATGATTGGTTATCCAAGTATTGTCTTATTAACTAACCCAACTCTGATTATTTTTTAGATAACAAGTTGGAAGACTTTGGATCCCAAGAAAAGTGGATTTGGCCTCTACCCTAGAGCTAGGTATGTAATCCAATACTAGCCAATAAAATACAAGGAAATGCTTGTTAGTAGGAACTTATGGGATGTTTTGTTTTGTTTTGTAATAAAAATAGAGGCAGAGAAGAACTGCTTACTCTCTTAGCTTTTCTTGCTGCCTTTGAAGGTAGCTGTGTTTCTTTTTTTTTTTTTTTTTTTTGAGACAGAGTCTCGCTCTGTCGCCCAGGCTGGAGTGCAGGGGCCGATCTCAGTTCACTGCAAGCTCCGCCTCCCGGGTTTACGCCATTCTCCTGCCTCAGCCTCCCGAGTAGCTGGGATTGCAGGCGCCGCCACCACGCCTGGCTAGTTTTTTTGTATTTTTTAGTAGAGACGGGGTTTCCCCGTGTTAGCCAGGATGGTCTCGATCTCCTGACCTCATGATCCGCCCCTCTCGACCTCCCAAAGTGCTGGGATTACAGGCTTGAGCCACCGCGCCCAGCCCAAAGGTAGCTGTGTTTCTATGAGTTGAAATAACCATATTACAAATATGAGGCAACATATCGAAGGATAAAAATTCAACATGTAAAAATGTCAGAGTTGAAAAGTAGAAAGATGTTGAGATCTTGATGAATCATTGAGAAGACAAGCTAAGCCAACTACTACTTACCTTCATATTTCTTGTAATGCAAGGAAAAATAAACCCTTGTTTGTTTGTTTGTTTGAAAAACAAACCCATGTGCTTGTTATTATGGGTGAAAGTATTTCTACCAAACAAAACATTGGCATAATTGGGTTATAGATAATCTCACTTCATTTATCATGTGTCCATTGACCTAGATTAGAATATGGAAGAAATTAAGCTACTGAAGTTAGCCTGCCCCTCAAGTTGTTCTGAACACTTCAAGATGGCAGCTGTATTTGTTTATTCATATGCAGCTACTAGCAACGTTTCCTAAAGCCTCAACAAATATATGTAGAATGATTTTCTTTGTGCCATAGTGATAAAAATCAGTTGGATACAGCCCCTATTTTTCCTAATTGTCTCTCGCAATACCCCCATGCACACATATTTGCACATTCATCATGCCATGTTTCATGATGAACTCTCTATAAAAGGGCTATTTCCGGCAACCTGTAATTCTGCCCTTTTTAGCAAAGACCTTTAGAATGAATGTTATTAGATCTTAAAGTGGCTTCCTCTCTGTGTAAGGCATTTAAATCTGCTGTTGGGCAAATGGTTATTGGTAGTAGCGTGATGGTGGAAAGTGGAAGCCACTGCAGGCACGTAGTGGTAGTATTCATTTCATAGGAGGTGAACATGTGGAGTAAGACTTAATCTAAGGCAAATAATTTTGAATAAAGCAAGAGTATGAACTCAGGGTCTTTAGTGGATTTTCCAGCAGATTGTCCTTTTAAAACACCTAAATCCCCTCTGCTATGCAACAGTGTTCTCTTTCAGATTGCTGGATTCATCTTAAAGCCATCCCCTTTTTATTTCTTCAGTGTCTACATTGTGTTTCTCAGGAAAGCAGTCAGGTTGCTTGATTGTCCCAGAAACACTGGTACAGCTCAGGACCATGTTGGTTATCTATTTCATTGCTTAAATCATTATGTCAGGTGACTGCCCTAAGACACATATGGTCAGAAGCCATGCTCCATGCAACTCAATTAAGTTTTCTGGCTTCTGGTGCCCGCCGTGTGCTCTCAGATGTGCTTGTTTTTCATGTTGCACTTTGAGGTCCTCTCTTCTACACTGTAAGACGTTGACCAGAAGAGGTTTTGCTTTTCAGATTTCATGTGTTATAATGAATAGCTCACATGATTGTTTTGACCTTTTCTCTCATATGTGAACTCTTTGTAATAGTATTTACTAAGTAAATCATAGCTTTCAGTGGAAAAACAAAGAGGCAGTCACCTGAATTGTAATTGTTTTGACTTGTTGACTTACCAAAACAGAGATCTGATAAGTCTAATCTGAATTTAGTGTAGGCAAACAAGGATGGAGTGGAATCTGAAGAAACATAAACAAGGGATCAGGGATAAATTTGCATATACAAGCAGCCTTCTTAAACTGCAGACCCTCCAATTATTCAGTGTTATGCATATGTATTAGGTTGGTACAAACATAGTTGCAGATTTGCTATTAAAAGTAATACTAATATTTTCAATTGGCTGCAAGAGGGGTGGATTCTGCCCTGTAACTCAGAGCTACTTTTCCTTTTAGGAGAAGCAATGTGGCTTAAACCTGCACGGCACTGATTCCTCCCTAGGCTGTGACGTTAGATGCAAGTGTATCCTGTGCTACTTTTGAAGTTAGAAATTATATTCTGATCACACTGACATTTTGGCCTAATTCATAGTTAAACATCTTGAGATATAAGTTATATTATTTTCCCATAATTGTTGGCATTCTGTTTTTTAACTGGAAATACCAGCTTTTGCATTTTGGAGAGTAACCTCCTAGTGGGCCACAATCAAGATGTAGAGCTATCTTTTCTGTTGCACCTCCCTGAGTACCTGACAATGCAACCTTGAACCGTGACAACTCCTTCAAAACTTGCAGCTTCCTGGCTGCCAGGCAAAGTGAAAGAACCACTGCTTGATATTACCCGAAGGACAAAACCTAAGTCACAGCTACAGGGCTTCCACTCTGTAGTGTTCCATGTCTTGTTTGGAGTTGCATTTCTAAATTTTTATTTTCAGAGAGTTTAATTAAAATACATGGGCATGCTCGACTTGATTTTATTTCTAAGAGCCAGTCTTATTCAACTGAATTTTTAAAGTAAAAGAACTTTGAATTTTGTCTCTAGGGCTTACTGTTTTGTTTTTTTAATGGTTTTAGTTTGTTGTTCAGCAGAGAGAATATACCTTTTCCCCCAAGATTTCATGCATCAAAGGCATTAAGTTGTCACATACATAGATTTTAGTGAGTAACACACAAAATAAGCTGCCTTTTTAAGGGGTTGCAATGAAAAATAGGTAAAATTGATATTACTGAAAAAATTTGTAAATATTCTTTTTAGCATGTTATGATGATACTGCTAGGCCATCTTGATATGGACAGGCACAATGAATTTGCTTTTGTAATAACTATGGTAAGATAGATTACCACTATAATTCCACAGATCTTGCTCAAGCTTCCCCAGTTGCCCTAACAAGGGTCTTTATAGGTAACATATCCAATGCTGGATCATGTGCCACATTCCGTTGTCATATTTGTTGAGGTTCCTTCCATCTAGAAGGTATTCCCAGTTCCTCATTGACATTTAAGATCCCATTGTTGTTTAAGATCACAGAGCAATAATTTTGCAGAATATCCCTCAACCTGGTTTGTCTGCTTTCCAGGATTAGATTTGGGCGATTTATTTTGGACAGGAATATCACAGAAGTGATGCTGGGTTCATTCCATTGCTTTCTACCAGGTAGCGCATGATTTTAATTTGTCCCATTACTGGTGATGTTAACTCTGATCACTGATCACTTGATTTAAGTTGGTAGTTACCAAGTTTATCCTCTGTAAGATTATTTTCTTTTCCTCTTTGGAATAAATGTTTTGTGAAAGGGTACTCTGAAACTATGTAAACATTCCATTCCTTATCAAACTTTTATCCACTAATTCCAGTATCAGATAATGTTTTTTTAGTTAAAACAACAGTCACCATGACAGTTACCAAATGACAATGATTCTTCATTTCCCTCATCATTTCTTCTACATTTCTTCAGTTGGCACTCGATCGTAGATAAAAGCTTGTTTCTTCCTCATTTACTTATTCATCCGTTCGTTTAAATCAGCATGCACTCGGATTCTCACTCTTCTCCATGGGTTTTAGTCTGTTGCTACTGTTATTTTGATGTCCAAATTATCTCATATTTGGCCAATGGGAGCCCTTCAGGATAGCTCCTGTGTCCTTTTGACATGCTGCTTCAATCTTTAAGATGTTGCAAGTTCACCTGTGCTTTCCTTACTTCCCCAATGTAATTAAGTATTTCTTCCTCTCAAGAACTTTGTTTCCTTTTAATGGTGAATTCTGTTTAAAAACAAAGATCTAGGCACTAGATGTGTTTATTGTTGTTGGTATATTGCAGTTCCTTATGCCCTGTCAATGCACCATACTTAGGAACATGTATATGTTCATGTATATTAGCACCCAAATATCCACATTTTCATATGTTTTTCTCTATATCATTATCTATCTATCTATCTATCTATCTATCTATCTATCTATCTATCTATCTATCTATCTATCATTTATCCATCTAGTTCTCCATCATCTATTGTTAAAACTTTAGGTTCACACCGATACATCCAGTCTGAACCTAATACCAGAGAATTCATCTTACATTTTACCTTCCCAGGTATTCTTGTTTCTTCCTTCCTTCCTTGACATTATATTCAGTCTATTTTCATTTTCTTCAGTCTCCCTGAATACAACCTAGCTCCTGTGACTGTTACCACCACCTCCCACCCCCGCCAAATGGATGCCCTCCTCATGTTGCCACCCACTTCGAGTGCAGTTGCCCTTTTCCATCAACCTCTGACATTCTCTGTAGAATTGCTACTGCCTTTCCCACTGCCACCATCACTCTTCTGGGAGGGCAGTCCTCTGCAAGCCCACTTGGGATCCAATATTCTATGTTGTTCTATCATCGGGCTGGCACACACATCCACTTCATCCTGTTTATGTTCCAGCAGTCTACACTGGGCCACGCTGGGCCTTTCAAGCATGCGTGCCTGGTGGTTTATGAACCTAATTATTCAGGAAGGAAGAAAGGAGCACAGGCAGGTGGAAAGGGAGACAGGGTAATAGCAAAAAAGAGAATTTGAAATGATCAGGAAAGTCGGAATCTAAGAGGTCTCTATGAAAGTGTTATTATATTTTTTAATGGTTTGATTTTGAGGCTTTTTTATTCTTGTTTTCTCTAGTCTTGTTACCTTTGTTCAAATATGTTGTTTTTCAACCTGTCTTGTATATATTTATTGGAATTGTGTTTTTTTTCCAATTTTTTTTATTTTTGTGGCCTTGTGGATTATCAATTTTTGGACATTCCTTATGTTATTTTTAAAATAAAGCACATTTTCTGTTTTCATTGTGTAATATATATAACTATCTCCTAGGTTGCATACATCCATTATAATATCCAGATTTTCTTCTTCCTTACTTATGTTATCTACTCTATTTTTAAAAACTTAGGAAATGTATCAAAGTCTTCCTTACATAACAATTCTATTTCGATATCTCCTTCATCATCTAGTAGTTTTGTTTCATATATCATGAAAATATATTATTTAGCATGTAAAGTTTGGCGAGAGTTTAGCATAGTGTTTAAGAGCAGAAAACAGGAGTCAGACTTACCTATTTTGTTACTTAAACTACAGTTTCCTCACCTGTAGAAAAATAATTATAATTACCTCATGAGTTTTTTATTTGTATCTAATTGTTGTAAAGTTCCTAGAATAATGTCCAAGTTCTAATATAGGCTATTTGAGTTCTATTACAGAAATAAATGTAAGTAATATGTTTATGGGAATTATATATTTAACAAATATGCCAAACCATGTTAATCGTTTGCTGGTCTACTTAATGTAGTCTATCTTGTGTTTAACTGTATCTAATGTTACTCTTTCTCTCTTGTTCTGTTTTGTTTTCTCTTGGTTCTCATTTTTCCAGTATATCTTTGTGAATATTTTTATTTTTCTGAATCTGTTTTTCCTCTTACTTAGAACATTATGTGGGTTTGTTTACTAATCATGTTAAACTCTTTGCTTTTAATACATGAATTGAATATACCTGTGCTTATTTTTATAACAAACTTTGAACTTTCTATTTTCATTGTAATTTACAGTTTCTGTTTTTATTCTTACTAGGTCTTTCTTGCCATTTAAAACTTTTACTGTATTTTCCATGTTTTATTGAAAGTAGCTCCATGCTCCCCATGCCCCAACATGGAAAGTTGCAAGTTGTATAGTTCACATCTGTTAATTTCATGATTACTTTTAAAGCCTTACATATTTGGGTGTAAACTTACACTTTTTATTTAGCAGCTTCTGAAATCTTGCCTCCCTTATGAACTATTTAAAAAATTAATTTATATTTCTTCCTACTCTCTCTATCTGTGCCACCTCTGATTTCTTCACAATAGACAATGAGCTTTTTGTTTTACTCTCTTAGTATTGCTCTTTTATTTACATAGGTTTATACTTTTCAAAAATTTTAGTATGTATATGTTATTTTACAATAAAAAATGTAAAAAATATGACTTCCTTTTTTTCTATTGGTTGAAATATGTCTTTGAGTTGATTTTTTAGGACAAACACATAAGCAATAGAGTTCTTGGGCTCTTTAATATTTGAGCATGTGTATCTACTGCCTATACATGTTATAATAAATTTATCTTAGTATACAATCCTGGAGTCACCCACTACCCTAAAACATTACAGAAATTGCTCCATTGTCTTCTTTTTCCTTCAGTTTTTTTAAAATTATAAAAATGTCCGTATGTAGAGCAAAGTCAAAAGAATTTTACAATGAACACCCCAAAACTAACCAGTTATATTCTACCATTAGCACTTTACCATCTGTGCATGATCACACGTGCATCCATCTATACATCTGTGTATCCATTCATTCATCCATTTTATTTTGTGATTCTTTTGAAATAAATTCAGTAGTGCATTTCTCCCTCCAAATACTTTACATTTATATAACTAACTGGACTGTAATGTGTCTATAACTTTTAAATCAATAAATTACATTCAATGACATGTATAAATCTTAAATCTATATTTGCAACATTTTGGCAAGTGGATTTATCTGTGTTACCCAAACTCTTCTTTAGACACAGATAACGATTACCATCACAAAGCGTTCCCTAATACCTCTCCCAAGTCAATTCACATCCTAGTCCCCTAAGCTTATAATTAACAACTACTTTTTTGTATAAATATATATTAATTCTACTTTTTTAGATTCCATGAAAAATGGAATTATGTACTCTGTATCCTTGTGTGTGAGGTTTTCTTCATTTTCCATACTTTGAAGATGCAGCTAGTTGTGAGTATTACTATGTGCTTTCATCTTTGGTCTTCTTGAATTAGATTTTTATTTTATTTATGTATTTTTTAAGATTTAGTCTTTAAATAATGTACGTTACATTAATTGATTTATCAATGTTATCACATAAACTTACTTTGGATAAATTTTACTTGATCATGATAAATGATAATTCATATATGTTGTTCATTTTGATTTCTTAATATTTTGTTAAAAATTTTTATACCTGTAGTCATGAGGCATATTGGTGTATAATTCTCTTATGCATAATGTCTTTATCAGGTTTTGATTATAGGTTTAGGCTACATTTATCTTCTAATACAGTTTGAGTAATGTCATTTTTCATTTATCAAATATTTAATAGAACTCACCAATGAGAACATTTGTACTTGGAGTTTTATTTGTGGAAATGTTTTTTCTTCATAAAAATTGTATTTCTTCAATAGGATGTAGAAGTATTCAAATTTTCTATGTGATCTTGTGTCAGTTCTGGTATTTTTCAAAGAATTGTCTATTTTATTTAAGTTCTAAGAATTCTTTGCGTAGAGTTCTACAAGCTTTTTGAATCTTTAAATTTGTCTTTTGCTATACTCATGAAATTATCTTCAAATATATTTTCAACCTGGCTACCTTTTTTCTCTTCTACTGGGACTCTGATTACATCTACAGTATGTGGTTTGATATTGATGACACAAGTCCCTGAGGCACTGTTCATTCTTTATAATTGTTGTTTCTATTTTATTCATATTGGACCAATATTCAAGGTCACTGATTATTTTCTCTTCTACTCTATTCTGGTATTAAACCTATCCAGTGAATTTAAATTTTAGATATTATATTTTTAAGCTCTAAAATTTTTATTACATATTTCTACTCATACCTTGAAAATTCTTACTTTTTCATTAATTGCAAGCATGTTTCCTATTACTAAATGGCTGCTTTTAAATTTTTGTGTGCCAATTCCAACATTAGTTCATTTTGGCATTCATCTTTTCTCTTTAGCCTTAAAAAAATTTTCTGAACCATTATATGTATAATTTTGGATTTTATCCTGTACCTTATGAATGTTTTGTTTGTTTGTCTGTTTCCTTTTTTTATTGTGGAGACTTGGGTCTGGTAATATTCCTTGGGAGTTTTCTGTGGTTTTAAAAGGCAGTTAACTTCATTTAACTCAAACTGCAAACACTGATTTCTGGGTGACAGCTCAAAAGTTGGCTGACGGTTGGGCTAGTTTGTGAATGCTCTGCATATATGCTTTGTTCATTTTCCATTAGATAGTTGAGCAGAGTTTATGCATATCATTTGTGGCAGACCCCTTTCAGCTCTCTCCTTTGCAATATTCTGTTATTCCCAGACCGCTTATTCCCCAAAGAAGACCACCAGAGTCCAGAGTCAAAGCCAAGCGGCAAGGATCTTTACTGCAAGTTCGAACTTGGTCCCTCCGTTCCACAACATACAAGAGGGCCCCGAACGATGCATGTGCTCGCTTTTTATAGCCCGATGTAAACAGGATATGTAAGGTTACAGAGGAACAAAGGAATTCTTTTGGTCACAGCATTACAATCGGTTAATATTTTAAGTTATACATTTAACAGTTTTCTATTTGTTCCCGTGCATTCAGTAAAACTACGAACGGTTGTGACCTTATCGGGGGCTCTCCAGGTGGTGTTTCTGAGATATATGGGGGGGATGTGTTTGTGTTGGGCCCAGGAAGTTGAGACAAATAGAGGAATGTGTTTGTACTGGGCCCAGGACTAAGTTGTATGGCAAACACCGGTAATTAAAACAGAACAGAACAGGACAGGGACTTTCACAATGCTTGTCCATACAACGTCTGGAATCTATAGATAACATAATTGGTTAGGTCTGGATCGATCTTTAACCAGGCCTGGGGCCCCGCCCGGGCTGTCTGCCTGTGGATTTCGTTTCTGCCTTTTAGTCTTTTCATTTGATCTCTTTCAATTCCTCTTTCACTTTCCAGTGGCTCACCTCTTAAACTGTGAATTTTCTAACAGTGTTTTAGCCTTTCTGTGTAGTGTCTGCACTTAAGCTAAAAGTTACAAAAGTGGGAGTGTTAGCCACACTAGAAGCAGAAGTCCTACTCTACTGTTTTCTGTCATTAAATGTTGGTTAATAAATGAATGCAAGTATCCTTTTTATTTCTCCAGCTTCTTCTATCCATATTTCCTAAGATTCTTTCTTTGATTTTGAAATTTGGTAAATTCAACAATGTAAGTCTCACTATCACATTTTTTTTTTTCTGGATCACTGTGAGCTATTTCAATCTATTTATTTATAAATACTATCTGTATTTTCTATCAAATATACTTTTCTATTTCATTATTTCAATTTTCTTCTTCAGTCATATCAACTATCCATATATTAATATGCTTTGCTTTTCCATCCTATTAGCTCCTTTCTAAATCTTTCATATCTGTCTTTTCCTCTGCTCTTTAAGAGATTTTTCTTCAATTGCTGTAATGTAAAATTATACTCTGTTTCCTACAGTTTTTAAATCTATTTTTGACACAATGGTTTTGCATATAATCTATGTTTATTTTCTTCATTTCTTGGTATTTCTTGATTCCTAATTACCAGGGAATATAAGTACTTAATACATCTTAGTTGCTGATTAATACTCAGGAGTGGGTTTCCTTAATTATATAATTTTACTTTAGTTTTTTTAATTTCAATTTTAATTTTTTATTTTGAACTTACTTTATTTTAAGGGTACTTTTTTTGAAGCTTTTGATTTATTTATCTATTTTTATTTTTTGCGGGCATATTGTAGAGATATATATTTATGAGGTACATAAGAGGTTTTGATACAGGCATGCAAAGATAATAATCACACCATAGAAAAGGGGGTATCCATCTCTTCAAATATTGACCCTCTGTGTTTCAAAATATTCAATTCAATTATTTTAGTTATTCTAAAATGTACAATTAAGTTATTGACTATAGTCACCCTGTTTTGCAATCAAATAGTAAATCTTAGTCATTCTTTCTATTTTTCGTACCCATTAACCTTCCCCACTTCCCACCCCCACAACACTCCATGACCCTTTCCAGACTCTGGTAAGCATCTTTCTACTCTCTATCTCCATGAGTTCAATTCCTTTGGTTTTTAGATCCCACAAATAAGTAAGAATATGCCATGTCTGTCTTCCTGTGCCTGGCTTATTTCACTTAGCATCATGAACTCCAGTTCCATCTATGTTGCTGTGAATAACAGGATTGTATTCATTTTTACAGCTGAAGAATACTCCAATCCATTATGTATATGTACAATTTGTTTTTAATAGAGAAAGAAAAGTGATCCCAGGGGACTGGTGCTCAGCATATGGAGGACTCACTGGTCTCTGAGTTCCCTCAGTATTTATTGATCATTATCTCTACTGTCTCAGAGAGTGGGATGTGGCAGGACAATAGGGTAATAGTGGGGAGAGGTTCAGCAGGAAAACATGTGAACAAAGATCTCTGTGTCATAAATCAGTTTAAGGAAAGTTGCTGCGCCTTGATGTGCACTTATGCAAACATCTCAAACATCTCAGTGCATTAAAGAGCAGTATTGCCGCTAGCATGTCTCACCTCCAGCCCTAAGGTGGTTTTCTCCTATCTCAGTAAATAGAACGTACAATCGGGTTTTACACCGAGACATTCCATTGCCCAGGGAGGAGCAGGAGACAGATGCCTTCCTCTTATCTCAACTGCAAAGAGGCCTTCCTCTTTCACTAATCCTCCTCAGCACAGACCCTTTATGGGTGTAGAGCTGGGGGATGCTCAGGTCTTTCCCTTCCCAGGAGGCCATAGCTCAGGCTATCACACGGGGAGAAAACTTGGACAACACCTGGCTTTCCTAGGCAGAGGTGCCTGCGGCCTTCCACAGTGTATTGTTTCCCTGGGTACTTGAGATTAGAGAATGGCGATGACTTTTAACAAGCAAACTGCCCTCAAGCACTTTTTTAACAAAGCATATCCTGCATAGCCCTAAATCCATTAAACCTTGAGTCAACACAGCACAAGTCTCTGGGAGCGCAGGGTTGGGGCTAGGGTTACAGATTAACAGCATCTCAAGGCAGAAGAACTTCTCTCAGTACAGAACAAAATGGAGTCTTTTATGTCTACTTCTTTCTACATAGACACAGTAAGAGTCTGATCCCTCTTTCTTTTCCCCACATTTCCCCCTTTTCTTTTCGACAAAATTGCCATCGTCATCATGGCCTGTTCTCGATGGTCACTGTTTCCTCAGAGCTGCTGGGTACACCTGCAGACTAACAACAGACAGAACAGGCACACGAGGATTAATATGAAATTTACAATAGTAGTACTTCCGATGGTCTTAACCCAGGTGACAGGGTTAAGATTTGTGAGACCGTCAGAACTCCTGCTATTGCCTCAGTTCCTGGTACCAAATTTTAATGGGCTTTTGATGCTTCAAAAATTTGTTCTTTTAATTTGGAAATGTCTAATGTGAGATTATCTTCTCTTCCCTGTAGATGGCATCTAACCATGTCCCACTGATGCTCAGACTCAGTATAAACTCAGGGTTTAATACAAAAACCTGATGTATTCCAGTCATACTGTAACTGGAAACAATGTTCTAAGCTCATGAGCCTATCTCCCATCCAAATGACAGTTTGTCTAAGATCATTAATTTGATTTGCCAATTTTTGATCGATACCAGATTATGAATTCCACAATCTTGTAGAATTCTTTTGCCAATCATTAACAAAGTTTACTGTCTGAAATGCAACTCCTGCCACAGCAGCCGTAGCTGTGACTGCAATTAATCCCATAATCACTGCAATTAAAGTAAAAATGAATCTTTTGGATCCATTTAAAATGTCTTTTAATACTTCAGTCAAAATATGGACAGATGGTGAAACCTCCCACGGTCAGTCCCTGGACACAGGGATCCACACGCCTTCTCTTGCTCTCACTACAGAATACTGTGCTGCCAATTAAAAGTCGAATCAATACAAGTAAACAATCTGCAATTTTCACAGGTTATAGTTTAGGAGTCTTGTTTAATAACTATATTTCCTACAACTAGCATATAAGGGGGCTTTACACAACTTTGCAAAGGAACTATGAGACTGGAATTTTGGACAATATGTAAATTAGTACAACCACTATAGAGAACAGTTTGGAGGTTTCTCAAAACAACTAAAAATTGATTTACCCTATGATCCAGCAATCTCATTGCTGGGTATATAGCCAAAAGAAAGAAAATCAGTATATTGAATAGATGTCTATACTCCCATGTTTATTGCAACACTATTCAAAATAACCAAGTATGGAAGCAACCTAAGTGCCCATCAACAGGTGAATGGATAAAAAAAATTGCGCAGAAGTGTTCTTTTCCTCTAGTTCTTGGCAGATAATTTTTATTATTTCTGCAATTTCCATTTCTAAATTCACTGAAAGAAATTCTCAAATGATTGATTGAGCCTGAAATTCTAGTTTGGATTCATTCTTATTAAGCAAAAGTTTATTTAACATTAAACTTCAAATATTAAGCATAGGTTAATATAGGCCAAAATATCACAATTATTTGTTTGTTTGAAGCTCCTATTTTTGGTTTGTTTTTTGAAACATAGTCACACTCTGTCACCTGGACTGGAGTGCAGTGGGGCAAACATGGCTCACTGTAGCCTGGACTTCCTGGATAATCAAGTGATTGTTCCACCTCAACCTCCCGAAGTGCTAGGATTACAGGCTTGAGCCACCAGGCTTTGCCTGAAGCTACTGTTCTGTATATTGCAGTTTAAATATTTCATCAGAGTTGTTATTAACATCAGAAAACCTGAAACTGCTACTTATGATACATGGCCATAATATGGTACTGATTTCCTAGAATGTAATAGAAAGTACATTTTTAAAGATGTATATACCTGCCTTACAATAGTGATATGCTATGCTTCACTGAATAAAAGTAGAATTTCTTAATACACTCATTGTATAAATGACATTTTCTACTCATTGAATTGTGATATACATGCATAGCAGTGCAAATATCATAAGTGTACAGTTCAATATATTTCCCAAATCTG
Organism: Colobus angolensis palliatus; assembly: GCF_000951035.1. NCBI lineage: Eukaryota > Metazoa > Chordata > Mammalia > Primates > Cercopithecidae > Colobus > Colobus angolensis. The sequence goes on along the minus strand of NW_012120643.1, from coordinate 293,662 downwards.
AACACATCTATATAACCAGAGCTCAAATTATTTTTTAAAAACAAAAATACCAAATAATACCAGCCCCTAGTAAGTATATACCTCCCAAAGGTTACCACTATCCTAATTTGTGGTATCATGGATTAGTTAGCTAATGGATTGGTTTTTTTGTGAAATATTAATGGTTTTGTTGTGAAATATATATGTAGATATGTATGCAATTATTGAATCGTGTAGTGTGTCCAAATATTTCTCCCAATATTGTTTTAAAATTCACCCATAATATTAAAGAGATTCATAGTTCATTTAATCTTGTTGTGTAATATTTTGTTTGGTATATTTTCCACAGTTCATTTATAGTAATGAATATCTGGATGGTTTCTGATTCAGCACTATTCTGAATGGTGCTGCTATGAACATTTTAGTACATGTCCTTTGGAGAACTCATGTATTTCTATTGGGTGCAGTGGAATTTCTGGACCATAGGTTATAATTATGTTAAATTTTAGTGGAAGCTGCCAAATAGGCAGGTCTTGAGAGTTTAAGTTGTTCTATATCCTTGCCAATATTTATTACTTTCAATTATTACAATTTTAGCCATTCTAGAGCCTGAGTACTGAAAATTTTCATTTCTCTAATGGCTGATGAAACTGAGCAACTTTCAATATGTTTATTAAATATTTGGATATAATTTCTTTAAAAATATTTGCTCAAGCCTTTTGTTCATTTTTCTGTTTGGCTGCCTATTGATTTTTAAAATTGGTTTTGAGTCTTTTATGTATTTGATATGAGTCCTTTGTTGATTATTTGTGGCATGAATATCTTCTCCAGCTTTCTGGGTTGCCTTTTAATTTTTTTATAATTTTTAAAATTTTTAATCTTTGTGGGTTCATAGTAAGTGTATATATTTATGGGATACATGAGATGTTTTGATACAAGCATGAAATGTGAAATAATCACATCATGGAGAATGGGGTATCCATCTGCTCAAGCCTTTATCCTTTGTATTACAAACTATCCAATTACATTCCTATAGTGATTTTAAAATGTACAATTATCATTGACTATAGTCAATCTGTTTTACTATCAAATAGTAGATCATATTCATTCCTTCTATTTTTTTGTACCCATTAACTTTCGCCACATCCCACCCCCTTAAGCCCCCATTACCCTTCCCAGCCTCTGGTAATCATTCTTCTATTCTCAAATCTCCAAAAGTGCATTTTTTTTTTTTTAAGATATAGTCTCACTCTCGTCCAGGCTGGAGTGCAGTGGAGCAATCTTGGGTCACTGCAACCTCCACCTTCCGGGTTCAAGCAATTCTTCTGCCTCACACTCACTAGAAGCTGGGATTACAGGTGTGCGCCACCATGCCCAGCTAATTTTTGTGTTTTTAGTAGAGGCAGGGTTTCACCATGTTGGTCAGGCTGGTCTTGAACGCCGGATCTCACGTCATTTCCTGCCTCGGCCTCCCAAAGTGCTGGGATTACAGGCGTAAGCCACTGTACCTTACCCAGTTGTTTTGGTTATTAGATCCCACAAATAAGTAAGAACATGGCATGTTTGTCTTTCTGTGCCTGGCTTATCTCACTTAACATAATGATCACCAGTTCCATCTATATTGTTGCAAATGACAGGATCTCACTCTTTTTGTGGTTGAATAGTATTCCATTTTATATATGTACCATTGCATCTATGTATCTGTTGTTAGGCACTTAGATTGCTTCCAAATCCTAGCTAATGTAAATAGCGCTGCAATAAACATGGGAATGCAGATATCTTTTTGATATACTGATTTACTTTCTTTTGGGTATATACATTATAAGTATATATAAAATATTAGTTTGGTGCAAAAGTACTTGTGGTTTTCGCCATTAAAAGTAATGGCAATTTAATCTTGTTGTGTAATATTTCATTTGGTATATATTCCATAGTTCATTTATCCTAAGGAACATCTGAGTGGTTTCTGATTCAACACTATTATGAATGTGGAGATTCCTCAAAGAACTAGTTTTCATTCTTTAGAGAACTTGTGTGAGCAACTTTCAAAATGTTTATTAAATGTATTCAAAAGTTGCTCATACCCAGCAGTGGTATTGCTGGATCATATAGTATATACAGTTTTAGTTTCTTTAGGAAACTCCAAATTGTTTTCCATAGTAGATGTAATAATTTATATTCTCACCAGAAGTGTACAAGGGTTCCTTTTCTCCATATCCTCACCAACATTTGTTATTATCTGTCTTTTGGACAAGTCATTTTAACTGAGGTGAGATGATATCTCATTATAGTTTTGATTTGCATTTCTCTGATAAGCAATGATAAGTACCTTTTTCTATGCCAATATGATATTTGTATGTCTTCTTTTGAGAAATGTCTATTCAAATATTTTGCCAATTTTTTATTGGATTATTAGATTTTTTTCTATAGAGTTGTTTGAGCTCCTTATATATTCTAGTTTCATTCTTCTGCATATGAATATCCAGTTTTCATAGCATTATTTATTGAAAAGACTGACTTTTCCCTAGTTTATGTTCTTGACATCTTGGTCAAAAATGAGTTGACTGTAGGGTGTATGGATTTTTTTTCTGAGTTATCTATTATGTTCCATTGGTCTATGTGTCTTTTTTCATGACAGTACCACACTGTGTTGATGACTATAACTCTGTAGCATAATTTGAAGTCAGGTAATATAATTCCTCCAGTTTTGTTCTTTTTGCTCAGGATTGCTTTTACTCAAATTATTCTGAGTCTTTTATGGTTCCATATAAATTTTGGCGTTTGCTTTTTCTACTTTGAAGAATGTCCTTGATATTTTGATAGAGGCTGTATTGAATTTGTTGATTTCTTTGCATAATATGGACATTTTAACAATATTGATTCTTCCAATCCATGAACATGGAACATATTTTCATTTTGTGCTATCCTCTTCAATTTCTTTCTTCTGTGTTTTATACTTTTCATTATAGAGATTTTTCACATCTTTGGTTAAGTTAATTGCTAGGTATTTAACTTTATATGTGTCTATTGTAAATGGGATTCCTTTTTTTATTTCTTTTTCAGATTGTTCACTGTTGGCATATAGAAATGCTACTTATTTTTGTATGTTGATTTTGTATCTGGCAACTTTGGCAAGTTTTTCAGTTCTAATGCTTTTTTTTGTGGCATCTTTAGATTTTTCCAAATATAAGATCATATCATCTGCAAACAAGGATAATTGTACTTTGTCCATTGCAGTTTGGATGCCCTTTATTTCTTTTATCTGATTGTTTTAGCTAGGACAATCAACACTACATTGAATAAGAATGGTGAAAGTGCATTCTTGTCATGTCCCAGATCTTAGAGGAAAGGCTTTCAGTTTTTCCCCATTTATGATACTAGCTGTGGGCCTGTTTTATATGGCTTTTATGTTGAGATATGTTCCTTCTATCTTCAGTTTTTTATTTAGGGTATTTTATCATGAAAGGAAGTTGAATTTTATCAAATGCTTTTAATGAGCAATGAAAGAATCATTATTTTTATCCTTCATTCACTTGATACAATGTATCACATTGATTGATTTGCATATGTTGAATCATCTTTGCATTACAGGAATAATCCCCCTTGTTCATGATGGAAGATCTTTCTAATGTATTGATGAATTGGTTTGCTAGTGTTTTCTTCAGGACTTTTACATCAGTATTCACTAGAGATATTGGCTGGTAGTTTTCTTTTTTTTTTTTTTTCATAGAATTATTTATATTTATTTATTTATTTATTTATTTTTTTATTATACTTTAAGTTCTAGGGTACATGTGCATAACGTGCAGGTTTGTTACATATGTATACTTGTGCAATGTTGGTGTGCTGCACCCATCAACTCGTCAGCACCCATCAATTCATCATTTATATCAGGTATAACTCCCCAATGCAATCCCTCCCCCCTCCCCCCTCCCCATGATAAGCCCAGTGTGTGATGTTCCCCTTCCCGAGTCCAAGTGATCTCATTGTTCAGTTCCCACCTATGAGTGAGAACATGCGGTGTTTGGTTTTCTCTTCTTGTGATAGTTTGCTAAGAATGATGGTTTCCAGCTGCATCCATGTCCCTACAAAGGACGCAAACTCATCCTTTTTTATGGCTGCATAGTATTCCATGGTGTATATGTGCCACATTTTCTTAATCCAGTCTGTCACAGATGGACATTTGGGTTGATTCCAAGTCTTTGCTATTGTGAATAGTTTTCTTTTTTTGATGTGTGTGTGTCTGGTTTTGGTATCACGGTAATACTGGTCTCATAGAATGAGTTTTAAAGTGTTCTGTCCTCCTCTATATTTTGGGATAATTTAAGTAGGACTAGTATTAGTTTTTCTTTAAATGTTTCATAGAATTTCAGCATTGAAACTAAGTCCTGGGCTTTTGTTTACTGGGAGAATTTTTATGACATTTTGATATAGTTACTTGTTATTGGTGTGTTCACATTTTGGATTTTTTTTATGGTTCAGTATTTGTAGGTTGTATGTGTCTAGGAATTTTACTATTTCTTCTAGATTTTTCACTTTGTGGACTTAACGTTGCTCATAGAGGCCACAAATAATCCTTTGAATTTCTGGGATAGCAGTTGTAACATCTCCATTTTCATTTCTGATTTTATTTATTTGGATATTTTTTCATTTTTTCTTTGGCTAAAGTTTGTCAATTTTGTTTAATTTTTTAAAAAACAACTTTGTGTTTCATTGATTTTTTCTTTTTGTTTTTTATTTCAATTTCATTTATTTCTGCTCTGATCTTTATTATTTATTTTCTTCTAATTTTGGGTTTGGTTTGCTCTTGCTTTTATAGTTCTTTAAGGTTTAGAATTAGGTGTTATTTGAGGTTTTTAATCTTATTTGTTGTAGGCACTTAAAGCTATAAGGTTCCCTCTGAGTACTGCTTTTGCTGTATTCCATAGGTTTTGGTATGTTTTGTTTCCATTGTCATTTATTTCAAGACATTTTTTAGTTTCCTTCTTAATTTCTTCATTGACCCACTGGTCATTCAGGAGCATATAGTCTAATTTCAATGCATTTGTATCATTTCCAAAACTCCTATTGTTATTAATTGCTAGTTTTATTCCATGGTGGTTAGAGAAAATGCTTGATGTTATTTCAATTTTTTGTGAGTTTTAGGACTTCTTTTGTGACCTAACATATGGTCTATCCTTGAGAATGATCCTTGTGCTGAGGAAAAGAATGCATATTGTGCAGCTGTTGGATGAAATGTTCTGTAAATATCTATTAGATCTATTTGGTCTCTCATGCAGTTTAAGTCTCATTTTTCTTTTTTTTTCCTGATATTCTGTTTGGAAGATCTATCCAGTGTTGAGTATGGGGTGTTGAAGTCTCCAGCTACTATTGTACAGGGGCCTATCTCTCTCTTTGGCTTTAGTAATATTTGCTTTATATATCTATGTGTTCCCATGTTGGGTGCATATATATTAAAAATTGTTATATCCTTTTGCTGAATTGACCCTATTATTATTATATAGTGATCTTCTTTGTCTCTTCTTACAATTTTGTCTTGAAATCTACAATGTCTGACATAAGTATAGCTACTTCTGTTCTTTTTTAGTTTCTGTTGGCATGGAATATCTTTTTCCATCCCTTTACTTTTAGTGTGTGTGTCTTTTCATGTAAAGTGTGCTTACTGTAGGCAACAGATCAATGGGTCTTGTTTTCTTTCGTTCGCTCAGCTAGTTGATATCTTTTGACTGGAAAGTTTAGTCCACTTACATTCAATGTTATTATGTATATGTAAGAACTTACTCCTGCCATTTTTTAATTTGTTTTCTGGTTGTCATGTGATTTTCTTTTCCTTCTTTCTTTCCTTCCTGTCTTTTTTTTAGTAGAGGTGATTTTCTCTGGTAACATAGTTTTCTTTCCTGCTTTTCATTTTTTCTGTATTCATTGTATGTTTTTTGGTTTCAGGTCATGTCAAGGCTTGTACATACTGTCTTATAACCCATTATTTTAACCACATAACAATTTAACACTATTTGCATAAAAAACAAACAAAACTAATAAAAACTCTATGCCTTAACTTCATCCCCTTGCTTTTGAATTATTATTTCTATTCATATCTTATTTTACAGTTGTGTCTTGACAAGATGTTACAATTATTATTATTGATTGGTTCATCATTTAGTCTTTCTACTTAGGATAAGAGTAGTTTACACACCACAGTTACTGTATTATAATTTCTGTGTTTGTGTGTGTGTGTGTGTGTGTGTACTTGCTATTATGAGTGAGTTTTGTACCTTTAGGTAACTACTTATTATTCATTAATGTCCTTTTCTTTATGATTAAAGTAATACCTGTAACATTTCTTACAGGCAGGTCTGGTGTTGATAAAATCCCTCAGATTTTGTTTGTCTGGGAAAGTTTTTACTTCTCCTTCATGTTTTAAAAATATTTTCACCAGATATACAATTGTAGGGTAAAAGATCTTTTTCCCTTCAGCAACTTAAATATATCATGCTACTCTCTCTCTTCTGGCCAGTAAGGTTTCCACTGAAAAGTCTGTTGCCACACATATTGGATCCTCATTGTATGTTATTTGTTTCTTTTCTCTTGCTATTTTTAGAATCTTCTCTTTATACTTTATTTTTGGGAGTTTGATTATGAAATGCTTTCAGTTAGTCTTCCTTGGGTGAAATCTGGTGTTCTATAAGCTTCTTATACTAGGATATTGATATCTTTCTCTAGGTTTGAGTCGTTTGTTATTACACACTGGAACAAACTTTGTACCTCTATCTCTTTCTCTGCCTCCTCTTTAAGGCGAATAACTCTTAGATTTGCCTTTTGAGGCTATTTTCTAGATCTTATAGGCATATTTCATTGTTTTTTATTATTTTTCCTTTGAATTCCCTTGTGTATTTTCAAATAACCTGTCTTCAAGCTCATTAATTCTTTCTTCTGCTTTATCAATTCTACTATTAAAGGACTCTGATGCATTCTTCAGTATGCCAGTTGCATTTTTCAGCTCCTGAATTTCTGTTTGTTTCTTCTTAATTATTTCAATCTCCTCCTTAAATTTATCTGATAGAATCCTGAATTTCTTTTTTGTTGTCCTGAATTTCTTTAAGTTTCCTCAACACAAGTATCTTGAATTACCTATACAATAGGTCACATAATGCTGTTTCTCCAGGATTGATGGCTGTTGCTGTATTTGCCTTATTTGATGAGGTCATGTTTTCCTGGATGTTCTTGATACTTATAGATGTTCATCTGTGACTGGGTATTGAAGAGTTAGGTGTTTATCATAGTCTTCACAGCCTGGGCTTGTTTGTACCTGTCCATCTTGGGAAAGCTTTCCAGATACTTGAAATGACTTGAGTTTTGTGACCTAAGATGTATCTGTTTTATGGTGCATCCAAAGCCCAGTAACACTGTGATTCTTGTAGATGCACTGAGGTCCTACCTTGATAGTCTTGGACTAAATCCAGGAGAATTCTCTGGATTACCAGGCAGAGATTCTTGTTTTCTTCTCTTACCTCCTCTCAAACAAATGGAGCCTCTCCCTCCCCCTCTGTTCTGACCCACCTGATCCTGGGGGGTGGAGTGACATGAGCACCCCTGTGGCCATTACCAATAGGACTGGGTCTTGCCTAAGGCTTGCTGTAACTACTTCCTGGCTACTGCCTATGTTCACTCAAGGCCATGAGGCTCTACAGTCAGCAGGTGGCAAAGCCTACCATGCCTGTTTCCTTCTCTTTAGGACTGTGAGGTCCTGCAGGACCCAGGCAGGTTTAGAGGTGTCATCCAGTAGTTAGGGACTAGAGTCAAAAACTTTAAATATGTATTTGGCATTCTATTTTACTGCAGCTGAACTTGTATGCAAACTACAAGATAGAGCATTTCCCAGTCTTCTCTCCCTTTTCTAAAAACAGAGGAGAGTCACCTCATGGCCTGTGACACCACAGTTCCACTGTAAGACTACCATCAATGTTTCCTTCAGTGCCAAGGGCTCTTCAGTCAGCTTGTGGTAAATGCTGATGGCTGGGACACTCTCTTCAGGGCAGTGGACTCCCCTCTGGCCCAGTGCAGATTCAGAAATGCCATTCAATACCAAGTCCTGGAATCACAGATCCCAAGAGCCAACTTGGTATCTACCGACTTGTGGCCAGGCTAGTACCTAAGGTGCAAGACAAAGTCTCTTTCACTATTCCCTCTGCTTTTCTTAAGCTGGAGTCTCACATCAAAGCCAGCACAGCTGGGAATGTGCTCAGTCTCACCTGAAACCAGCAAGTCTCTGACCCTCAATGTAGTACCTGGGTATTATTGCTGGTTATTCAGAGCCCAAGGTCTCTTCAGTTTGCAAGTGATGAATCCTACCAGGACTGGATCCTTCCCTTCAAGACACTGTGTTCCCTTCTGGCCCAGAGTGTCTAGAAATGTTGCACAAGAACTAAGGCCTGAAATGGTGGCCTTGCAACTCTTCACCAGTGCCTATCGTGCTGTGGCTGAGTTGGTATCCAAAGTCCAAGACAGTCCCCTCACTCTTCCTGCTGCTCTGCTCAAGCAGTAGGAAGGAGTCTGTTTTGGAGTTGTGAGCTGCGCAGCCTGGGGTTAGAGGAGGGATGATGTCAGCACCGCCTTACTTTCCCTGGCTGGTGTCTTAGTAGTTTGTGTGCCCCCTGAGTCCTCTAGCTCTAGGCCCAGTTCAACAGTGGGACTCACTTAAAAGTTGTAATCCTTGTTGTCTAAGCTGCCTTTCAAGTTTATCAGAGCCCCAGAGGGGAGGGTTAGCCCACAGTGGCAAGGCTTTCAGGAAGTCAAATTTTGCCTGCTGGAATTGGCAATTTTCCTCTGTCTAGGGCTTGTTTAAATGCTTAAATGCTCCCTGCATGGGTGAATGCCAGCTGAGTTTGGTCCAGTTTTGCTTTCTTTTATAACAGGATAGCACTGTGTTCAATGCCTCAAAATTGCTGCACTATCCCTCTCTCTATTGTGCAGAAACACTCCACACCACACTGCTGCTGCCAGAGGGTGAGGGAGGAGTGGTGTCTGTAATTTGAGACTGTTTTCTCTACCTCTTCAGTACCTCTTTCAGTTATATGACTTTAAAACCAAGTAGTACTGTGATTGCTCATCTGACTTTTTGTTCTTATAAAGGTTTTTGTTTGTGTTTGTTTTTTAGTGTAGACAGTTGTTAAATTGGTATCCTTGTGGTTGAGATGATCAGGAGAGGTTTCTCTTCTGCAATCTCGCTCCATCCCTCTCCTTCCTTTTTAGTTTTTTGAGGAACTCTATACAGTTTTCCATAATGGCTGTACTAATTTGTATTCCTATCAACTGAGTAATCAATTTCCCATTTGTCCACATCCTGGCCAACACTGTTACCTTTCATCTTTTTCAAAATACCCATTCTGACAGGTACTAGATAATAACTTGTGGTTTCAATGGGCATTTCTCTAATGATTAGTGATGCTGGGCATTTTTTAATTTATCTATTGACCACTTGTATGTTTTCTTTTGAAAAATACCTATTCAGGTCCCTTGTCCAGTTTTAAATTATGTTGTTTTCTTTCTATAGAGTGTTTTGAGTTACTTATATATTTTATATATTAACCCCTTATCTGATGCATGACTTTCAGAAATTTTTCCTGAATCTTGTCTGTCTCTTCACTCTATTGTTTCTTTTGTTGTGTGTTTTAATTTTTTCTTTAACTAGACTACATTATTGTGGTTGGTTATTTAAAATATCTCCTTCAACATATTCACTAGTCCTCCAAATTATCATTACGATAAGTACCCAAATCTTTATCTTGAACATACCCTCCTCACCAGGCAAAAAGTAATGGACATTTTCTGTAGTCTCAAGTGATTATTCCTGATTAATGTTTAAGCCATATTGATTTTGCAAGAAGTTACTTCTGTCATTCTCGGCAACATTTTCAACAAATAATGCCATTAAGTAGGCTATTGGAAAAATATATTCCTACAAAAGTGTTTCATCTATAAGGTAAAAATAATTTATAAGATTATATAGTACAATTGAAGAAGTTTGGTAAGTATACATTCTGTCTTTCTTACCTTCTCTGATTTGATTGGAAAATAAATAACATTTAAGCATGCAAATAAAAAATATTGTCTTCAGAGGGCAATTATGTATAAGATCACATTTATGAATACTATACTAGGATCAATTTGATATCTTTTGTGGAAAAGCCAATTATTAAAATAAACATTTTACTTTAGTTTAAAAAGAGAAAAATGCTTTAGTGACAAAGAAAACATATTTATAAACCAAGTAAATAAATATGTGAATATAAGTGCTTATAAATTGTGCATTGCTCTGATAAATGAACTATTTAAAGGAGACAGAACTAGTTGTCATAGCTATTTTATAAATCAAACGTAGATTTCAGTTTACTTTTGTATCCTTGTAGTAGAACTTCATAAGACCAATAACTCACATTTTATCAGTTCAATTGATTTAAACTGGATTTTTGCTTTTAAATCACATGTTAAGATTGCTCTTAAAAAGCAGATGAAACTTGCTTCAAATACCTTGTTTTATTTCTACTCATGTTGGGCATGAGTGCCTTTATCTTCTAATTATGAGAAACTATTTTTTTTTTTGGTGTGTATTTCAACATCCTTTCTGCTTTCCAGGTTTACCATTTTAGAATGTACCATTGACTAGACTTTCCACTCCAAACTAGTATCTTCAAAATCCTCAGTGAAATTTATCAGTTCTATATCTTCAAGAACTACAGCTGGGCTTTCCTTGGCCAGAATGTAAACTACCTGTTCCAGTTCTGTAGGCTTTTTTTCCTATTCTATTTTTTTCAGGTGTTCTTGTTTATTTGTTTTCTCATCCAACCAGTATACATTTCACCCACTAAACACTTGTGTCACAAATGTAGAATCTCTTCCTTTTTTAGACAGTATTTTTTAAAGGAAATTTATTTATTTTTATTAGCTATTGACAAATTATAATTGTATGCATTTATGGAATACAAAGTGATGCTATAATATCTGTATACAATGTGGAATGATTGAATTGAGCTAATTAACATAACCATCACCTCAAAAACTTATTTATTTCTCTTGTCTAAATGAAACACTGTGCTCTTTTATCAACATCCACCTGTCACCCTCCCCCACAGTCACTGGTTTCTGGTAACCACAGTTCTGCTTTCTCCCATGTTAGCTTCTTAGCTTCCACATACAAGAACATGTGGCATTTGTCTTTTTATAGCTGGCTTATTTTACTTAGCATAATGTCCTCCACGCTCATATATGTTGTTGCAAATGATATAATTTCCCTCTTTGTGAAGGCTGAATAGAATTTCATTCTGTGTGTATACTACATTTTTTGTCCATTACTTGACTGATGAAGGTTTATTCCAAAACTTGACAATTATAAATAAAGCTACAATAAACATGGAAGTGCAGGCATCACCTTGACATATTGATTTCAAATCCTTTAGATATACTGCTGAAATTGTATTTTTACTTTTTTGAGGAACCTCAATACAGTGTTCACCAATGGTTGTACCAAATAACATTCCCAAAAATAGTATAGTAGGGTTCTCTTTCTCCACACCCTCCCTGACACTTGTTATCTTTCATCTTTTTGATAATAGCTATACTGATAAGTGAAAGGACCTACCTCATTGTGGTTTTAATAGGCATTTCCCCAATGATTAGAGATGCTGAACGTTTTTTAAATGTATCTGTTGGCCATTTGAATGTCTTCTTTTAGGAAATATCTGCTCTGATCATTTGCCCATTTTAAAAATCAGGTTGTTTGCTTTCTGTTGAATTGTTTGCATTTCATACATATTTTGAATATTAACTCCTTATTAGATGTATGGTTTGCAAATATTTTCTCTCAATTCATAGGCTGTATCTTCATTCTGTTAATTTTTTTCTTTACCCTATGTAAGTTTTAAGTGTGATATAATTCTATTTCTCTATTTTTGGTTTTGTTCCCTGAGCTATCATGGTCAAATTAAAAAAAAAAAATTGTCTAGACAATTATTGTATAGTTTTCCTGTGTTCTTTTTCTCTTTTAGTAGTTTTACAGTTTCACTTTTTACATCAGTTTTTAACCCATTTTGAGTCGATTTTTGTATGTGGCATGAGATGAGGGTTCAGTTTTATTCTTCTGCATGTGAATATCCAAATTTCCCCATTTCCTTTATTGAAGAGGCTTTTTTCTATATTGTGTTTTAGACAACTTTATCAAAAATCAATTGACAGTAAATGAATTTTTTTTTTTGGCTCTCTATTCTGTTCCATTGGTTGATGGATGTGTCTATTCTTATGCCAGTACCATGCTGTTTTAATTACTATCATTTTGTAATATATTTCGAATTCAGATAGTGTAATGCCTCCAGCTTTGTTTGTTTTGGTGTGCAAGATTGTCTTGGAAATTTGTGCTTTTTTGTGGTTTTATATAAATTTTAGTTATTTTTCCATTTCTGTGAAAAATGAATTTACATTTTGGTAGAATTTTCAATCAATATGTAAATCACTTTGGGAAATAGGGACAGTTTATTTATTTATCTACTGAGACAGAGTCTCACTTTGTCACCCAGGCTGGAGTGCAATGGCGTGATCTTGGCTCACTGCAACCTTTGCCTCCCAGGTTCAAGCAATTCTCATACCTCAGCCTCCCAAGTAGCTGGGATTACAGGCCTGTGCCACTGCACACAGCTAATTTTTTGTATTTTTAGTAGAGACGGGGTTTAATATGTTGGCAAGGCTGGTCTCGAACTCCTGTCCTCAAGTGATCCACCTATCTCTGCCTCCCAAAGTTCTGGGAATACAGGCATGAACCATCACACCTGGCTAATAGTGACATTTTAACAATATTAATTCTTCGAACCTATGAACATAAAATATCTTTACATTTACTTGTGTCATCAATTTCATCAGTTTTGAAAATTTTAGTCTGCAAATCCTTCACATCCTTGGTTAAATGTATTCCTAAGTACTTTTTATTCTTAGTAACTGTTGTAAATGAAATTTTTTTCTTGATTTCGGTTTCAGATTGTTCATTGTTAGTGCACAGAAACACTACTGACTTTTACATGTTGATTTTTTTTTATCCTGCAAGTTTACTGTATTCATTAATTAGTTCTAACAGTTTTTTTGTGGAGTCTTTAGGTTTTCATACATAAGATCATGTCATCACCAAACATGAACAATTTTCTTAATCTTTTACCATTTGGAAGTATTTTATTTCTTTCTCTTACCTAATTTTTCTGGCAAGGAGCGCTATAGTCACTTTCAGTACTATAGTGAATAGAAGAGGTGAAATTAGACATTTATGTGTTGTTCCTGATCTTATAGGGAAAGTTGCCATTGTTTTCATCATTAAGTATAATGTTAACTGTGGGCTTGTCATGCATGGCTTTCATTGTGTTGAGTTACATTCCTTCTGTAGCTAATCCATTGGGAGATTTTATCACGAAAGGATGCTGAATTTTGTCAAATGTTTTTTCTGCCTCTAATGAGATTGATCATATGGTTTTTGCCCTTCATTCTATTAATGAGGTGTATCACACTTATAAATTTGGATTATGTTGAATCATCCTTTCATCCCTGGGATAAATTCTACTTGATCATATTAAATCATTAAATGATTCATTTAGTATACTGTTGATTAGATATTGCTAACATTTTGTTGAGGATTTTTTGCATTTATTTTCATTTGGGATATTGGCCTGTAATTTTTTTTTTCTTATAATGTCCTTGTCTGGCTTTGGTACCAGGATGATTCTGCCCTCTTAAAAAAAATTGTAAATACTCATTTTTGTAAGAGTTTGAGATGGATTTATATTAGTTCTCCTTTAAGTGGTAGAATTAAGTAAAACCATCAGATCCTGAACATTTACTTCATGGGAGACTTTTTATTACTCATTCTCCCTTTAATGGTTATTTTTTATATATTTTCTATTTCTTCATGATTCAGACTGAATAGGTTGTATGTATCTACAAATTTATCCATTTCTTCTAATTTATTCATTGGTTGGCATACAATTATTCAAAGTAATCTCTTATGATGCTTATATAGCTATACTATCAGTTGTAATTTTTCTCTTTTTTCTGATTTTAGTTATTTGAATTGTCTCTCTTTTTTGTTATCCCAGGTGAAGTTTCATTGGCTATGTTTATCTTCTCAAAGAAATTCTTGATTTCATGTATTTTCTTCTATTGTTTTTCTAATCTCTATTTTATTTATTTCTCTTCTAACCTTTAATTTCTTATTTCTTCTAACTTTGGGCTTGTTTTTTTTTTTTCTTTTTCTTTTTCTTTTCTTTGAGGTATAACATTAAGTTTTTCATTTGAGATTTTTTTTTTTTTTTATTATACTTTAAGTTCTAGGGTACATGTGCATAACGGGCAGGTTTGTTACATATGTATACTTGTGCAATGTTGGTGTGCTGCACCCATCAACTCGTCAGCACCCATCAATTCATCATTTATATATAGAACTGATTTTGCTGTATCCTGTAAGTTTTGGTATGTTGTGCTTCCATTATTGTTTGTCTCAAATTTTTAAAAATGTTCCTTTTGATTTTTTCTTGACCCATTGATTGTTCAAGAGTATGTTCTTTAGTTTCCACATATTTGTGAATTTTCCAAGATTTCTTCTGTTTTTGATTTATAATTGCATACACTTGTGATGAGAAAAAATATTTGATATATTTTCAATTTCTTCAATCTGTTCAGACTTGTTTTGTAGCCTAACATGTAATCTATCCTGGAGAATGTTCCATGTTCCGTTGAAAAGAACATGTACTCTGTTAAACAAAAGGTTCTGTATATGTCTATTACATCTGTTTGGTCTAAGAATATTTCAAAGCTAATGTTTTCTTATTAATTTTCTGTCTGAATGATTTGTCCATTGTTGAAAGTGGGGAACTGAAATCCTCACTCTGATTGTATTGCATTTGATATCTCCCTTCAGATCCTTTAAGATTTCCTTCATATATTTAGGTGTTCCAATGTTGGGTGTATTATGTATTTACACTTGTTACATCTTCTTGATAGAGTTATCCTTAAACATTATGTAATAACCTTCTTTATCTTTTTTACTGTTTTTGATTTAAAGCCTACTTTAAGTGTAGCTAACCTTGGTCTCTCTCTTTTGGTTTTCATTTACATAGAATATTATTTTTCATCCCCTCACGTTCAGTCTATGTGTGGCCTGAAATGTGAGTTGAGTCTATTTGGGTAGCATATAGTTGGGTCTTGTTTTTTAAATCAAGTCAGTAATTCTATGTCTCTTTATTGGACAATTTAATTCATTTACGTTCAAAGTAATTAGTGATAGGTAAGAACCTACTACTACCATTTTGTAATTTATTTTCTGATTTTTTGAGCTTTTATATTTGTTTATTATTTAATTTTAAAAACATTATTATAGTTGAATACTAAAAAACAATAGCAGGCAGTGAACACATTATGATTACAATCCTCCACTCACTCACTCACTACTGCTCATCAAGTGCCAGGAATGAGTGTTACTCATTGGTCCTTTTATGAAGTTTGGCACTGAACACCACCTCTGGGATGATGTTTATCATCCTCATATGTTTCTCCATTGTAACAGTGCTGTCTTTCCTGATTTGAATCAAAGTTCTAACTTGATCCATTTCATCAATCTCTTCTATTTCCTTCCTGTCAGGTAGAAGTTTACCCAACTGAGAGAGCTTATCATGAGAGAGAAAACCATTGTCAGGAAAGTTTACCTTGAATTTGATGATTAGGTGATGCTTTTCAAATGGTCCATGAAAAATTGGCATGACTTCATTTAGCACACATTTGATATCTCCATGTTTGACAATCTGACCTGGGTGAGAGGTGATGACTAGTTCAGTAGTCAAGAGTGGATATTGGTTTTTGGAAACCACACAATATTTTAACCAGTTGTCTGTCCATAGACATAAACTAGTCTTCTTGTCAAGTAAAAACAGCATGGTCCTTTTCATCTAACTCGATTATAGTATCTCCTGGTTCCAATCCTGGTTCTTTGCCTCCTTCACTGTGAAATGTTATCTTCTGGCCATCTTTCATGCCTTTGTCAAGATGAACTTCTAGAATCTTTTTCCTTCAAACTATCTTTCTTCTATTTCAGTTTTTACATCTATCTTTAGGACTGATTCATTCTCCATGACCCTGGCACTCCATGCAGGCATACAGACTAAGTATGCTGAACCATCCCAGGCCCTATCGCATGAATTCTTATTTGCAGTCCAGTAACTTGGCAATTGGGACAACATTATACTTCTCTCCTCTTTTTCTCCCCACTTCTGCCTTCACATTAGTCACAAATTACATTCTTGTGAAGTGCCAATTTTCTTGTTGTACCATCACAAACATTTTCTAAGGTTTTTGAGAGCTGATGCACAACAATGTTACTCCTCTTTTCTCTCTACATTCTTCTTCCTCCATAAATAATTATATCAAAGATGTCCATAGGGGACCCAGAACTGCCACTTGCTCAGTCCTCTTATTTACCTGTTATCTTCCTTTGTTATGTAATTCCCTTTTCTTGGCATCAGAAATAATTTTGTAAGCTTGAGAAATCTGTTTAAACTTCTCTCCATTTGGATTTTTATCAGGTGGTACTTCAAGGCCAGTTTCCTATAAGCCTTTTTCAATTCTTCCTTAGTGGTACTTTCTTTGACCCTCTAAAAAATCATGTAAAGTGGTTTATTTCACCATTTTCTACAACTACAGCTAGTGAGGGGGATGAGGCCAGTGTGAGAAAGCAGAAAGGACTGTAGTAGCTTTTTGAAGCTCAGGCAGCTGCCACTTCTCTGCATCTTATTGAGTCTTCCGGAAAGTTCTGCCTGGTGAACTGAAGCCCTTGTCTTTTGTCTTCTGCTTGTTTTTTATACACGTTTTTTCTTCCTCTATTGCCATCATCATTTGTGACTTAATGGTTTTCTGTAGTGAATTGTTTATATGTTTATATTTATATTTTTAAAATCTAGTATAGATTTTTGCCTTTTTGTTATAAGACTTACATAAAACATACTTATAACAAACTATTTCAAGCTGATAACAATTTAACTTTGATTGCATTTGATTTTGTAGAGTTACAAAACTCTACACTTTTATTCTACCCACAACATTTTATGTTTTTGATGTCAAAACTTACACCATTTTATAATTTGTATTCCTTGAAAATTAAATTTTATGTATTATTGTTTTGATGCATTTTTATTAACTATCATACTGAGATAAAATTGGTTTAAACATCACCATATCAGAGTATATTGAATACGATTCTGTATTACTTATACCATGAATTTTTTGTGCTTTTGTATGTTTAAGTTAATAATTAGTGGTCTTTGGTGCATTTTAAAGAATGTCCTCTAGGCATTCCTGTAGGGCAGGCTTAGTGTTAGTGAACTATGTTAGTGATATGGTTTGGCTATGTCTTCACCCAAATCTCACCTTGAAGTGTAATAATCCCCATGTGTCAAGAGCAGGGCCAGGTGGAGATAATTGAATCATGGGGGCAGTTTTCCCCATACTGTTCTCATAATAGCGAATAAGTCTCATGAGATCTAATTGTTTTATAAATGGGAGTTCCCCTGCACATGCTCTCTTGCCTGCCACCATGTAAGACATGATTTTGCTCCTCCTTTGCCTTCTGCCATGATTGTGCGGCCTCCCCAGCCATGTGGAACTGTGAGTCAATTAAATCTCTTTCCTTTATAAATTACCCAGTCCATCATATGTCTTTATTAGCAGTGTGAGAACAGACTTAATACAGTAAATTGGTACCAGGAAGTAGTGAGGTGCTACTATAAGGATACCCAAAAATGTGGAAGAGACTTTGGAACTGGGTAACAGGAAGAGGTTGGAATACATCAGAGGGCTTCGAAGAAGACAGGAAAATGTGGGAAAGTTTAGAGCTTCCTAGAGACTTGGGGGTCTCAGAAGAGGAGAGGAAGATGTGGGAAAGTTTGGAACTTCCTAGAGACTTGGAGGGCTCAGAAGAAAAGAGGAAGATATGGGAAGGTTTAGAACTTCCTACAGACTTGTTGAATGCCTTTGACCAAAATGCTGATAGTAATATGAACAATGAAGTCCAGGCTGAGGTGTTCTCAGATGGAGATGAGGAACTTGTTGGGAACTGGAGTAAAAGCTCACTGTTGCTGTGCATAGAGATTGGTGGCATTTTCCCCATGCCCTACAAGTCTGTGGGACTTTGAACTTGAGAGAGATGATTTAGGGTATCTGGTGGGAGAAATTTCTGAGCAGCAAAGCATTAAAAAAAAAAAAGCAGAGGCCAGACACAGCGGCTCATTCCTGTAATCCCAGCACTTTGGGAGGCCAAGGAGGGCACATCACCTGAGATTAGGAGTTTGAGACCAGCCTGACCAACATGGAGAAACCCCATCTCTAGTAAAAATACAAAATTAGCCACGCGTGTTGACACATGCCTATAATCCCAGCTACTCAGAAGGCTGAGGCAGGAGAATTGCTTGAATCTGGGAGGCAGAAGTTGCAGTGAGCTGAGATCACACCATTGCATTCCAGCCTGGGCAACAAGAGCAAAATTCCATCTCAAAAATAAAATAAAAGAAGAAAAAAGCATAAATGATAAAAGCTGGAAAAATTTGCAGCCTGACGATGTGATAGAAAAAAACTCATTTTCATGGGAGAAATTCAATCTGGCTGCAGAAATTGGCATAAATGAGGAAGAGCCAAATGTTAATCAAATGGGGAAAATGTCTCCAGGGCATGTCAGAGACCTTCACCTGCAGCCCCTCCCATCATAGGTCCATAGGCCTAGAAGTAATAAATGGTTTTGTGGGCTGAGCCCAGGGTGCCCCTGCTGTGTGCAGCCTAGGGACTTGGTGCCCTGCATCCCAACTGCTTCACATCCAGTCATAGCAAAAAGGGGCCAACATATGGCTCAGACCATTGCTTTAGAGGGTGCAAGTGCAAGACCCATGCCTTGGCAAGTTATACATGGTGTTGGGCCTGCAGGTGCACAGAAGTCAAGAATTGAGGTTTGGAAATCTCCACCTAGAGTGCAGAAGATGTATGGAAATCCTGGATGTCCAGGAAGAGATGTGCTGCAGGGACAGAGTCCTCATGAAGAAACTTTGTGAGGGCAGTGCAGAAGGGAAAGTGGGGTGGGAGCCCCCACATAGAGTCCCCATTGGTGCACTGCCTAATGGAGCTGTGAGAAGAGGGCCACTGTCCTCCAGACATCAGAATGGTAGAGCCACTGACAGCTTTCACTGTGCACCTGGAAAAGCTGCAGACAATGACAGCCTGTGAAAGCAGCTGGGAGGTGACTGTACACTGCAAAGCCAGAGGGGTGGCACGGCCTAAGCCCATGGGAGCCCAACTCTTGCACCACTGTGACCTGGATGTAAGACATAGAGTCAAAGTAGATCATTTTGGAACTTTAAGATGTAATGACTGCCCCATTGGATTTTGGACTTGCATGGGACCTGTAGCCCCTTCATTTTGGCCAATTTCTCCTATTTGAAATAGGTGTAATTACCCAATGCCTGTACCCCAGTTGTATCTAAGAAGTAAGTAATTTTTTTTTTTTATTTTACAGGCTCATAGGCAGAAGGGACTTGCCTTATGTCAGATGAGACTTTGGACTGTGGACTTTTGAGTTAGTGTTGAAATGAGATAAGACTTTGGGGGACTGTTGGGAAGGCATGATTGTGTTTTTAAATGTGAAAAGGGACATGAAATTTGGGAGGGGTCAGGGGCAAAATGATATGGTTAGGTTGTGTCCTCATCCAAATCTTACCTTGAATTGCAATAATCCCCTCATGTCAAGGGTGGGGCCAGATAGAGATAATTGAATCATAGGGGCGGTTTCCTCCATATTGTTCTAATTGTAGTCTATAAGTCTCATGAGAGCTGATGGTTTTATAAATGCGAGTCCACCTTGACAAATTATCTTGCCTGCCACCATATAAGACATGACTTTGCTCCTCCTTTGCCTTCTGCCATAATTGTGAGGCCTCCCCAAGCACGTGGAACTGTGAGTCAATTAAACCACTTCTCTTTATAAATTACCTAATCTCAGTTATGTCTTCATTAGCAGCATGAGAACAGACTAATACCTTGGCTTTTGTTTATCTGAAAGTCATTATTTTTGTCTTATTTCTGAAAGACAACTTTGTTGGATAAAATATTCTTTGTTGGCATTTCTTTTTCTCCCCCTTTAGCAGTTTGAATATATTACTTCAGTTTTGCTGGGCTTTGAGGTTTCTGCTGAACCATTCTCTTATAACCATATTGACTCTTTTGTATGTGATATGTTTCTTATCTCTTGCTATTTTCATAACTTTTTTCTATGTCTTTGATAGTTGATAGTTGGTTATTATGTGCCATGATGATCTCCTCTTTTGTTTGAATTTAATTGGAGAATTTTGGGATTCTTGCACATAGTTGTTGGCATTGTCACTTAGATTTGGGAAATTTACAGCTATTATTTCTTTAAACATGCTTTCTGGCCCTTTTATCCATCTTCTCCTTCTTAAAGTCCTATTATGCATGGATTAGGCCTCTTAATGATGTTCAGTAATATTCACAGACTTTATTCATTCTTATTTTTTCTTGGCTTATTTTAATGGTTAATTTCAGATATTCTGTCTTCTAACATACTGATTCTTTTCTCTGCCTGATCAACCCTGTTGAAGCTTTCTATTGCACTTTTCCTTACATCCATTATATTATTTATCTCTAGGATTTCTATTTGTTAGTTTTTTAATTTTTGAAATTTCTTTGTTAGTGTTCTCATTTTGTTCATTTATTACTTTTGAATTTCACTTAATATTTTATTATTTTTTACATGTATTCTTGAAGTTATTTAAACTTCTTTAAGAGGATCATTCTTAATTCTTTGCCACTTCATAGAACTCCATTTCTTTAGAGTCATTGTTGGAGTTTTCTTGTTTCTTTTCACTTTTTTATTTATTTTATTGTTAAATTTCTCTTATTATTTTTTTAAATGTACTTTATTTTAGATTTATGGGCTATATCTGTATGCTTTTTTACATAGGTATATTGTGTACTTGTGGGGATTGGGCTTCTGGTACATTCATTAACCAAATATTGAACATTGTACCCAAAAGGTAATTTTTCAAAACTCACTCCATGTCTATTATTTTGGAGTCCCTAGTGTCTATTTTTCTATCTATCTAACTATCTATCTATCTATCCATCCATCCATCCATGTGTACCCATTGTTTAGTGTCTACTTATAAGTGAGAACATGAGATATTTGGTTTTCTGTTTCTGCATTATTTTGTTTAGAATAATGGCCTCTAGCTCTATCCATGTTGCTGCAAAGGACATGATTTTATTCTTTTTATGACTGGGTAGTATTCCATGGTGTATAGATACAATCTTTTCTTTATCCAATCAATCTTTGATGGACACTTAGATTGACTTCATGACTTCACTATTGTAAGTTGTGCTGCAATGAATGTATGAGTGCAGATGCCTTTTAATATAATTATTTCTCTTCTTTTAGGTGCATACACACTCATAGATTTGCTGGGTCAAATGGAAGTTATATTTTTAGTTCTACGAAAAATCTCTGTACTGTTTTCCATAGAAGTTGAACCTATTTACATTCCCATGAACAGTATATCAGTGTTTTCTTTTCTCCACATCCATAACAACATATGCTGTCTTTTTACAGTTTAACAGTAGCCATTTTGAATGGCTTTACATGATATTTCATTGTGGACTTAATTTGCATTTAACTGATCATTACTAATGTTGAGCTTATTTTTACATGGTTGTTAACCACTTGTATGTCTTCCTTTGAAAATAGTGTAGTTCATGTTCTTTGCCCACTTATTAATGGAGTTTTTATTTTGTTTTGTTTTGTTTTCCTGTTTAGTTGTTTGAGTTCCTTGTGGATTCTGGATATTAGTTCCTTGTCAAATGCATAGTTTGCAAATATTTTCTCTGATTATTTAAGTGGTCTATTTACTCTATTGATAATTTCTTTTGCTGTGCAGACACTTTTGGTTTAATTAAATCCCATTTGTCTATTTTTGTTTTTGTTGCATTTGCTTGTAGGGTGTCATCACAAATTGTTTGTCTAGGGCAGTGTCCAGAAGAGTTTTTCCTAGTTTTTCTTCTATGTTTTTATGGTTTCAGGTCTTACTTTTAAGTCTTTAATACATTTTGGGTTTCAATTTTGTTTATCCATCCAAAAGACCAACAACTTAGTCCAAGAAAATATTTGTTATAATTTAGAGTTTTCTGAATTTTTTAAGACTTGCTTTATGGCCAAGTATATGGTTAATTTTGGAGAATGTCCTATGCACAGATGAAAAGAATGTATATTCTGTGGTCATTGGATGCAATGTTCTGTAAATGTCTTATAGGTACATTTGTTCTATAGTCCAGTTTACTTCCAGAATGTCACTGTTGATTTTCTGCCTTGATGATCTGTGTAGTGATATCACTGGGGTGTTGAAGTCTCGTACGGTTATTGTATTGCTATCAGTTTGTTTTCTTAGGTCTAGTAGTATTTGTTTTTTGAATCTGGGTGCCCCTGTATTAGATGCATACATATTTAGAATAGTTAAATCTTCTTGTTCTATTGAACCGTTTATCATTATATAATGCATTTTTTGGGTGTGTTTTTACTATTATTTAAAATCTGTTTTATCTAATGTAAGAATGGCTACTCTGGCTCACTTCTGTTCTTCATTTGTGTTATATATATTTTTCTATCCTTTTACTTTGAATCTGTAGCTGTCGTTAGTCATCATGCCTTTCTCTTGTACACAGCAAATGGCGGAGACTTATTTTTTAACCCAATTTGTCACTCTGTATCTGTTAGGAGTATTGTGGCCATTTACATTCCAGGTTAATGTTATTATGTGGGATTTTGTTCTTGTCATAGTGTTGTTAGCTAGTTGTTTTGATGTTTCAGTTGTGTAATGTTTTCTAGGATTTGTGATAAGTGTTCTTTTATGACGGTGAATACTATCCCTTCATTTCCATCTTTACAACCTCTTTGAGCCAGTCATGTGGGACAAATTCCCTTAGCTTTTGTTTGTCTGAAAAATACTTTATTTATTTTTCATTTATGAAGGTTAGTGTAGCAGGATACAAAGTTGTTGGCTAGCTTCCCCCACCACCACCCAGTGCTAAAAATGGCCTTCTAGGCTCTTCTGGCTTATAGAGTTTCTGCTGAGACACCTGCTATTAGTCCGATAGAATTTCCTTTACAGATGATGCTTCTCTATTGCCACTCTTAGCATTTTTTCCTTCCTGTTGACTTTGGATAGTTTGATTACCATATGTCTTGGTGTGGTTCTTCTTGGATTGTATCTTGCGGGAGTTCTCTGAGCTTCTTGTATCTGAATATTTAAATATTTCCAAAGATCAGAAGATTTTTCCTGAATTATTTTATAAAATATATCTTCCATACTTTTTACTTTTTTCTTCCTCCCCATCTGGAATACCTATAACTCATAAGTTTGAATACTTTACACAATCCCATATTTCTCAAAAGATTTACTCAGTTTTTAAAATTCTTCTTCATTTTTGTCTGAGTGAATTAATTCAAAATGCCTCTCTTTCAGCTCTGAAATTCTTTCACTCAAGTTAGCCTATTGTTAAATATTTCAATTGTATTTTGTAATTCCTTTAATGGATTTTTCATTTCTAGGAGTTCTGTTTAGTTTTTTTGGTAATGATGTCAATCTCTTCTTTATATCCTGAATTGCTGTTGTGATCTATTTGTGTTGTTTTCAGCTTTCTATTTGATCTCATTTAGCTTCTTTAAAATGAACATTTTGAGTTTTTTATGTGATATTTCAAACATTTCATTTTGATTAAGATTCATTGCTGGAGAATTAACGTAGTGCCTTGAGGGCATTGTGACACTTTGTTTTTTTCCTACTTTTAGAGTCTCCCCCCCATATCCCCCCAGCTGCCTCTCCTCTGGATAATCTATCTCCCCTTATTTTTTGAATTTGAGTTCATTTGGATGAAATTTCCCACCCTACCGCCCATTGTGGAGGTGTCTATAATATATGTTGTCTATGGTCCTTTGACTTTGGTCTGGTTGCTTTCAGTGACCAAGAGTCTGTTTTTAAGGTCCTTGGTTATAGATAGCCTTTTTATAATGCCTTTTCTAAATTCTGGTTGTAGTAGCCCTGTTCTAGGCATGTGAGCAGATTCACTGGCACCTATGGGACTGAGGTGATATTAGTATCAGGAAACTTAACTTGCTACCCAGTGCTATGCACTGGTTTCAAAAGATTTCCTATTGTGTTGTACTGTTCCTTCTCCAGGCCAGTGGGTGGTGCTCATGGGTAAGAGCCAGAGAACTCCCAGTAAACAAGGATCAAGTATATATTCATTTGCATCAAGGATCAAGTATATACCCATCTACATCATCAGTCACAGCTGATACATATAGGTATATATACTTATTCCTTGTTAACTGGGAGAAATTTTCTATTTCATCAGACAATGGGCTGATCTGTGTAATCCACAGTAGTCTGAGCTCCCTGCTCAGCCCTGGAGGGAAGGATCAAGATGACTGGGGCTGAGCTGGGCAGACCCCACCTACAGGTTCTCAAATGGTAGGCATAGGCACCATCTTTGAGGTATGGTCTTGTGGATAGCCATCAAGCACTTTGAGGTGTGTCTAGGTATGGAATTGGAAAACACACACTTCCCTAAATTCTCTTCATGGGGGGGGGGTGGCCTAAACTTCTAATCTAGAAGAGCTGATGCTCCAAACACCTGGAGATATGTCTAGGTGTCAAGCGGAGAGAATGCCACTGCACTAAGATCTCTGCAACTGAAAGGAAAGGTGGCTCAGGCTCCTAATCCATGCAAGTAGATGTGCCTAATGCATGGAAATATGCCCCAGCAATGATTGGAAAAACTGCAGTTACATGGTCTTTGCAGGGGATGGAAGAAACTATTTAAGTTCCTAATCTGGTGTGGGGGGCAGATGTGTCTCAAGGTGGGTGATATGTCCAGAGAAGGAGCAGAGAAACTGCCACCATAAGATCTTTGTATAGGAAGGGCAGGGCAGTTCAAACACCTAATATGTGAGAGTGAGTGTGCTAAAAGCTTGGAGTTACATCCAGGTGTGGAGCAGAAGAAGTGCCACTGCACCAAGTCCTTTGCATGGGAAGGAAATGGTGCCTCAGGCTCCTATTCCAGGAAGGGATGTACACCAAAAGCCTGGAGATATGTCCGGGTGTGGAGCAAAAGGTTTGCCTTTGCACCAAGATTTCTGCAAAGGGGATTGTATAGTCTCCTAATCTAGGGTAGCTCAGTCTCCCAATCCAGGTGAGTGATTACTTCAATTGCCTGGAAAAATGTCCCTCTGTGAGAAGGGAAGTAATCACTGCTACAACAAAGATTTTGTAGGAAAAAGGAGGGTCACTGCAGGCTGATAATCCAGGTGATCAGGTGTGTGCTGAATGCCTGGAAACATGTCTAGGCATAAAGCAGAGAGGACTCCAGTGCCCCAAAATCTCTGTACAGAAAAAGAGCAAAAACTTACTAATCCAAGTGAGTGGGTGATCCAAATGCCTGGGAATATGCCTGGGTGTGAGGTGGAGAGAGGTTCCCTGCACACAGATGCAAGGGAAGGATTGATTGGACCGTACTCCCAATTCAGAGGAGCAGGACTAGGGTCTGCCTTGCTCTTGCTCCTCAAGACTGATGGGGCACTCTCCCCTGGTTGACTAAGGGAGCAGTCCGGGACACCTAGCAATGGCATATGCAGGCTGGTTCCAAGTGACAAACCTGTCCCTGGCTGCAAATCCCAGATTAAATCTTGGCTTCAGCAACTCTTCCTGCTGCAGTCCTGTGACTGGAGAGAGCGGATTCCAGTGCTTACCTCTGAGGTGCTCTCCACACTTGCCATTCAATTCTGGCTGTGAGCATTATTCCTCCAATGCAGAGCAGCTACTCCAATCTCTGGCCCTTGACCAAAATGCCTGCAGTGGCTGCCGCTTCCAGGTTACCAAACAATGACTGACTTTCTATAAGCCTGGATTAAAAATGATTTCCTCCTCTCAGTTCTGGGCATGGGAAAATGCCTACAGCTTTTCTCAATATCTTTTCCTCTGTCTGTCTCCTCAAGTTTTCTCCCAGGCTAAAGAGAAACTAGGTGCTCTCTCTTGGCCTGGGTTGCATGGAATCCTAGTGGAAAGGTGAATCACAGCAGGAGACTCTCCTTCCTCATGTACTGGAGCTTCTCTCACTTTTATCAGCTGAATGCCATCATGGAGGCTGCTTGCCCACTTTCTCCTCCCTGAGATCTGGGTTGTTGTTCACTATTCCAGTGAATTCTCATTTTCCTTCTTGAATTAAAGTTCAGAGAGTTTATCTTTATGTACTGTTTTGCTATTTCCAAGTGGTTGAGACATGCTAAAAGCCTGTAGTACACCATCCTGGGGAAAAAAAAGACTTTATTAGCTTTTTTTTGGAGCCGTTGTGGTCTCCTGATCCCTTATGGTCTTCACGTCCTTGTAATGTCGCATATGTAGAGACAGCCACTCTTCTGGCTTTTATAGGTATTCTTTGGCAGAGATAGACCTTGCCTATTTAGTCTAGCCTATGATTCTAGATGGGCCAGATGGTAACAACCCTGGGCTTGTTTTAGGCTCTCTACATGGCTGGGCTGCTGCCCCTGCTCTGATTTTAGGTGAGACTGCTTGCTGGACTCCCTCTGCAGTGAAACCACTGGCTGAGTTCTGCAGTTGAGGAGAGCTACTGGATGGCCACTGCACTTGCCTTTGATTGGGCCAGGCCACAGAATGTGGCTCTGCAATTGACCACAGCTGCTGGATGGCCACTGCAGTTGCCTTTGATTGGGCCAGGCCACAGAATGTGGCTCTGCAATTGACCACAGCTGCTGGATGGCCACTGCAGTTGCCTTTGATTGGGCCAGGCCACAGAATGTGGCTCTGCAATTGACCACAGCTGCTGGATGTCCACTGCAAATGCCCCTAATTGGACCTGGCCAATCAGATCTCATTGGGTCTGGCCTGGTATTCCTTGACCAGGTAGTACTGCTATTTGATATTTGTAATTGGACAAGGTTGCAGACTGGGCCCTGAAACTAGGCAGAGTCACTGCTTGGGATGGATGGGACCAGTTTCTATGCTCAGTAGAAATGATAGGTTGAGGTTTGCTTCCCTACCTAGGTAGGGTAGGATTTGAGATGGAGCTGAGTACTGTTTAAGCTCCCAGTGTAACAGAACTAGTTCTAGCACTTGCTGTAATGTACTGTGGCAAGTTGTCTACCTCTCTGGGCAGGTGACACTGTTCATTTATCAAACTAATTCTACTATAGTATTGGATACCAAGCCAGTAACATGCCACTTTAATTTGAATAATTTAGATCAGTGAGATTTTTGTAGTATTGTGTATTTGCATTTAAGCTCTATGTGGAATAGAATATAGATGTCCCTTACTGAAGTCATTTTGGATGTCAGGAAGAAAAGATTTCCCTTCTTTTTCTAGATTTTTTTTTTCTCTTTCCCTTACTTTTCAAGAGAAGAATGGTTGTCATAGCATTTACAGTCAATGTAATATAAGAGATTAACCTCTCTGGAGAAACAACTCACAGTTTAAAACAACTATTTGTGGTCTGTCTCTTTTCTTTAACTCTTATCGCAAGACAATTATATATAGCTCAATTTGTAAAACTGACCCTAATCTTAACTCTACCTACAAATTCAACTGTAACTCTAATCACAAACACTATATTAACGTACATTGATGTGCATTCATTTATTTCTGACTGATATATATTGATATAATCAACTGGTGATTGATTAGTATAGAATGAGTCATACTTTGCTGATGGGGTATAATTTGAATTTTAAGAAACTATTTTTCTGGAAAAGTAGTTGAAATACATATTCATGTTTTTATATTATAGAAACTATGGTATATTTACAGACTTTTAATCATGCATATAAAGAATTTTTATTGATTAAAGTAATCAATAAATGTAATATATGATAAATATATAAATCATAAATATCTTGAAAAACTCAAGAATAAATGCTTAGTAAATATTGCTAGATATTTATGGGCTTATTAGTGACATTTCTTTTCTCTCTCCCTTTACTCTTTTTTCCATATTTTTCTAATATGTAAAAATTAATTTCATAATCAGAAAAATAATAGGAGAAGATGACATTGCAATTATGGAAAAAGTAGAAGCTAAATTATATATCCATTGGGTTTTATATAAAGAGAGAATACAGAGTTCAAGTAAATGCAGAGTTTACTTGATTCATCAAACCATTTATATCGGTAGAAAATCTATATTTATACTTCCCCATAATACTTTTGACAAGAAAACTTTTTTTTGTAAACTTACTTTTGTTGAAATTTAGTCAAGAACAAAGATAGGCTGGGCATGATGGCTCACACCTGTAATCATAGAAGTTTGAGAGGCTGAGGCAGGAGGAGTGTTTGACTCCTGGAGTTCAGACCAGCCTGGGTAACAATGAAACCTCATCTCTACAAACATTTAAAAACAAAATAAAACAAAACAAAAAGCAGGCATGGTGGCATGCACCTGTAATCCTAGTTACTCAAGTGACTGAGGCAGGAGGATTGCTTGAACCCAGGAGGTCGAGGCTGGAGTGAGCTATCATTATGCTGCTGTGCTTCTGCCTGGGAAACAGAATGAGATCCTGTCTCTAAAAATTAAAATTAGAACAATAATTTCTGCTGTTGTACTTCCAATCAATACTGCACATGTCAAGCACATTCTCTGATGGTAGAAAACATCCAAGATGGCCGAATAGGAAAAGCTCCAGTCTCCAACTCCCAGCGCGAGCAACACAGAAGACCGGTGACTTCTGCATTTTCAACTGAGGTACTAGGGTCATCTCACTAGGGAGTGTCTGACAATCGGTGCTGGTCAGCTGCTGCAGCCCGACCAGTGAGAGCTGAAGCAGGGTGAGGCATCACCTCACCTGGGAAGCGCAAGGGGGAAGGGAATCCCTTTTCCTAGCCAGGGGAACTGAGACACACAACACATGGAAAATCTGGAAACTCCCACCCCAATACTGCGCTTTAAGCAAGCGGACACACCAGGAGATTATATCCCACACCTGGCCAGGAAGATCCCACGGCCACGGAGCCTCCCTCATTGCTAGCACAGCAGTCTGCGATCTAACCCCAAGGCAGCAGCGAGGCTGGGGGAGGGGCGACCGCCATTGCTGAGGCTTAAGTAGGTAAACAAAGCCACTGGGAAGCTCCAACTGGGTGGAGCTCACAGCAGCTCAAGGAAACCTGCCTGTCTCTGTA
>NW_012120643.1:215446-259146 GCF_000951035.1 Colobus angolensis palliatus | reverse complement strand
GCACAAGTATACATATGTAACAAACCTGCACGTTATGCACATGTACCCTAGAACTTAAAGTATAATAAAAAAAAAAAGAAAGAAAACATCCAAATCATGTGTCATTATTACAGAAGTAAAAATTAATTTTTCTGTCACTTTATTATAGAAAAATAAAGATTGCCTTGACTCAAGAAGTAATGCAAATTTTCCTTTTTTAAGAATAAGTAGATAGGAGAGGATGGGGGAGGGCTCTGAGACAGAGGAGGAAGTTTCTTTGCTCTTTAGGACACCTAATATATCACTAAAATAATGTCATACTGACTTACAAAAATAGATCAAACGCTTTCACTTTCTAAAACTTAGGGCATTCATTTGGATACAATACATTGATAGAAGCAAAACCAAGTCAAATATTAACACAAAATACATTATTAAAAATTTATTCATTTATTAAGTCAACTTTGAAATTTAGTTTTTCAATATATTGCCGGAATTGATATAGAGGTTGCATAGTAACTCCTAACTGCCTCATTCATATGTTGATATATTCTACTTACTTTTCAGATTTCTATTGAGGGCAAAATGCCAAGTTATTAAATGGAAATCAGTCATGTTATCATGCAAACTATTCTCTTACTAAAAGTAACTGAAATTTTCTATAAACTTTCCTAATTTTTTTCATTTTAAAAGATACATAATTCCTAAGTAAGATTAGGGACACTAAGTCTCCCGTACTCAGCTTATGTAATTTAAGTAATCTAATATATGTAAATATAAGTAGTATGTCTTTATGCTGCCTTAAAAATATTCAAGGTTGTGCACTTATTTAAGAGCAAGAATCACATCATCTTTCTAGAGCCTTCTTTGGACACAATGCAACACACTGAATAATATTGAATGACTATGTCTTGTATAATTACTAGAAATTAGGCTTATACTAAATATACTCCTCCAAGATTTGTTTGAAATTTCATTCTTTCTTTTTTTAATCTGCTTTCTACTTGTACGTTTATTAAAACTCTAAGATTATTCGTTAGAAAATTTGTCCATAATAAATTACAAAATCCCCTTTGAAATTAGGTGGTGATCTTCTCATTGCAAATACAAATGAATCAATAGGAAACTTCGAAGAAATATTTTAATGCAGATACTATAATAAACAATAAGAAAAACCTATTATATCTGTTCAAGCACTCTTTTAACTCAGAGATTTGACATAGATGTGAAATATTATTGTAGAAATAAATCAAAAAACAAATAATGACATCTGCTCTTTCCTTTGTGGTTTGTTTTAAAAAGTGGTTGAAAGTAAAATATTTTTGAAAATTTTATCCAGAATTGTTTTAAAAAACTAAGACACAAAAGAGGGAGAGTTGTTTATGTTTCACCCTTCACAGCTGCTTGTGAATACATCTGTACAAAGCTGGTGTTCTTACTCTAACTCAGCTTTGAGAGGCCATAAAATTTCCCTTGAAATGTGTTCAATAAGGCCAAAGAGCACACTGCTTTAGGTTTCCCTGTTTATCCTTCCCATGCACCCTAGCTCTCTCCAAGGACAAAACATCTTTGGTGCTTCAATATAGCTATTAAGTTATTTTTTATAGCTTCAAAATGTCAATTCCAACAAAGCATTAACATCCTAAAGGAGCTTCTTTCAATTTCTCAGTTGCCCATGTCTTTCATTCCTAATGCTCTCTATCCCAAAGATTTTTGAACTACCTATAAAGCACACATTTATGAAAACATTTGTAAAGTGAATTTTTTTTAAAAAAAAAGACTGTCACCTTCTATAACAATCTTTGTAGCTTCTCTTCTCTGTGCAGCTCTGACATTTCAGTAATTGCTTCAACCTTAGTGCAGCCGGGCTTTGTACTTTTCCTAGATGAAACATTTCCTTGACTCCTTATTTTAGAACTTCTCTACTTTGATTATTAAGGCACGAAGTTTCTCTCCCTTGGCCAAGGCTGCTTTTAGCCTGTCAACGTGTCTGAATCAAGTTTTCCCTCAGTGAACAAGGAAACCCATGGTGAAAGGTAGTTCTACCATTTCTTGTCTTTTAAGGCTCATTCTGGTTGAACTAAACGCACCTGTGGAAGTGTTTTTCCTTTTTTTTTTAACTTAATGAAGTAGATTGACATTTTGTAACAACTACAAAGCTACTGAAAAGACATAGTTATAATATGCAGATCAGATGTTAGTGTCTTCTGTATGGTTTGTGGACAGTCAAGATTGTTTCAAATTGAAATAAAATCCTGCAAGGAAATGTAGATGCTTGAGGAGGAAATAAACCAAAACAAAGCAAATGAATAAGAAGTCACTTCTATTATCTTTGTTTAGGGCAGCAGATACTTTCCAGTGTTTCTGTTATCTGTCTGAGAGGTGGGATGGGGTGGAAGTAGAGAAGACTTAGATGCAGTGCATTTCAGAGGACGCTATGGTCTGAATGTTTATGGTCCTCAAAAAGCCATATGTTGAAACTTAATCAGCAATGCGATAGTTTAAGGAGGTGGGGCTGTTGGTTGGTGATCAGGTCATGAGGGCTCCACCAATCATTATGGCAGAAAAGAGGGAGCTAGGGGATTGAACAGACAGTTCATTGTGCCCATGTACAAAACTGACACATTTCTCTTCTATTCACATTTTACTGGCCAATGCAGTAATGCTGAAATGGGAAAAGCTCCCTTGTCCCCCTCGCAGGGTGTGCAGTGGGGGTGTGCTTGCTTTTTCAGTGCCCCACTGTTCACACCTCTAGGGGAGCATACAAATGGGCAGGCTTTGGGGTTTTGACCCCACAGCAGTATCTAGAGGTGGATGTTTACAGCTCCTGAAGCCCCAGTGAGTGTGTGTTACGGGGTGCTCTTTTAGTTTAACCACCTGTAGGTGGCTTGGCTTAGTCAGCTCAATTAGACCCTCTGCCCTGTTGCGAGGATGGAGGGCTTTCCGCATCCTGGGTTCTTGCCTTGGTGCACTGGAAGACTTAGATCACACATGGGCTTGGAGAATGACTGCAAGGTTTTATTGAGTGGAAGTAGTTCTCAGCCAGAGGGGAGATGGTTTTCCCCTGGAGTTGGGCTGCTTGGCTGCCCAATCTCTCCTCCAACTGTTCCGGCCAAACTCTGCCTTGTTCCACCAGTCAATGGCGTGCTGGCATGCCGGTGTGCTCCTATCCTGGTATGCTTCTATGCTGGTGTGTTCCTCTCCATGTCTTGCTGTCTGTGTGTTCCACTGCTGATGTGCTCCTGTCGACGTCCAGCCACGTGTGTGTCTGCCTGTTAGAGTCTCAGAGTATTTATAGGTACAGGATGGGGACGTGGCAGGCCAGGGTGGTTTTGGGAAATGCAGCATTTGGGCGCCAAGGCAGGAATGCCTGTATTCACCTAGGTTTGTAGACACAGGCCTGGGGTGGAGCCCTAGCCAAGGACCACGCCCTCCTCTACCCAGCACTTCCCTTCACCCCTTCTCCACCATTTTAAGGGACCATGCCCTTCCCTTCCCAGAACTTCTGTATCAACATGACAGGCTAAATTAAAGAGGTGAGGAACTGCAATTCTCCATTCATAAGGAGAAGAGATAATGGAAACAGTAGAAATGTCTACTTCTTTTATCTAACCTACTAAACTCTATTTCCAAGTATCTTCTGACTCATAATAGAAGACACTTAATAGAAGTATCTTCATAATAAAAGACATAATAGAAGATACAAAAATGATCACATTAAAAGACTTTTAGCCCTATTCTCTCGGCTAAATAATCCTAACTCTTCTCAATCTCTATTATAATCTCAACTTCTAAACTTCTAAAAAAATTTGTACAAATTTAAGTGGTACAAGTGCAATTTTGTTACATGGGCATATTGTGTATTAGTAAAGTCTGGGTTTTTAGTGTAACCATCACCCAAATGGTTTTTCATCATTATTTTTCTGTACTCCTCTTTGAAAGTTAGATGTTAATTTACACAGCAAACTGAGAAGGTAGAAAAGCAGAATAATAGGAAATCAGTAAGTTTCATATTCAAATCTCAGCTCTAAAACTGACTAGCTGTGTGGTCTTCGACCCATTACTTAATCTCTTTAAACTCAGCTTTCTCAGCTAAAATTTAGGGTGATCTATTATTAAGGTTTTGCAGAGAACAATTAATGTTTGTGAGCTCCTAATCCAGTGCCTAGTATATAATAAGTACTGAATAAATGAACTAACTTCAGAGATGGGCACATATCCAGGACAATATATTTTTCCTTTTTTTTCTTTGAAGAACTCTTGTTCTAGATGCAAAACATGTAATTTCATTTATGCTATTTGTTGAAAGTTTGACTTTTGTTCTGAGCCTGTGAAGAGATGCTAATAAGTAATTAAAGTGTTGGAAGTGG
The DNA here is from genome assembly GCF_000951035.1 of Colobus angolensis palliatus. NCBI lineage: Eukaryota > Metazoa > Chordata > Mammalia > Primates > Cercopithecidae > Colobus > Colobus angolensis. Next base: position 254,797 of record NW_012120643.1, on the reverse strand, counting down.
TGTGGTGTTTCTATTAAAAGCAGAGCCAATGGCACTAACACAGTTTTCAAGTTATAGACTTGACACAGTTACTACAAAGACATTGATTCTGCTTCTCAGGCACCTCATTTAACAATGCACTGTCGTGGTTTAATTATTAAAGTGCATATTTCATATTATACTTGGATTTTAAAACTTTGGTAAAAGTAAGTAAGATAGAATTCATATAAACTCTCTTTTAACTTCAACTACTGTGATCTACAAGATTTTTAAAATAGTATATTTATTATTTCATATTCTTATAAGCAGGAATTTCAATGTTAGTCCCAAATGCATTGCTATGTTCCACTTTTATATTATAAAAATAATATGGAAGGCAAAGCTGATCTGTGTATTTCTAGACTCACAATAAAAATGTAATTTCTCATGAGTGATGGTTTTACTAGAGACCACAGTTTTCATAAAATATCTGGATAACAAGAGCTAAACTGGTTCCAGTGTTTCTTAGATGTAAATACAATATCCATATGTAGCACAACATGAAGATTTTCAGCTTTTCTTTCTTTTTGTCAGTCTCTGAAGTCTCAGAATAAATCAAGAACTGTTTACATTTTCTTCACTGTTCAGCTTCATTTCCATCTAGTTTAACATGTGTGGTGAACGTAATGTATTCATTTATTCAAGAAAGTTCTCTATTTTTCTGACACCTTGCATGATTCAGCAAGACACCATCAGAGTCAATAATAGCTCGGGTGAACTGCCTTCTTATCTCAGTTAGACTTCCTGAATATACTCATAAAGTAGCCCGCGCATTTTCTCTCTCATGCCAATGATCAATTATATAATGGTTCCATACAGCTTGTATCTTAAATCATCCCATCCTAGGTAACATAATCTTCTTTTGGAAAGAATTTGAAGAGATACACACACACACACACACACACACACACACACACACATATGTATATGTATGTGTATATATGTATAGATATGTGTATGTATGTATATGTGTGTGTGTGTATATATCTCAGAAGCTATCATTCTGTACATTTGACCTTAATATAATTCCTCTTAAGCCTCAGTTTAACCTACTTCTGGAAACACTAAAGTCCTTTAAACTATCAGGGTGAGCTGCTGATCCCTCAATGCTGTTCACTGTAATCACACAGGGCAGTCCTTGCTTATGCCTAATCTCTGATTGCTACAAATCTTGCCCAACTTCAAAGCCTTGGTTGTGTATTTCCAAGTTTAATCATGTTTCTGGTTCTAAGGATATAGTAGAAATCTTTGCTTTTACTAGCAGACTCATATGAAAGAAACTCTTGCTCTATCTACCCATAATATCTTCTTGATGTTTACACAGTCATGCTCTAACACTAACCACTAGATCGTACCATTGCAGGTATTACAAAATAAGACATCCACATGGGAGAACTACAGAATACACAACGAATATTTTTTGGGGGGAGATATGCCCCAAAATATATGATATGCCCAAAATAGTAGCCTACTTTCCACTCAAATTTGAGAACAGCAAAAATATTGCCTGCTCATTATGGCAATAAATTGAGGTGTTATTATGTGCCAAGCACTGAGTTAAGTGCCAGGGATACAGTGATGGCTAAGAGAGATATGATTCCTGCCTCCCCAGGACTTACTTACAGTTTAATGGCTAAAATGGATAATTAAACATGGGGTTACAATGCTGTGTGATGAACTCTATGATAATTTGTTGGTGAATGCATGGAATGGTCGTGTGCCTGTTTCTAAAGGACAATTACATAAACTTGGACCTGAGAGGCAATTAGATATTAACAGAGTGAAGTGGTGGGCTTATGGGAGAGGGTGACAGAGGTGAATAATCCAGGCAGAGGGAACATCATATGAGAAGGCACGAAAGATTTTGGTTCATTTGCTTCCATTGAATTGAAGTTTTGTTGCATAAGATACTGAAATTATCACGTAGTCTTAATATTACATTTTGCCACTTTAAGATGTAGCATATTGGATTGCAAACAATTGTGATGTCGGAATCTATAAAATTGTTAGATTAGCTTTGCCACTGTGCAGGTACAGAGATGTGAAGTGACTTTCTATTGCCTCATTTTGCTCATCCTCACCCTGCCATCTTGTCCTGTTACAAGAAAATGCGCTTACATACTTTCTGGTGTCACAGAATTAGAATGAACACATCTGTTGAGAACTGATTTGTTTTCTTTCTAGTTGAGATGTACACCAGGCACTGGATGATGAAGCTTTGATATGCATGCTGGACAAGAATAAGTAGTCAGCTACTCCCTGAAGTGTGAATTCCCCTCTCCATGGCAAGAAAAACTCTCTGCCATTCGAAGAGTGGGCTTTTGTGTATACAACATATAAATATTCTTTATTTTTACGTATCTCAGACAAAGTACTAAAGATGAGGTACTTTTTAAAATTAAAACCTTGTCTTTGAATTTTAAAAAAACACTGACATCTAAATATAGCAGATTTAACATTTTCTGTTGTTCCAGAATTAGTCAACAAAAATCAAAGTTGAGGAAAAGAGATGAGAATTACTCTAAATTCTATACGGAATTGCAAATGATTTGGATTAGATATCACTTCCAATTAATAGAATATGGAAAATGTCACTTCCAAGATTAGGTTATGAAAAAGTGCTGACTTTGTGTGCTTGCTCTCCTCATTATTTCTCTAACTTACTCTAAGCGAAACCAGCCACCATGTTTTGACTTGCCCTGTGGGCAGGCCCACGTAATAAAGAACTAATGTCTGTAGTCAACAGCTCAAGAGAGAACTTGAGGCCTGCTATTGTGGGTTGAATTTCATCCCACCACCTCCTAAATTCATATGTTGAAGACCTAACTGCTAGTACCTCAGAATGTGACTGAATTTGGAGACCGAGTATTTACTGAGATATAGTCATATATGGCTTAATGATAGAGACACATCTGAGAAATGCCTTCATTAGGTGATTTTGTCATTTTGTAAATATCATAGATCTTTCTATGTATCATAGATCAAATATTTCTCAGATGTATCTTACACAAGCTAGATCACATTTCTCAGTTCTATCTTACACAAGCTAGATGATATAGCCTACTACCCACCCGGGCTATATGGTATATCCTATTCCTCCTAGGGTACAAACTTGTACAGACTCCTGTTCAGTTCCTGTAATGAGTACTGTAGGAAATTATAACTAAATGGTATTTGTGTATCTATACACATCTAAACATAAAAAGGATACCATAAAATACAATATTATAATTGTGTGGAACCTCTGTTGCTTATGTGGTCTGTTGTTGACCAAAATGTAGTTATGCAGTGAATGACCAATTAAGTTAAAATGAAGTTATTAGGGTGGGTTTAATCTAATATACCTGGTGTTTTTATAAGAAGAGAAAATTTGGACACAGACAAAGAGAAGACAATGTGAAGATATAGGAAGACAATGGCCATCTACAAGCCATGGAGCCTTGGAACAAATCCCTCTCTTATGGCTCGCAGAAGAAACCAATCCTACCAGCACCTTGATCATGGTCTTCTAGCCTTTGGGAATCATTAGAAAATAAATTTCTGTTGTTTAGACTACCCAGTCTGTGGACCTTGTTATAGCAACCCAAGCCGACTAATATATCTGCTAACAACCCTGTGAGTGAGCTTGTTAGTGGTTCTTTTGAGGCCTGTCAACACCCAGGTGAGTGCGCTTGAAAGAAACTTCTCTCCCAAGTCGAACCTTGGGAAATGGTTACAGACATACTGGAAACAGGTAGGCCCCAAAAGGGAATCTAGAGTGAGTGAAAATTGAGGATGGCTTGGGCTTACTATAAAGGTAGAAGTGAATTCATCCAAAGGGCTGATGGATATTTAAGTCTAAAGTTTAAGAGTGAAGCCAGTTCATATTGATATAAAAATCTAAATTATGAGAATACATTACATTTCTGAGCTAGAAAATACATATCATGAAAATCAGTGTGGCAGTAATAAAGCTTTGGAAAATACGCAGTTTGCAGTTTTAGTATTATAGTGGGAGAGAGGAAGCAGCAGGAAGCCAAGGAAAGAAAACTCCCAGAGGTTACACATATCTTGAAACCAAGAGGAAATGACTTCATCTTAAAATTAACAAAATAAAAGAATCATCTGAGATATTTCTGTTTTTGTTTTTTGTTTTTCCTAGATGAGAATGTATACCAGAAATAAACCTCATTTTCCTCACCTTCCATATTTTATCAGTCACCTTCAATGGTACCATATTTCTTTCAGGCTCCATTTTAATCTCAACCTGGACTTCAAACCCCTTTCTCAGTTGTCCAAGGCCAAGCTGATAGGGTTTGACTGTGTCTCCACCCAGAATCTCATCTTGAATTTTAATAATCCCTATGTGTCAAGGGCGGGACCAGGTGGAGATAATTCCTTCTTGGGAACAGTTTCCCCCATACTGTTCTCATGATAGCGAGTGAGTTCTCATGAGATCTGATGGCTTTATAAGGGGTTTTCCCCTTCATTCAGCTCTCATTCTTCTCTTTGATGCCTCTATGTGAAGAAGGATATGTTTGCTTCCCCTTCTACTGTGTTTGTAAGTTTCCTGAGGCCTTCCAAGCCATGCTGGACCATGAGTCAATTAAACCTCTTTTCTTTATAAATTACCCAGTCTCAGGTATGTCTTTATCAGCAGCATGAGAAGTGACTCTCATACAGTAAACTGGTACTGCAGAAAGTGGGGTGTTGCTATAAAGCTACTCAAAATGTGACCCAAAAATGTTCCAAAGCAACTTTGGAACTGGGTAACAGGCAGAGATTTTAAGAGTTTGGAGGGCTTAGAAGAAGACAGGAAGATATGGGAAAGTTTGGAACTTCCTAGAGACTTTTTGAATGACTTTGAGCAAAATGCTCATAGTAATGTGTCCAGGCTGAGGTAGTCTCATATGGAGATGAGGAACTTGTTGAGAACTGGAATAAAGGTAGCTCTTGCTATGCTTTAGCAAAGAGACTGGTGGCATTTTGCCCCTGCCCTAGAGATCTGTGGAACTTTGAACTTCAAAGTGATGATTTAGGGTATCTGGCAGAAGAAATTTCTAAGTGGCAAAGCATTCAAGAGGAAGCAGAGCATAAAAGTTTAGAAAATTTGCAGGCTAATGATGCAATAGAAAAGAAAAACCCATTCTGGGGTTAGAAATCAAGCTGGCTGCAGAAATTTCACAAGTAATGAGAAGCCAAATGTTAATCACCAAGACAATGGGGACAATGTCTCCAGGGAATGTCAGAGACCTTCACAACAGCCCCTCTCATTACAAGCCCAGAGGCCTAGGAGGGAAAAATGGTTTTGTGGGCTAGCCCCAGGGCCCCCCTAGTCTATGCAGCCTTGGGACATGATCCCCAGAGTCCTAGCTGCTTCAGCTCCAGCCATGGCTAAAAGGAGCCAAGATACAGCTCAGGCCATTACTTCCGAGGGTACAAGCCCTAAGCCTTGGCAGCTTCTACATAGTGTTGGGCCCGTGGGTTAATAGAAGTCAAGAATCAAGGTTTCAGAACCTCTGCTTAGATTTCAGAGGATGTATAGAAACACCTGGATGTACAGGTGGAAGCCTGTTGCATGCACAGAGGCCCCTTGGAGAGCCTCTGCTAAGGCAGTGCAGAAGGGAAATGTAGGATTGGAGCCCCCATGCAGAGTCTCCACTAGGGCACTGCCTAGTAGAGGTGTGAGAAGAGAGCCACCATTTTCCAGACCCCAGAATGGTAGATTCACCAAAAACTTGCACCGTGCACCTGGATTATCCATAGACACTCAACGTCAGCCTGTGAAAGCCAGGAGGTGGGCTGTACCTTGCAAAGCCACAGCGGTGGAGCTTCCCAAGGCCATGGGAACATACCTCTTGCATCAGCATGACCTGAATGTGACACACAGAGTCAAAGGAGATCATTTTGGAGCTTTAAGATTGGACTGCCCCACTGGGTTTTGGACTTGCATGGAGCCTGTAGCCCCTTTTGTTTAGGCTAATTTTTCCCATTTGGAACAGGTGTATTTACCCAATGCCTGTGTTTGGACGAACGGAGGCAAGATGGTGCACTTCCGGGTTCTTCATCCCCCCTCCCAACTTTTCCCGCGCGCGTGAAAATGCAGCCGGTGACCCGGGAAGGTGCAGACCAACTGGGCATGCACCAGGTGACATCAATCCAAAGAGACCAAGATTTACCTGGTCGCACCTGCGGAACGCCCCCGACACGCCCGTGCCCCGCCTATTGCCCTCCCACTCCCTAGAAAAGCCGCTCTTGGCCCAGGTCCCACATGGACTTCCCAGCTTCCCCACTGCGGTCGGGACTGTCAGAATTCCGTCCGAGAGCGTCACGGGTGACTCTGTGGGCCTCATTTGCCGGAGGCCGACAGACTTCTCCCTACCCACCTTCTTCCCTTGAAGCTAGGTGACTAAAATAAACTTGCAGTTTTGCTCCTGACCTTTGCCTACTTGTTGGTTCTTTTGTGCTCACTCTGGTGGTCTTAGAAAAACAAGTCACCTGTACCTCCATTGCATTTAGGAAGTAACTAATTTGCTTTTGATTTTACAGGCTCATAGGTAGAAAGGACTTGTCTCAGATGAGACTTTGGACTGTGGACTTTTCAGTTAATGCTGAAATAAGACTTTGGGGGACTGTTGAATTGTCATTTGAAATGTGAGGACATGAAATTTGGGAGGGGTCAGAGGTGGAATGATATGTTTGGCTATGTCCTCACCCAATAGCTCATCTTTAATTATAATAATCCCCACTTGTTAAAGGCAGGACCAGGTGGAGACAATCGAATCATGGGGTCCTGTGTTAAAGGCAGAAATAGGTGGAGATAATTGAATCATGAGGGCAGTTTCCCTCATACTGTTCTCATAAGAGTGAGTTCTCACAAGATCTGATGGCTTTATAAGGGGCTTCCCCCTTTGCTCGGCTCTCATTCTTCTCCTTGCTGTTTCCATTCGAACAGGAACATGTTTGTTTCCCCTTCTGCCATGATTGTAAGTTTCCTGAGGCATCCTCAGCTGAACTGTGAGTCAGTTAAACTTCTTTCCTTTATAAATCACCTGGTCTCCTGTATGTCTTTATTAGCAGCCTGAGAACTAACATACCAGCCTTATACCTGTCAAGCGTATATCATCTTCTCAGGGTAATTCTTCTTCTTTGGCACCTCCTATCTCCTATCACAGCTTTCATACAGTTTGCTCTTCCTAATTCCTATCCCAAAAACCTGATACATATTACATTTGAGTGGTATGCCATTTGTGTTATTTTCTATAATATCTATGTTTGAAATATTTCTTAACTTATAAACTAAACCAAAATAAAAGAATATTCAAAAGCCACATAACAGTTTTTTTTTTTTAGTAAAAATTGTGGGCTGGCCAAAATGGCTGACTAGAAGCAGTTAGTGTGTACCACTCTCATAGAGGGAAATAGAAGGGGCAAGAAAATATAGCACCTCCAACTGAAACATCCAGTTACAAGCATTGGGATACATCAAGGAAACAACTTGACCCAGGAGAATGGAAGAAAGCAAGGCAGGATGACCACCGCCCACCAGAAGGAGCCACCCCAACCCAGGGAATTCATGAGTGGGTGAATGACCCTGGGGACCCACACTTTTCCCATGAGTCTTTGTGATGCTCAGGTCAGGGGATCCCCTCATGAACCCACTCCACCCGGGCCTTCAGTCTGACATGCAGAGCTATGTGAAGTCTAGGCAGAGCAGCCACTCAGGCACACCCAGAGCCCCAGGAGCTTTAGATACCCAGGCTTCCCAGCAAAAGAGACTGCAACTTTGGCAAAGTAGAAGGCTAAACCCACGTATAAACCCGTCGGGCTGAATCCAGGGGGCTGCACAGTGACATCTGTAGGTCCCACTTCCACAACACCTTGCGAGATAAGACACACTGGCTTGGAACTCCAACCAGCCATGGGTAGCTGCATTATACCTCCCTGAGGTGGAGCTCCAAGAGGGACAGGTGTTTTTTTTTTTTTTTCTTTTGCTGTTTAACTGACTTAGCCGTTGTTGCCTTGGGGCTCTGGGGAATATGAGACAACTAGGGACTGAAGTGGTCCTCTGTCACAGTACAGCAGCTCTGTGGAGAGAGTCAGACTGCTTTTTAACTCTAGTCCTGGATCTTGGCTGTCTTCACTGAGTGAAGTCGCTAGACTGAGGTGAGGTCTACAACCACCCTCATCAATTTTTTCCAGCCAGCAGCAGTTCCAAACCCACCTTGGAATGGAGCTCCCAGAGGGAATGGCCGAGCTCCATCTTTGCTGTTTCTTAGCCTTAGATGCTGTTGCTTTCAGGCTTTGGAGAGTCTGAGGCAACTAGGGGCTGGAATGGACCCTCAACATAGCACAACTGCTCTCAAAAAAGTGGCCAGACTGCTTTTCTATGCAAGTGCCTGATCCTGTTTCTCTTCATTGGGCAGGACCTGCCAAATGGGGTCCCCAACCACCCTGGACAGTGGATTCAGGTGGGTGACAGGTTTGTGCCCCCCTGGAGTGGAGCTCCTAGAGGAAGGGGCAGGCTGCCATCTTTGCTGTTTCATAGCCATCACTGTAGATACAGCCTTTAGGTACTGGAAAATCTGAGGTGACTGTGGACTGGAGCAGACTCCCAGTGTACTGCAGCAGCCCTAAGGAAGTGGCCAGACTCTTTGTTATGTGGGTCCCCAATCCAGTATCTCCTTACTGGGTGAGTTCTACTAGCCTGGGTCTCCAGCCACCCACTCCAGGGCTATTGAGCCTGTAGCAGCTCTGCAACTCCCTGTGACAGAGCTCCCAGTGTGGGCGTGGGGGATGCCATCTTTGCTGTTTCATAGCCCTGGTCCTTGCTGTCTCCAGGCTCCAGAGAGTCTTTGGGGATCAGGGGTTGGTCCTGACCTCCAGCACAGAGCACCCACCTCACAGAAAAGTGGTCAGATTGTTCCCAACGCAGGCCTGAGTCCTCACTTCTCACTGGGCAGAGCTGCCTGATGTGGGACTCCATCACAACCACCCTGCTTGTAACTCACCACTTCAATCAGAGGCAGCCCAGTATTTCTCTAAAGAGGAAATCCAGAGTCAACCAACAACCCTTCTGGCACTGCAGTTGCAGTGGTATTACCCTAATAGTCCTTGGGCTGGGGAAAGAACAAAGAACAAAGGGCCAAGTAACTATGCTGATACCTCCAGCACACTGCAGCCACCACATAGAGAGGAGTCCAGCCCCTCTTCACCAGTTGGGACTCCTGGCTCATGACTGTGGAACAGTCACCCTACACGGCTGAGCATGCTCACTTCTAGTGGCCCAGAGTTTTCCTGGGAAAAGACTCCCAGATGCATTTGACAACTCCTCTGCCACTGCCATAGCAGCACTTTAATCCCTGCTGCCCTTGGGGAAGAAACAAAGAACCTAGGGTTACACTGAGCTTACAGCAACCCACAGTTATGATATTGAGAGGAGATGAGTCTCTCCTCCTGTTGAGCCTTTGATCCCCTGCTCCCCAACAAGCAGGACCCCAAGCTTATGCCAGCAGTGCGGCTGCCCCCCCCCACTGGTTGAACACTTCCAGTAACAGCGGCTCCAAATTCCTTGGAGGTGGAGCCCCCAGGGGCAATTGAAAGACCCTCTTCCACTGCCACTGCAGTGGTACTACCCCTGCTACCCTCAGACTAACAAAGGAGCAAAGACCATAAGTATCTGTCCACACCTCCAACAAGTAGCAGTTGATCCAAGGAGAGGAGGCTGGTCCATCTTCCAAGGGTAACACCCTCTCCCACTGTTCATAAATAGGCAGGGAACTGCTGGCTGTGTCCAAAGCACAGGAACCCCATCTTGGGCTAATCACACTGAGTGATTGCTAACCTGAGTTTCCTGGGGTGGAGCTCCCAGGAGACAAGTAAAAGACCTTCAGCCACAACCACTGCTAAGGTCCCTTCCTCTGCTGCCTCGAAGTTGGGGAGAAAATGTAAACATTGAGATTATACCGGAGATATGATGGGAAGCCCAGGAGTACTAAGCTGTGATCTATGTCCAGCACTCAAATGAGAGGAGAGCTCACACTGTCAGAGCATCAAGAGGGAGAACAGCTGCAAATGTGAGGAAATATAGGGGAGCCACACAACTGAGCAAGAGCCTACCAACTGACCGCTACACTTAAGTGCCACCTACTGGATCACAGCCCAAAGCTTCAACACCAAAACTACCTCATTAGCATAACCCCCTGTGAAACCAAATATAAGTCAGCTACATATAAAGACCCTGTACAAAGTCTCAGTCCTGTGAAGATTCAGAAAATAAGTCTACTGACTGTGCTTAATGTATACAACAGTTAAAGAAATACCCAAATTCAGAGATGAGAAACAAACCAATGCAAGAACTCCAGCAACTAATTGGCCAGAGTGTCTTATGCAGAGAGTTCCAAACAACTGCACTAGTTCTCCAACAAGCATTCTTAACTAGGGTAAGTTTGCTGAAAATACAGAAATGGAATTCAGAACATGGATAAGAATAAAAATCATCAAAATTTGGGAGAATACTATAACATAATCCAAGGAAACTAAGAATCACAATAAAACAATACAGCAGCTGACAGACAAAATAGGTAGTATGAAAAAGAACCTAAATTATCTGATAGAACCGAAAACACACTACAAGAATTTTGCAATGCAATTGCAAATATTAACAGCAGAGTGAACCAAGCTGAGGAAGAATCTCAGAACTTGAAAGTTGGCTCTCTGAAATAATACAGTCAACAAAAATAAAGAAAAAAGAACAAAAGGAAACAAGCAAAACCTCTGAGAAATAGGAGATTATGTAAAGAAGCCAAATCTACAAATCATTAGCATCCCTGAAAGTGACAGGGAGAAAGCAAACAACTTGAAAAATGCATTTCAGGATATTATCCATGAAAACTTCCCAAACCTAGCTAGGGAGGCCAATATTCAAATTCAGGAAATGCAGAAAACCCCTGACTTGGGTCCATTACAAATTAGATCATCCTGAAGACACATAATCATCAAATTCCCCAAGGTCAAAATGAAAGAAAAAATAATAAAGGCAGCAAGAGAAAAAGGACAGGTCACCTGTAAAGGGAAGCTCATCGAACTAAAAGAAGACCTCTCAGCAGAAACCCTGTAAGACAGAAGAGATTGCAGGCCTATATTCAGCATTCTTTTTTTTTTTTTTGAGACGGAGTCTCACTCTGTCGCCCAGGCTGGGGTGCAGTGGCCGGATCTCAGCTCACTGCAAGCTCCGTCTCCCAGGTTTATGCCATTCTCCTGCCTCAGCCTCCCGAGTAGCTGGGACTACAGGTGCCCACCACCTCACCCGGCTAATTTTTTTGTATTTTTTAGTAGAGACGGGGTTTCACCATGTTAGCCAGGATGGTCTCGATCTCCTGACCTCGTGATCCGCCCGTCTAGGCCTCCCAAAGTGCTGGGATTACAGGCTTGAGCCACTGCACCCAGCCCCAGCATTCTTAAAAAGAAAAGTAACTCCCACCAAGACTTTCATATCCAGCCAAACTAAACTTCATAACTGAAGAAAAAATTAGATCCTTTTCAGCCAAGTAAATGCTGAGGGAATTGTTTTTTATCACCAGATCTGCCTTATAAGAGCTTCTAAAAAATTACTAGATCTTGAAAGTAAGGACCGTTACCAACCACTACAAAAACACACTTAAGTACACAGACCAGTGATAATATAAAGCAACCACACAAACAAGTTGGCATAATAAACAGCTAATAACACAATGACAGGATCAAATCCATACATATCAATATTAACCTTTAATGTAAACATGCTAAAAGCCCCAATTAATAGGTAGAGAATGGCAAGCTGGATAAAGAAGCAAGACCCAGTGGTAAGATGTCTTCAAGAGATCTAACTCACATGCAGTGACACCCAGGCTCAAAACAAAGGGATAGAGGAAAATCTACCAAGGAATGGGAATCAGAAAAAAAGCAGGGGTTGCAATCCTAACTTCAGACAAAACAGACTTTAAACTAACAAAGATCAGAAAAAGGCAAAAAGGGCATTACATAATGGTAAAGGATTCAATTCAACAGGAAGAACTAACTATCCAAAATACATATACACCCAACACAAGAGCACCCAGATTCATAAAGTAAGTTCTAAGGACCTTCAAAGACACTTACATTCTCACACAATAATAGCAGGAGACTTTAACACCCCAATGACAATATTAGATTACTGAAGCAGAAAATTAACAAAGATATTCAGGATCTGAACTCAACATTGGACCAAATGGATATGATAGATGTCTACAGAACTCTCCACCCCAAGACAACAGAATATATATTCTTCCTATTGCCACAGGACACGTACTCTAAAATTGACCACACAATGAAACATAAAACAATCCTCAACAAATGCAAAAGAACCGAAATGACACCAAACACACTCTCATACCACAGCAGAATGAATATAAATTCAAGACTAAAAAATTAATCAAAACCATACAACTACAGGAAATTAAACAACCTGATCCAGATGAGTTTTGGGTAAATAATTAAATTAAGGCAAAAATCAAGAAGTTATTTGAAACTTATAGAAAAAAAATGCAACCTGCCAGAATCTCTGGGATATAGGTAAGGCAGTATTAGTAGGAAAATTTACAGCACTAAATGCTCACATCAAAAAGTCAGAAAGATCTCAAATTAACAGCCTATTATCACAAGTAGAAGAACTAGAGAACCAAGATCAAACCAACTCCAAAGCTAACAGAAGATGACAAATAACCCAAATCAGAGCTGAACCGAAGATCAAGGCACAAAAATGTATTAAAAAATTCACCAAATCTAGAAGATGGTATTTTGAAAAAAATTAATAGATAGGCCACTTGCTAGACTAACGAAGAAAAGAGAGAAGATCCAAATAAACACAATCAGAAATGATAAAGGAGATTTTACCACTAACCTCCCAGAAAAATGCATAACCATTAAAGGCTGATATGAACACCTTTATGCACACAAACTAGAAAACCTAGAAAAGATGGATAAATACCTGGACACATACACCCTCCTGAGACTGAAGCAAAAAGAAATTGATTCCCTGAGCAGACCAATAATGAGCTCCAAAATTGACTCAATTATAAATAGTCTACCAACCAAAAAAAGGTCCAGGACTAGGCAGATTAACAGTCAACTTCTACCAGATGTACAAAGAAGAGCTGGTAATATTTCTACTAAAACTTTTTCAAAAAATTGATGAGGAGGGACTGCTTCCCAACTCACTCTATGAGGCCAGCATCACCTTGATACCCAAACCTGGCAGAGACACAACAAAAAGGAAAACTTCAAGCCAATATACTTGATGAACATCTGTGCAAAAACTCTCAAGAAAATACTTGCAAACTTAATCCAGCAGCACAACAAAATGCTAATCCACCACAATCAATTAGACTATCCCTGGGATGCAAGGTTGGTTCAACATACACAAATCAATAATGTGATTTATCACATAAACAGAACTAAAGATAAATATTACATGATCATCTCAATAGATGCAGAAAAGGCTTTCAATAAAATTGAACGCCCTTTATGTTAAAAAACTCTCAATAAACTAGGTATTGAAGGAACATACCTCAAAATAATAAACGCCATTTATTACAAACCCACAGCCAACATCATACTGAATGGACAAAGGCTGGAAGTATTCCCTTTGAAAACTGGCACAAGATAAGGATGCTGTCACCACTCCTTTTCAACATAATATTGGAAGCCCTCGCCAGAGCAATCAGGCAAGAGGAAGAAATAAACGGAATCTAAATAGGAAGAAAGGATGCCAAACTATCCCTGTTTGCAGATGACATGATTCTCTAACTAGAAAATGCAATAGTCTCAGTCCAAAAGCTCCTTAAAATGATAAACATGCCAACAAGGTTTCAGGATACAAAATCAACACACAAAAATCACTGGCATTCCTAAACACCCACAAAAATAAATCTCAGTGCCAAATAAGGAATGCGATACCATTCACAATTGCCACAAAAAGAAATAAAATACCTAGGAATATAGCTAACTAGGGAGGTGAAATATCTCTAAAATGAGAATTACAAAACACTGCTCAAAGAAATAAGAGATGAGATAAACAAATGGAAAGATTTCGTGATGAAGACACCAAGAGCATGGCAACAAAAGCAAAAATTGGGGATCTAATTAAACCTAATTGTTTTCTGCATGGCAAAATAACTTATCAACAGAGTAAACAGGCATACTACAGAATGGAGAAAATATTTGCAAACTATCCATCTGACAATGGTCTAATAACCAGCATTTATAAGAAACAAACAATTTTACAAGAAAAAAAGCACACAACCCTATTAAAACATGGATAGCCACTTCTCAAAAGAAGACATACCTGTGGCCAACAATAATATGAAATAAAAGCTCAACATCCCTGATCATTAGAGAAGTGCAAATCAAAACCATAATGTGATACCATCACACACCAGTCTTAATGGCTATTATTAAGTTGGTGCAAAAGTAATTGCGGTTTTTGCCTTTTTTTTTTTTTTTTTTTTTGCGCCAACCTAATATTAAAAAGTCAAAAAATAACAGATGCTGGTAAGGTTGTGGAGAAAAGGGAACACTTATACACTGTTGGCTGGAGTGTAAATTTGTTCAACCATTTTGGAAAACAACATGGCAATTCCTCAAAGAGTTAGAACTATTCTACCCAGCAATGCTATTGCTGAGTATATACACAAGGGAGTATCAATTTTTCTACCATAAAGACACATACATGTATATGTTCATTCCAGCACTATTTACGATAGCAAAGTATGGAATCAACCTAAATGCCCATCAGTGGTAGAGTGGATAAAGAAAATATGGTATGTCTACACCATGGAATACTATGCAGCCATAAAAAAGAACAAGATCATATCTTCTGCAGGAACATGGATGGAGCTGAAGGCCATCGTTTTTAGCAAACTAACACAGGAATAGAAAACCAAATATTGCATGTTCTCATTTATAAGTGGGAGCCAAATGATGAGAACACATGGACACAAAGTGATACTGGAGCCTACTTGAGGGTAGAAGGTGGAGGAGGGGGAGGATTAGAAAAAATAGCTATTGAGTATTAAGCTTAGTACCTGGGTGATGAAATAATCTGTACAACTAACCCCAGTGACAAGAATTTACCTATATAACAAACGTTCACATGTACCCCTAAACCTAAAATAAAAGTTAAAAATAGAAAAAAATAAATAAATATTGTTTATAATCCTACTACATGTTGGTAACCACCATAAACTTTTGGCCTTTATCTTTGCAGCAGTTTTCTATATGTATGTAATTACCATCAGTCCTCTGTATTTGGTAGGTTCTACACCCATGTATTCAACCAACTGAGGATTGAAAGTATTTTAAAAAAAGATAGTTCCATGGTTGCATTTATACTGAAAATGTACAGGATTTTTTTCTTGTCATTCTTCAAACAATGTAACAACTATTTATATAGCATTTACATTGTTTTGTGTATTATAAATAATCTAGAGACTACTTAAAGTATACAGGAGGATATGCTTGGGTTATATGCAAATACTACACAATTTTACATAAGGGACTTGAGCATTTATAGATTTTGGTATTCACAGGGGGTCCTGGAACCACTCCCTAAAGAAACTAACGGCCAATGCTCTTGATTTTTTTAAATTATTTAATTTGGGATTATATTTTATATTGTATGATAACCTGCTTTTATCACTTAAAATTCACGCTGAAAATTTTACACCTTTTCACATTTTTCCAGGCATGATTTTTAACGGCTATGTAATAAATACTTGTATGGGTATATTCTAAATGGTGTAGTCTGTCTGCCACTATTGGCCACGAAGGTGATTTTCCTATATCATAGAAATCCTCATTTGTATTTTACCCTCTGTCACTGAGAGAAATTCCTAGAAGAGAATAGGAATATTCTTAAGGCATTTGCTTTGTATTGTCAAATTGTTCTCCTAAAAAGTTGTATTATCAATTTGGGAAGAACTGGGATATTTACAAAATGCATGTTTCCTAACAGAAACATACTAGGTCTCTCCATTTATTTAATTCAGCTTTGGTGTTCTGAGGTAACATTTTTTTTTTTTTTTTTTTTGAGATGGAGTCTCACTCTGTCGCCCAGGCTAGAGTGCAGTGGTGCTATCTCAGCTCACTGCAACCTCTGCCTCCTGGGTTCAAGTGATTCTCCTGCCTCAGCCTCCAGGGTAGCTGAGACTATAGGCATGTGCCACCATGCCCAGCTGATTATTTTGTAGTTTTAGTAGAGACAGGGTTTCACCATGTTGGCCAGGATGGTCTGGATTTCTTGACCTTGTGATCTGCCTGCCTCGGCCTCCCAAAGTGCTGGGATTACGGGTGTGAGCCACCGCGCCCAGACCTTTGGTAACATTTTATAGCTCTTATATGCTTTTAAAAAAATACAGGTTTTTCTACCTTTTGTGATAAGCTATGCATTTTTTATATTGTTCTTTGAGATAAAAATGTTCTTGCACTTTGTCTTTACAGTCCAAACCCAGGACATCTTTTAAAAACTGAGCACAATATTAGGTCCTCTAAAACTTAGCTTCCTAACCCTTCAATGGTTCAGTAGAGTTTCTCAACCCACAGCTCCTCAGATGACATGGGCAAACTGTATTATTTCATACTGCTCCTTGTCTCTGTTCTCTCACTTCAGAAATCAGAGTTATAGAACTGAAACCTAATATTTTCAGTTAGAAAACACTCTTCTAAAGTTAGACAACACTGTTGTTATTTTGCTTTTTTTAAAAAAAAAGAAAACACTAGAAAACACCCTTCCCATATTACATGTTATGTATCAAAGGAAAATTCAAATCTTTGGATTTAAGGACTAGTAATCCACCCTGAAAGAGTCAAATGAAAGGAAAAGAGCATTTTCTTATACTTTATCCACACAATATTTCATTTTCCTCTATAATACCTATAATACTGCAAGCAAAACAGAAACACAAGTTAAATGAATAAATACTCTAGAAAGTTGGTGGTCACAATGATGTAATCTCCCACAGTGTATGTAGATTTTCTCTTATAAGGGGGTTGGTCTTGTTAATGCTATATACAGTATATTGTAGTTCCTCTTAGGGCAGGCTACTTTGAGTTTTCAGAAGGTAGAAGGATTGTTCTGTTTGCTATAAAGTATCTATTTTAGCTTTTAATATCAAAGAGTTTAGTTCCATTTTAAGTCTGAAAGCCAAGAAACAAAGCATGGGCAGTTTTAATCTTGAAATTCAAAACTATTCATCACAAATAACTTGTCTATTTTTGAGATCTAGGTTAATAAACTTTTAAATTAAACTTCACCTAAAATTTAAAAAATAGAAAAATTTGGATTTAAAAGTTATAAACATTAAGTCATTACGTAAGGTACTATTTTAGTGTTCTACTTTTTTTTTAATTTAGGAAATTTTACCAGTGGTTCCCTTAAAATGTCTCTTTCTCCCAAGTCATTATCTTTTAGAGTTAGTTTATTATTAGTTATTCAGAAAAATGTACAGCACCATAAAAGAGCATTTCATATAGCAACCTGCAGCTAAACACAATTGTGGTTAACAATTTTAAAACAAATGAGTGTTGGCTTATTTTCCAAGAATACACTGTGTTTGGTCGATTAGGATAATTTTTTTTTTTTAGATGGGATCTTGCTCTGTCACCCAGGCTACAATGCAGTGGTGTGGTCTCAACTCACTGCAACCTCCACCTCCCGGGTTCAATTGATTCTCCTGCCTCAGCATCCCGAGTAGCTGGAATTACAGGCGCCCACCACTGCGCCTGACTAATTTTTGTATTTTTAGCACAGATGAGGTTTCACCATCTTGGCCAGGCCTAGTCTCAAACTCCTGACATTGTGATCCACCCGCCGAGGCCTCCCAAAGTGCTGGGATTACAGGCATGAGCCACCGCACCCAGCCTGGATAACTGTTTTATTAATACTTCAGCAATTTTTTGTAGCAGAAATAAAGCAAATTTAAGCAATGATAAATATGATAAATATGGTTAGAAGAACTGTCATTCATATCTGGTAAAGAGATATTTTATTTATAGACAAAATAATGCTCCAGTAGAGTTAGTTCCATTTTTTTCTTTGCCATAGTTTCAAAACAAAAGTGACAGTTAAATTAAAAAGAAAGAAACAAAAAGCTAAACAGGCCTCACAGGTTTGGCTTTCAGCTGAGCCAGGAAGGGTGGTTGTGAGTGCTCCAGATTTGTGACTTTTTCCTCACCATGTTAGTTTGCACTCATTTCTCTTTAAAATAATTGCACTAGAAATATCTTGCTAGCCACTGACAATTCATTTATAATATTCTAATTTTATAGACAAAATAATGCTCTCACATTATTTAAAGCATTTAGTTTGATTGGAAATCTGCTGAAAATTGAGTCAAGTTTTGGAAAATAATTGTACCGTACATGATTTTGTAGACATTCCTTGACTAAGGTAGTGGAAAATTCGCTCCCTATTTACTTCCATCAAAGCTAAAAGGGACATTCTCAGTGTTGAAAACAGAGCTAATTACTGGACCTTGGATCTGATACATACTTGCCAATGACCACATGAAACTACCTGATGACCTCCTGGGCCCAAATCAAGTGATTTATTTTGAAAAACAAATCCCAGCTAGGTACTTTTTTTGTTCCTTTTCTTTAGCTTTTGGAGGGAAAAATGTATCCTGTTTAAAAATAAAAAAACAAGCTTTGTAAGTTTACTTTATGACCTCTACATAAAAGATGCTTAATTTACTCTTGGATTCTAGTCAACTTTAGGTTACAATTGATTCCTTGAAGACAGATATTCATGAAAATTCACTGTTGAAAAAGATTATTTCACATTTTTTACCATTAGTTCTGTTGACTTGTTTGTGTTTTCAGTGGTAAAAGATTACTCTCAATTTGATAAGCTTCATACATGCTCCTACTATATCAAGGAAGAGAGAGCTATGAACACAGGCAGTCCATTTACAATTATTTACTTAAGCTATCTGTGGCATATTTTATACCCATAATATGTATCTTGGAGTATTCTCTTAGAATTAGTACATGCTCTTGCCTCCATTCTTGAGTGTTTTCACCTGCAGATCAAATTGTGCCAGAAGGCAAGTCGAGAAGAACGCCCTCAACTGCACCCTGTAGAGTGTTCTTAGTACAGGTCAGAGAGTTCAAGCGTTCACTTCTACTTCTTTTCCACGTACTTGCTACTTTAGCAATGATGGTCTTTGTGTGCAGATGATGGGTTTTATATAGATGAAGTATTTAATACAGGAAAAGACCCATTATAATGCAACCGCATCAGTATTGTCCACTTGACTCATTGCCCGTGGTCAGGCTTCTGGGATGGCACAGATGGGAGAATGTGGTGTCAATTATTGCAAGAAGAGAGAAGAGAAAACACAGAGTGGGGAGCATTTTCTCCCTACTGCAGTGTGTGCCACACACAAAACATAGCAAAAGGTGACCTGTGCTGGGATCCTGCATTATGCATTATTTAATAAAATGTATTATATCTGTCATAATTCAAATGTTTAAATTCCAAAAGCAATCAGATGACTTGGTAAAAATGATCATGTCATGTTGGAATAACTAATTTGAAGCTCTATTTTATCAATTGCCATGGTAAATAATCTTTTATAAAAATAAATATTACAGTAACATATAACAAAAATTATATCACAAATTTACTACATTGAGATTTAAAGAAAGCATTCTTGGCAGTATAGAATGTTTGAAATTCAATACATGTATCCAAGAAATAAACAATATTGCTATAAAATATATTCTTTGGTCAAAATATTCTCTGTTTCTAACGTTGTAAAGTACCTATCCATAGAAGTTTATGTAGCATCTCAGGAAGGCGAAAGTAGACGTGTTGTTTCACAATACTTCCTTTGGTGTCATAAATTTAAAAATATATATAATGGCAGGTCTTCTCCTGCCAGTTTAAAGTTAACTCAGCTTTTCCATTATGGACAAAAAAAGTGTATTTTATAATTTCCACGGATACATGTAAATCATTAATGGGAGAAAATTAGAAAATGTATCTTCTCCCACATGTTTGAGGCAGTAAGTTAAAGAGTTTATTTTTATCATTAATTTCACTGTAGTCACATTTTTTGACAAATGGAAAAGAATGTTTAAAGCTTTAATTTTATATGATCTGTATTATCAAAGGAAGAGTTAATAATGCATTTGATGAGTATTAACATGAAAGCTAGCACTCGGGCCACAATTAATGCCGATCATCAGCAGATGTAGAAGACAAGTAAATAACAGAGAGTGTAATGGCAAGTCTGTTAGATGTGTCATGGGCAGAAGCTTTTTGAAATTCAGTAAAAGCATCTAGTACTCAATTTCAATCTGAAAGAACAAATATCCGGAAGCATTGCAATTAGGCTATAAATAACTATTGGAAAGAAGTATGCCGTATTTCCATAAATGGTTAGAAAGAATGACTTGGTGATGCTCTTAGTCTTCTTTAAGGTGTTGTATTGTAATGTGAGCAAAGGCCCTTTTTGAACTACTCTCTGCACTGACAAAGTAATGTTCACTTTATATGGGTCATAGAAGCTCAACCATTCTAGAAATTAATCACATTGGCTCAACATGTTTAATCTCAAGGGATCCCTCGAGGACTTTTCCTGTCACTCTGCTTCCTATGTCACCTCCAGTCTGCATGGGTAGAGATCAGAGGCTTAATGTGTTTCCCTGAAGAACCCATCAACTACGTTTCTTTTGGTCACTGGAAGTGTGTTGTAAAAGAATTAGAAACCTCCCCTTGCGATCAGAGGCTGGTACTCCTGTGGGATTCAGTTACATCTTTAGACAAGAAGCTTTGAAGTAAAGATAAAATTATGATAAAGACAGGCAGTGCAGAAGCCTGCTGTTTGACCTTGCTGAGACTCACACTCCATGCTATTGCTGGCCTATGCCCACTGAAGTATACCCACAAGCAGGCTGGAAATACAATGACTTTTTGTCCAAAGGTGATGTAGAATGCCTTCTACATTTTATTGTGTTTTTCTGGAGTAACTCTGACATAAGCCCTACCATCATCTAGCACCCAGCTTTTCATGGGCCACAGCATCAGCATTACTTGGAAGCTTGTTAGAAATTAAGAATCTCAAGTTATTTCAGACCTACTGAAGCAGAATCTGCATTTAAAAAATCTCCCTAGAATATATGTGTGCACGCTGAAATTTTAGAAGCCCTGCTCTACATTGCCCCTATTTGATTGGAGTCAACACACAACTTCTTTTGTGCTAGCCGGTAGCTTCTCTTGATCTTACAGTTCAGGATTTGCTGTGCTTACTCTCCTATGACCTTTTTCCTCTTCACTGGATAAATAGAAAATATTTGATGAGGGAACAGTTTAGCTTTTACTTAAACAAGTTATTTAGTTTCTAATTAAATATTTGAACAATTTTTACTATTGTATGTATAATATAGTTTGAGTAGGGCAATTAGAGGTAAAAAGAAATGTATAAGTGAATTGAATACTTTCTTAGTTTATTACTATATATGTTCGTGTTTGCATCACTGTCCAATCCTTTATGTTTTATGTGAGTGCATCTACTAAGATAAATGCAATGTTTACTTATACTGACACAATAATTGCAAATTGAATTACAAAATATTTATATGCACACTAGGAATTTTAACAGGTACAGCATAAAAATGTCCTGGTAAAGATACAACCAATTACCTCCTGTTTCCTAATGAATAGGGAATAATTAAAATAAAAACTCCCATGAAGAACCAGTTTTAATACGAAAAGCTCACTCTAGTGTTGTATGTGGAGAAATGATTTTATCTAAGTTGTTATAACAGATGCATTAATTTTCAAATTGAACTCTTAAAAAAGTTGTCATACTTCTGGTGTCTTTCCATGTTATAGTTTAATTAATTGCCAAGTTTTACTACCCTTTACTTAAAAGTAGTTAAACTGTTTTCCCCACATTTCTATCTGCATAACATTGAGCACTATTATTGCTGATATTTTCTAGGTGATGTTACAAATGTTTGTGTATAAGCGTGTGTACCTGAGAAATACTGACATATTATTTTCACATCATCTAGATACAAACTCTGTATTTGTTTACTAGTTCTAATAGATTTTAAGGATTAAAATTTTACAGGAGATGAAATGCAAGCTCACAGGCTGCCTAACTGGGTGACTTAACAGGTGTTCATATGAAGAAAAAGTGGGCATTGTGACCCCCATAAGAAGAAACACAGATATAAATAAAGATCATGTCTCTTGGATATTTTCCATTAAGATTTAGTATTTGTTTTTTTCTGTGGTTAGTGTTAAGTTTGTTCTCTTTGTGTGTTCTTGCTAAATGTAAAACATTCGTCTTGCTTCATTGACCTGGAAAAATGAAAAGGACAGCTGCATAGAGCAGGGATTCTTGGAACTTCTTAAGACTTCTTCAAGTGCCTTCAGGCCTTGTCTACCTTCCCCAGCCTCCTCAACCAGAATGGCTCCTACAGTCGATAGAAATTGTATTCGTTTATCTACATGCATACCCTGATAGTATTTGTATATGCTAATAAAACTGGGAGTAATGCAAAGGAATTGGACAAATACTCAGGAGTCTCAGCAAACACCATGTCAGGTCTCAGAGGCTGGAAAATCATCCAGAGCACAAGAATTGTCAAGTAGGTGTCCATTGCTTCCTATTCAAATGCTCTGCCATTAGAGTAACTATAGTCAGTTATATTATTGTCAGAAGTTATTTGCTATCCATCCCTATGAAATAATTGCATTGTCTTGGCCTATATCACCCTATCAGGTATGATTCTATGACTTAGTTTGGCCTATTAAATGTGAGAAAACACGTGACAAACGGCATTTCCAAACACAACCTCTAAGTGCTACCTGTCTTTTTCCTTAGCCGTGGGAATGATATGTACCATAGAGTCCTGTCATTCAGTCAGCGTCCTGAAATGCCGCAACGGAACAAAGCTACAACTGGGCCACATTGGTGTATATTTGAGGGAGAAATAAGCATTTGTTCTTGTTAGACATTGAACATTTGTGCCATTGGTTACTGCAGCATTATCTTGCCTAGAATGACTGGCGTGGTCATTAGCTATTCTATGTTGCTATCAACTGATTTCTTTTATGCTTATTCCATTTAGTTTGCACTCTGTCTTTCTCTCTCTCTCTCTCTCTCTCTCTCTGTCTACATCCCCCCACCCACAACACACACACGCATATCTCAGAGAAATTGCAGGTTTCCAGACCACTGCACACTGCAATAAAGCAAATATTGCAATAAATCAAGTCACACAAATTAGGGGGACTTTCTCAGTACATATAAAAATTATATTTACCCTATACTGTACTCTCTTATGTGTGTGGTATTATTATGTCTATAAATACACATACCTTAAAAAATAATTTAATAAAATTTCTAATGATCATCTGAGCCTTCATTGAGTTGTAATCATACTGCTGGCAGAGGATCTTGCCTTGATATTGATGGCTGCTGACTGATCAGGGTGGTGGCTATGAAGCTTGGAGTGGCTGTGAAAATTTCTTAAAATAAGACAATAATGACGTTTGCCACATGGATTGACACTTTCTTTCACGAAAGATTTATCTGTAACAGGAGATGCTGTTTAAAAGCCTTTTACTCACAGTAGAATTTCCTTCAAACTTGGGTCAATCTTCTCAAAACCTGTAGCTACATTATCACGTAAGTTTATATAATATTATACATCATTTGTTGTCATTTCAATGATGTTCACAAGTATCTTCACCAGGAGTAGAACCTAACTCAAGAAACCGCATTCTTTGCTCATCCAAAAGAAGCAACTCATTCATTGAAGTTTTATTGTGACATTGCATCAATCCAGTCAGATCTTCAAGGTCTACTCCTAATTCTACTTGCTATTTCCACTACATCTGCAGTTACTTCCTCCACTAAAGTCTTGAATCGCTCAAAGTCACAATGCTATTACTTCTACATTGACAATCTGTTGTTAAGTATGTCCACTTTTACAAATTATTTTACCTATATATTCCAGATAACTTGCTACGGCTTCTCCATCAGCACTTGCTACTTCACCATGTACTTTTATGTTATGGAGATGGCTTCTTTCCTTAAATCTCATGAACCAGTCTCTGCTAGCTTCCAACTTTTCTTTGGCAGCCTTCTCATCTCTCTCAGCTTTCATAGAATTAAGAAGAGTTAGGGGTGTGTTCTGGATTAAGCTTTGGCTTAAAGGAATGTTGTGTCCGGTTTGATCTTCTATCCAGATCACTCAAATTTTCTTGATATTAACAAAAAGGCTGTTGTGCTTTCTTATCATTCCTGTGTTCTCTGGAGTAGATGTTTTAATTTTCTTCCATTATTTTTTCCTTTACATTCACATCTTGGCTGTTTGGCTCAAGATGCCTAGTTTTTGGCCTACCTTGCTTTTGACATGCTTTTTTTCCCCTATGCTTAATCATTTCTCTCTTTTGATTTAAAGTGAGAGATGTGTGACACTTCCTTTCACTTGAACACTAAGAGGCCATTGTAGAGCTATTAATTGGACTAATTTCAGTATTGTTTTACTCAGAGAATAGGGAGGCCTGAGGAGAGTGAGAGAGATGAACGAACAGCTGGTTGGTGGAGCAGTCAGAACACACACACATTTATCAATTACGTTTTTCTCTTGCATGGGCACAATTCATGGCACCCCAAAAGAGTTACGATAGTAACATCAAAGATTACTAATCACAGATCACCATTACAGATATAATAATAATGAAAAGTTTCAACTATTGTGAGAATAAACAAAATGTGACACAGAGACATGAACGGAGTACACATTGTTGGAAAATTGGTGCCAATAGGCTTGTTGGACTCAGGGTTGCCACAAACTGTCAATTTATAAAACACACAATATCTGAAAAGCGTAATAAACAAAGGTATGCTTGTATATGGCTTTTTTGTATTCATTGTTTCCACTTATGTATGGTATCTATTGCTTCGTGTATTCTTTCATGTGATTTTATTATTTTTGGTCTCCTGTGTCTTTCTGCTTCTAATTCGTACTGTCCACTCTCTAAGTTTCTCATTAATATTCTCAAGAAAATTAGTCATTTTATCATCCTGGCTGAGCAGAGTGTTCATGCCTGTCCAGTTTATTGGCCATTAGTCAGCCATTATAGTTGTATATCTGAGGACTCTGTTGTGGCATGTCATTTACTACATGGAGAATATTTCTGTAACAATTTTCATGATAGGTAAAATGTCACATGCTCTTAAGTTTTCTTAGAAATCACGAATAGTATTAAAATATCTTTCTTCAAGACTTTCTCAAAATGTTAGCACCTATAAATGGAATAATTGTATTAGTGCCATGGATTCTATTCAGGAAATCAGATGCAATCAGAAGTTAAAATACAATTAAAAGAAAACTGAGTGTTTCTAATAAGCTTTCTCTTTATTAACTAAAATACATATTATAATGAAAATCACATTGATCTCTCATTTTAGGATATTTGGTTTGGTTCATTCTACTATTAGTCACTCTATTAGTCATAGGAGATGAATGATGTCATTCTTTTCCATTTTCTCTGTTATCATTTTCTTGCAAACCTTATAGTAGAGAAAAAGAGTTCTATATAATCTCAAGGCTCTGCTCACTCTGCTGTGTTTATGAGTCCATCTAATCCTTACAACCACATTTCAGGTTGACAATTGTTAAGACATCAGTGGATATGGATACCAATTTCATGAAATATCCTTGAGAATAATACATCCTGAGTTATTTTTGAAACTTAAGGTATTCATCCTGCAGAGGAGGAATAGCTTCAACATTCTTTCATTTCTGTTCAATCAATTTCCACAAATTTGTATTCTAATGCAAGCCTCTTTCATTTAGTCACAGCATTACGGAAACCAAAAGCTCAAAATACCTCTAAAACTACTGAATGGAATCCTGTCAAAATAGAAGCTCAGGCTCATGCCTTAGCATCTGCCCTCAGAAAAACTGTGAAGTTTTTAGTGGCAACAGAGGAAGAGAGGATGCATTAGAAATAGCATTTGGCCTCACATATTTTTGGAGGAAATCTTGATTCTGCTACTTTCTGGCTGTGTGATCTTCACAACTCAGTGCCCTTAACAAGAACACAAATTAGAATTAATATTCATTACATCCAACTGAAGATTCTTATTTTGATGCCATCCTGGATTCCTCTATTTTAATGCCAGTAATTTCAGGGTGGCACTGGTAAGCTCAGTATTCCCCTCAGGACCACAGTCTATGAGCCTCAAGCTCGTCTTACCCCATGTCCCAAATTCAGATGGATATTTTCATTGTTTTATTTCAAATAGTTTATTTCAGTATATTAATGCTACAGACTGAATTGTGTCCCCCAAAATTTATATGTTGAAGCCCTAGTCCCCAATATGATTACATTTGAAGATAGAGCTTTTTAGGAAGTAATTAAGCTTAAATGAGGTCAATAAGGGTCTGGTCATAATCCAATAGAATTGGTGGCCTTATAAGAAAAGGAACAGAGAGAGATTGATCTCTCTCTCCATGAGCACAAAGAGGTCATATGAGCACACAGCACAGTGGGGGCCACCTGTAAGCCAAGAAAAAAGGCTTCAGAATGAAACCTATCTTGCTAGCACCTTAATCTTAGACTTCCAGCCTTTATAACTGTGAGAAATAAATTTCTGTTGTTTAAGCCATCCAGTCCGTGGTATTCATTATGGCAGTCAAAATGAACAAATACTATTAATTCCTACCCTTTCATCCCTCAAATACTTAACCTGCTGCTGGAGTGACCACATCTGCATTTGTCAAGAGCCTCTTTAGACATTCTGAAACCAATGAAATGACATTAAAAGAAGAAAAGGAATGTTGGGATTGAGACATGACAATGCAATAGAAATTAGGGCTAATAAAAAGAAAATCAAGACAGATATAAGTAAGATTTTTGTTGTTGTTGTTTCTTTTTGAGATAGGGTCTGGCCCTGTGGCCGAGGCTCGAGTGGAGCAGTGTGGTCATGGCCCACTGTAGCTTTAACCTTCCTGGCTCGAGTGATCTTCCTACCTCAGCCTTTCCAGTAGCTGGATCACAGTCATGTACTATCATCAGCTAATTTTCTTTTTATGTTTTAATTTTTTGGTAGAGATGGAGTTTCACTAGGCTGCCCAGATTGGTCTCAAATTCCTAGGCTCAAGCTATCCTCCCAAGTCAGCACCCCAAAGTGTTGGGATTATAAGCATGAGCCACAGCACCTGGCTGGTAAAATTCTAGCAAAGGGAAATGAGTGGAAGGTGACAGAAGTTATTAGCGAAAACATTATATCTGATGGCTTTCCTGTTCTCTTTCCTTCATTTTCATAAAACAAAACTCATGACTAATTAAAAGGGAAAAGGAAGAGTGCATTTATTTTTTACCTCTTTAATTATTTTTTCTTTGCTCTGAAGAAGTTCAGAGTAAATAACATGGAAATCACTACACAAACAAATTGTAACTGATTTCATGTAAAAATGAATGACACTTAAGTGTAATGTAAAATCCTATACATTTTATTACAATTAAAGAAAATAAAGAGCAGAATGATGTCTACATAAAATGAAAGCACACCAGACATGCTTACATAAAATATGCAATTTTACATTTTCTTTCTAAATTAGTAAGAAGGCAAAAAGGTTGTAAAATAAAGGAAATAATGTTAATAAGAATTAGAAAAGTTTAGAACATAAGTGGCAGAGCCTAAAAATTTATTACATAGAAAGTATTACTTAGAAATTAAATAAAACACAAGAGTAAATGAGCATAAATTATGAAATATATATGTAATTATGGTATATATAGATTGATATATATGAATTATTAGGTGGAATATAAATAATGTAAATTTTGAAATAGAATATTAAAATGAGAAAAATTAAAAATAAAGAAATGAAAAGGTTTGAGGAGGAAATGAGAACTATTGATAGTCAAAGAAAAGTCAACATTTAGATAATATGAATCTCTGAAGACAAAAAAAATTCAAAGCAAGGGTATAGAAAAATACTAAAATATATTAAGTAACATATAATGAAAATAATTATATTCTCATCAAAAATTTTAACACCAATAATTTATTCCAAAAGAAAATTGAGTAATAAAATACTCAAGAAATTAAAGTGTGAGCTACTAATTTTGTGTCTAGCAAAGTTGATTTTCAAACATAAAGGTCACAAACTTTTTGTGACATGTAAAAACTCAGTAAATTGTTTCCTTTTCTGAGGAATCTACTAAAGGGAATAAGTAGACAATCAAAATGACTAGAGAGACATTGACATAACTAGTGATGAACATTAACTATATAGTTACTTGTAGAATGAATCCTACGTCAGAGTTATGTTGGAGAGAATATAATATGCTGAGACCCTGTAGATATAGTTTAACTATAGCAAAAAGCAAGGTGGGGATTATAGGAATAATATATGTAAAAATAGTTTTGAGAGTTCTCAGTGGATGTGGTGGTATTAATATTGTTAGTCTAAAACTATGGTATTTGTAATGTGTGAAAAACTAGTACTTATGAGATTTACTAATTCTGTAATTCATTGTCCTTTGAAAGTAGGATTCTGATTCTTTATGAAGAAGAAAGCAGATACAAATGTAATACATGTGATTAACTTGAAAAGCCTCTAGTACTAAATTTGAAATGGAAGTATAAATATGGAATTAAGAGTGTCCTGATTTATATCTATATAAACATATATAATATAGTGTGTGTATGTGTATATACAGTGTATGTATGTGTATATATTCCTAGCTTTCCTATCAAAGAGCCTAGAAACAATGACCAGCTCAGAAACAATGTATATCCCTAG
Source organism: Colobus angolensis palliatus (assembly GCF_000951035.1). Taxonomy (NCBI): domain Eukaryota; kingdom Metazoa; phylum Chordata; class Mammalia; order Primates; family Cercopithecidae; genus Colobus; species Colobus angolensis. The sequence goes on along the minus strand of NW_012120643.1, from coordinate 225,940 downwards.
CATCTGACCTCCAGGTAGTCTTAAAATACTATTTCTCATGAACATACTAGGGTTGCTTAAAAAAAGTCTGATGATATATTTGTGGCAGCAAATGTCCAAGCTAAGTCTAAAATATCTTGTTATACCAATCGGTAATAAAGCTACCAAAGTTTGCTAGAGTAATGTTAAAAATTACTAGATTTATGTCAGAAGGAGACCATTTGAAGAAGCTTCCACTAGCTAAAGATACAATAACTTGTACTTTAATAAGGATAATTGCAATTGACTTAAATCTATTACTATACTATATTGACAACAAATCAATAAGGGGAAATAAAAAGCATTTATCTTATGCTACTGGGTGACTAAATAGTAGAGGAGAAGCGTGTCTCTTTATAATAATATTCTAACTAAAGTATAGTCAAGAAATTATATAAATGAAATATCACTAATTTGCAATCCCCATTGAATTAATCAATTCAAGCATTGAATATCAACAGCTGCTAATGTCACAGAAAGAAAGGCAACCACACATTATGAGGGTCTCTAGGAAAGAAATCAATATCATTATCATGATGTCAAAGGGGTTGAACATGAGTCTGATAAAGAGCCTGGATTTACCTGTCAACTTGTAAAAAAAAAAAAATAGGCAGAAGAACATACAAAGCTTTACCATGAGTATAAAATCAGTCAACTTTAGACTCCTTAATGCTGTAGGCCAAATGATTCAGATTCTTCAACAGATAAATTGTAAGGGAAAGGAATAGAAGGGAACCTGTAGATTAAAGGAACTTAACAACACACCAAATTTTAAAAAGTTAGTCAGTGCCACAGAGCTACAGTGTTTCAAGATGTACACATTGGTGAAAAAAAAAAAAAAAAACTATAATGAAACAAAGAAATGATTACCATAAAAGTTAAAAGCATAATTACTTTATGGGGAAGGGGGAAAAGTGATTGGGATTAGGAAGCAATAGGATTTCGGAGGTGGCTGGCAATGTTCTTGATCTGGGTGTTGGTTACAGGGGTACTTACCATCATCATTCTTCATGCCCAATCTGCATATTAACAGCACAAAATAAAAAGTTAATTTCCTCTTTTAGCAACCTCATCCCTCTTCCCTCATAAGTTATCACTTATGACATACTCATGTATATCCTCCCAGATATTTTTCTAACCTTTTATATTAGATAGACATATATATATACATGTACATATGCAATAATGTATAAATATAAACTTGAATAAGGTTTTTATGTATTTTTATAGAAATGCAATCAGCCTATATATATTATCCTTTGACTTCCTTTTCTCACTGAAAAATATATCTAAGCTACATTTTCTATTAGATAACTACCTTTGCCTCATCCTTTTGAATGGCTATACGATATTTCTTAGAATGGCCATAAAATTATTTAACTGTTTTATTAGATATTTTATACATATAAAAGTTTATAAAAATATGAAAAATATAAAGATCAGTGATAAAATGGAAACTCCCATCATATTGTTTAAAATATAGCTCAATATCTTTGAAGTTTGCTGTGTATACCTGACATTATCCCATCATCTTTCCTGAGTTATTTTACAGTATCAGGTTGATTATCCTCAAAGTTTCTTGTTTTGTATTCATATCTTCAAGCTTTTATTACATTTTAAAAAAATGTGTTATATTTATTTTAATTCCATGTTTGATAATTTTGATATCCACAGTCTTGAGACCCTGGGATATTGTCTTGTATTTCATTTGTCCATGAAACTTCGTTTCCTTGTGCATTTTGTGACTTTCTGTTCACTGTGAGTTCATGACTTTTTGGATCTTTATTTCTAGGAATTCAGTTTTAGGTATGGGTTAAAGCCTTCAGTTATTTTATTAGTGGTAATTTTCATATGCTTTTGATAGATGCCTAGCTAAGTTACTAACCTGAAACCACTTTCAACTGAATTATCAGCTTCAATTCAAACTTTGTAATCACTGGTTCTTTAATGTGCACTTAGGAGCACATGGAACAAAGTGCAAAGTCAATGCAATAGCCCAAAGCACTGTAGTTAATACTGTGATAGGCAGTTTAAAATATACGTTACAGAAATGTGACTATGTTTTCTCTTCTATAATACTGGCAGCTTTTGGGGGTTTTCTGTATTATTTCATTCTATACTCAAACTACACTAAAAAGTCAATATTAGCAATATTCTATAGTTCAGCAAACTGAAGTAAGTAAAATTAAGCTATTTTTTTCCCCACGACATTTTCAACTGGGGCCTGTTTTATATACCACATTCCATACCCATACCATAAGCCTAGAGGTAGTATAATTGTCTTTCTTCTTTCTCATTACCATTTTCAGGTCTTTTTTTACTTTCTACTCTTCAAATCTTGGGTTCTTTGAAGTACCTGCTTGCAGACTAGATCTGCTATTAGTTCTCCTTTTTGCTGTCATCTAATCTCCAGGGTTCTCCCCTGGGTTTTTAGCTATCTTAATATCCAGCTCATTCCCTTTCTAACTTTATTCCTGTCATTATTTCTTGTGACTTCAGTCTCTTTTGTTGATGTCTTCAGTACTTAGCTTCTCAGAAAATCTCATATATAAGAACCCTACTCTGACTACTACATGCTGTCTTTCAAATTCACATTAGCTTCTTCTCTCCATCAACTCTTTTGCCCGCATTGAAACATCCAATGCTTTGGCCCAACCTATTTTTCACTGTCATCTGCCTTATCTTTTTTCTTAATTTTCTCTTTACCTATATTAGCCTCCATAATTAATCACTTTAACCACTCTCTTGCAGAGGCCCTCAACTCCTTGCCTTTCTTTAATGCTGTGAAAACTTGCCTGGCAAAATGCCAAGCCTGCTTAAACTCATAATTCTGCTTATTCTGTGCATATACCTGAATATCTGAACATTGGGTAGAGAAAAAGCACAACCACCCTGACTGTTTTACCATTAAATTTATAGTCACTAATCTTTAGTGGGCACTCAGTAATGCTAAGCATTCATTTTATATTTCCCTAGTAAATTGACTTGCTTTGTCATCACAGTGACTCTCATATTTTCTCTCTCTCAATCACTTTAAGCTCTCTTCACTGACAGTAAAATCTATTCTTGCTTCACTGATAACACAGATGCCACCAGAATAGAATGCTCTTGTCTTTTTATCATCAAATCTTTCAGCCTCCATTAATATGCACACATTATTCATTGAACCATTTAGGATGTTTTATCCAACAATCAGCAAAATACACTATGAAAATTGGTTTTAAAATGGGTTTTAAAATATCACATTAAAGAAGAACAGAGATGTGTGGTTTCAGTATTGATTAGTTCCCTGCTTAAAAATATTACGGCTCTAGGTGGCTTCTCTGTGATTCTCTTGGCTATAAGATAGTTGCCACAACTCCAACATCATGTCCTAATACATCAAAACATAGATAGTAGGAATTTCTCTTTGCATGTGTCTCCTTTTAATCAAAGAACAAAACAATTTCCCAAACTTTTGAACAAGCTATTGCCTATATATCTTTGAGCAATTTTAATCATATGCCCACCCCTAAACCAATCATAATCAAAAAGGAAATACGATTGGTTAGGTCCAGTCCATTGAAGTGGGTCTATTAATCCTAGGCATATCTTAACATAATTTGAATCATTTTAGAAAAGATAAAGGAGGAAACAGCAATTTTGGAGACAACCAATATTATGTACTACACCTTTATATTTTGCTTTCTCTATTGTTAAAATGGATGACTTGTCTCTATACTTTATTAAAGATCAACTTCACTTATGCACTTGATCCCATCTTCTCTTGCTCGCGCAACGATTTTGTCTCTCAACCCCTGTTTTCTCTGTATCAACAATTTCTCCCTTTTCAAACAATTGTTGCCATTAACATACAAATATGCTGCAACATTTATCTTTTTTTTTTTTGAGATGGAGTCTCACTCTGTCGCCCAGACTGGAGTGCAGTGGCGCGATCTTGGCTTGCTGCAAGCTCCGCCTCCCGGGTTCACGCCATTCTCCTGTCTTAGCCTCCTGAGTAGCTGGGACTACAGGCACCTGTCACCACGCCTGGCTTTTTTTGTATTTTTTTTAGTAGAGACGGGGTTTAACCGTGTTAGCCAGTATGGTCTCGATCTCCTGACCTCGTGATCCACCCATCTTGGCCTCCCAAAGTGCTGGGATTACAGCCCTGAGCTACCACTCCAGGCCAACATTTCTTAGCTAATTCTTTTGACTTGAAAATACCCTACAGTTACGCCAGAGAAACAAAATTTTTTCAAAGTGTTGTGTGAAATCATTGTCTATTTTTTCCTTATTCTCCATAGTCAGATTAAATTACTGATATCTATATTACATATTAAGAGGTTTTATCTAATTAAAGTTATTATAATTATTGTGGTTTACTCTCATCACAAGTTCACTGAATGAATGTGTTTTTTTATGTTCCATCAACTTTATTTTGTTGCTTATACATTTGTTATTTTACAATTGTACCCATTCTTTCAATTAATACCAAATAGAAAAAAAGAAAGCTGGAGAGAGAGAACTGAAGAACAAAGAGATAAAGGAGCTCTAAACAATAGTAGCAAAAGGTTTGGAAAAGTATAGGAAAGGATGGGCTAAAGCGAAGACATATTTATATGAAGATCTGTCAGGGCCATTGGCCTTAGAGAGTGGTAGTCTTTTATTAAATCAAGGAAGAATACCATATACGTTTTTGTGGATCCTCATTTATCTAACAAAATGCTGTGCTTATAAGTAGGTACAAGACACTTATTTGTCAAATTTAAGTTTTCAAGTTGTAGAGTATTTTCAGAAAAACTAACAAAACATCACGTGTGATTTGTACAATCACTTCGTGAGATAAAATAAAAAGGAATAATTATCATTGTTTTACTATATTTGTGATTTCAGGCCAGTCATTTAACCTTTTTGAGCCCAATGCCCCTATTACTAAGGTTGTAGTGAGAATTGAATTAATTCAGTACCCAGCACATAGCAAGCATATTTGTGTTAGCTATTATTATTATTGCTATCATTATTATTTTAAAGACAGGGAAACTGAGGTTTAGAAAGGTTAGAACTACCTAACGGGAGAATGATGAGCTCTTGAGATCAAAATCCAGGTCTTTTTATTTCAATCTAATGATCTCTCTACCATATTGTTGGACAAAGTGGGTATCACTTAGTGTAGATTACAACATAAATTCAATTCCAGACAAATTTATTTCCCTTGGGAGACTGACATTTGTCTTCTCTTCGGACAATGGGAATTAAAACACTGATTAGCTTTACCTCTGTTTACTGGCTGCTGAGAAACTGAATCAAATTTAAAGTGTAATCATTGCAATTATCTGTCTTTATTGACTTTATCTTCATTTCCTTTATATATGTCTTATTTGTATTCTGATTTGTCTTGGTAATTACTTTTTACATATATTTTCGTATTAACTGTCCTCAATTTCTTAGGAGTATTGCTCAGCATTGTTGAACAAATAAATCTCCGCTACTACTCTTGTTGGGACTTGCAACATAGAGTTTGCCCATGTGAGAAGTAGAGAAATTGCAAGCCAAAGCCTACAGTTTGGAGCTTCCACCCTTGTGGCTCCTTATTTAGAGCTCACAATTGAAACCACTATTTGTTTTCTCTGTGATGTCTTAATATATGCAGAATGATTCTTTCAATTGTCAGTCACACAAGCCTCTTTTGATTTCTAAGCCTCAGCTGCTCTGGGGGACAACAGTCTTTCTTTTGAAGTGTTCACACCAGGGTTCTCCAAAATTAACACGTTTGCCTCAGAGCTTACATGTTGTCTCAATCTCTATCTCTTTTTAAATTGAGATATAATAAACATATAGCAAACTGTATAAAGTACATTACTCTTACTGATGCAGTTTAAGAATTATTTGCATATGTTTGCATTCTTTTAACCATCACCTAGATCAAGATATAGAACATTTCCAGCATGCAATAAGGTTGTTTTGTGCCCTATCTTGTCCATACAACCTCCTCCAGGAGGTAACTTGTATTGTGACTTCTGTCATCAACAATTAGTTTTGCCTGTTCTTAAATTTTCTGTAAATAAAAGCATGCATATTGTATGAACATTTTTGTGTGTCTCGCTGACCTCTTTTTTTATTATTCAACACATCTAAGATTTATCCATGTTTTCTCTTGTACCTGTATTTTGCTGTTTTTTACTTTGTACATTCTAATGTTCTATGTTCTGATGGACATAAATCTATATAATGCAAGAAAAGGCAAAATTATGGAAGCAATTTGTTTTTGTTTCCTTCATTCCTAGGTTTCTATTGTTAATTTCCTTAATCCTTTATGTAAAATGTATGATAAATATGAGGCCTTGCAAGGGAAAGAGAATGGAAACTAAAATACTTAAAATACCAGAGTTAGAGGATAGAAGAATTTCACTTACTATTAAAAAATACTTCTCTACACATTTATTCATAATAACAAAACTAGTAGAAATTTTAGTTTTTCTTTACGGCCCATTCTTACCTTATTTATTTCTCACCCACAACACAATAGAGGGAAGAGAATGCTTCTTTAGCTGTGGCCATTCCTACAGATTATATTTCTCCCAAATTCTAATTTATATTCCATTCCCTTTAATATTTTCCTCTCTTTCCTTTGTTTATCTCAGGTGGAGGGAAAGGATACCCAGAACTCTTCCAACACTGATATTATCTGAACCACACTGGTGATTTCTCTCTACATAAATATCCTGCTTTCCCTATGCACACAAACTGTTTTCTTTCTAATCTTATGTAAATGGTGATATCTCATAGGAATGTTGACTGTAAAAGATCCTCCAGGGTTTCTTCTCCTTACAAAATTATCTGAACCATTCTACATACAGGTTTTGTGTTATCTTTTTCACTGATATTGCTGAGAGATTAAAATGTATAAAAATCAAAGTGGTTTCGCCTTCACTTTATCTTTTATTTTTATCTATATGCTTCATTTCTTATCAATTTTAGTAAAAATCTGGTTTCTTGTTGGGTTCATCATTTCATTATCATTTCTCACTTAGGTTTGAGACTGTATATGAGTTTTGAATTCTTATCTGTTTTCAGTGATTCAGAATCTAAGTATACACTTTTCTATTAGAAATGAGTAAGCTAATATTACTGAGGTGGAGGTAGGGGTTTGGGGAAGAGTGAGCAAGTACAACATACTCTTGTTTAGGATTCCCTAGGACTGAATTTGCATGATTAAGCAATCTTAAGATATAAAATATTTGCATTGGTAAGTTATTTAAATTATATTTTAAATATTGCTAGGCTATCAAAACAACTACAGACTGATGCATGTCGTTAATTTTCCTAAGTCTTGTAGCTATGCAGCTATAGGTCTCTTCTAGAATCAGAAAGTAGCAGATCACCCAGACCAATTCCCCATTATGAGTTATGGAGAGGATGGGAGGAAGACATACCTTATCTCATATTTTTTCTGTAATCAGAGGACCTGGAAAGGTATTCCTATAGTATTCAATTATTAGAAAAGACCTCAGAGGCCATCTGACCTGACCTGACCTATCCTATACTCATTTATTTTCTACAACTTCCCACAAATGATTACAGAATCTCTTCTTGATTACTGCCAGTGGCTGGAAATCTCAATCTGATATGACATATATGCTGATCATAAGCAGCTAGCATTTCAGAAATCTATTGATGTAGCATAAGACCATATCATGACTTTTAACAACTATAATTTATTATTTCTTGCAATTATATAGGTTAGGAATTTGGGCAAGAATTAATAGGGCTGTTTTTCTAGTTTGCATATTGCCAATAGGATCACTCGCTCAGCCAAATAGGGCCCAAAGATTCAAGATGGCTTTATACCTGGCACTTTGGTGCTACCCAATATAGTCTCTCTCTTTCTCTGTAGTGTCTTATCCTTCAAGCTCTATGTGGCTCTATCTTCAGCATGAGAATCTGTAACTCCTTGTAGCATGACAGCTGGCTTCCAAGAGAGAACAAGAAAGTAGCAGGCATCTGAAAATCTAGGTTCAGAACAGTCACCTCATCACTGATCACTTCTTTCATACTCTATTAGTTAAAACAATTCATGACCATCCCTGATTCGAGGCGTGATGAAACAGAAATAGACTCCACTTTTTGAGGAGAGTAGCCACAAAGCCTCACTGCCAAAAGTTGTAGGACGGGAGCTACAATTGCAGCTACCTTTGGAAATACCCTACCACATCCAGAAAGTAATGCATCACACAACACCGCCTCCTCTCCCTTACCTACTGCCAATCAATGCTCCTGATTGTTTTCATTCTGATGCTCCCTCCACCCATTTCAGCTGTCTTCCAACTCAGGCCTTATAAACTGTAATCCTGATTTCTAATTCTAGCCTAACTGAATTTGATATACAGGTGTATGATTCTGAAATACAGTTTTGCTCATTCTTTTAAGTGTTGGAGGTAGAAAATTCCATACCCTAGAGCGAGGCAGGGAGGAAAATAATGCTCTTCATGTCATGTTGAGACATCTTTAACTGTCAAAAATTTTTTCTACATAGAGAACTACAATTCAACCCCCTGCGAATATTATTGTTTCCTAGTTCCATGTGTAAGAGCTATTTAAATGCTAAATACAGCTACAGTGTTCTCAGACAAGCTATTGCCTACTTTTTGCTAAACATCCCTGTCTTCTGTCATTGTTTCCCAACCCTTTGCTAGTATAACAATTCTTTTTCAGATGGACTTCATTTGGCTAATATACATCTTAAAGCAGACACAGTATACTTGGAGAGATGATGTCATTTATATTCTAGTTCTGGACACTATAAATCTGTTGCCACTGCTGTCTTATTTTGAGCCTGTGATGAAACAAAATCTTTAAATTTTGTTCATACTTTCTGTTCACTCATTTATCTCTCATTCTATGGTTAATATACTCACATGGTTGCATATAAACATGATGTGTATGAACTCGGGTGAAGTCCCTGGAACATTTGGGGAATGCAAACTCACTTTATTCCATGCAGGTAGAGCTCAATTACCAAATTAAGAAATATGCACATCTTCAGATGAAAATTTCTAGATGATACAATTATAATTTTTGGTTTTCCTAAGATATACTCCTTTGATATCCTTACTCTCCAAACATATAAATGTTTAACACTTTTAGGTTGTAGCTGTAAAAGCTACTTCATAACAGGGGAGGGGAAGTGCAGGTCTAGTCATTAGGCAAGATCACTAACTGCATGTCTTACAGTAAGAGATTTTCCATTCTTAATATTTTTTTTCTAAAAGTAATAAATCATTTAGAAAATGCTCTCAAATACTCACTTCTCATAATATCTTGAGGAAAGGTTTTCTTATAGGTCTCAATTTCTATTGTTTGGTTTCATTAAAATGTGCTCAAGGTTTATTCTTTTGTGTTAAGAAGTCTCCACATCAGAAATTCTTCATTCTAATACTCACCCAAGGTTTTAAACCTACATCCTAGGATATGTATATTTATTCAGCTAACATGTCAGTCTCTTCTTTCTGCAAGATGACTAACTGTGATTATTCCTTCAGTTTCTCAATTCACTCACTCAGCAAGTATGCTTGATGGAGGGTCTATACCTGAGAATCAGAAAAGTCAGTTCCATGTTCTGTGAGGTTTGCATTCTTATGGAAGAAAATAAATATGTAAACAAATAAATATGTACTGTGATTGTAGTTATAAGTTCTATAGAGAAACATAATTATAATAAGTAATCAAAAGCAAGGAAAAGTGAATGGGGTAGGAACTACTTTAAAGGTAGTCAGGAAGAAGAGCCCTCTGTATCTGAGGTCATGATGTTTGGACAGATATCTGACTCCTGGGCAGGAGTCAGTCTGAGCAGATGTGTGAGTGGAGTATTCAGCTCAGAGGTGCAGAAGGTGACATGGCTTCAGGATGGATCAACTTTTGTGTGTTCCAGAAGCACCAGGAAGTTATGGTAAGCAATGAGAAGTGGTAAGAGATAAAGTAGAGGAAATAAGTGGGGAAGGGCAGTTCATGGAATAATTTTCATGCCATTGGACATATTTAGCTTTTAGCCTGAATGCAGTGAAAACTGTAGCAGGCACTGCTGCTGCCACATTTAGAAATATTTTCTGGAGTCTCCAGCTCCCAGTGTGAGCAACACAGAAGAAGGGTGACTTCTGCATTTTCAACTGAGGTACTGGGTTTGTCTCACTAGGGAGTGTCACAATCAGTGCTGGTCAGCTGCTGCAGCCCAACCAGCGAGAGCTGAAGCAGCGCAAGGCATCGCCTCACCTGGGAAGCACAAGGAGGAAGGGAATCCCTTTCCCTAGCCAGGGAAATTGAGACACACAACACCTGGAAAATCGGCTAACTCCCACCCCAATACTGTGCTTTACCAAGGGTCTTAGCAAATGGCACACCAGGAGATTATATCCCACACCTGGCCAGGAGGGTCCCATGCCCCCCGGAGCCTCCCTCATTGCTAGCACAGCAGTCTGCAATCTAACTGCAAAGCAGCAG
>NW_012120643.1:213780-215012 GCF_000951035.1 Colobus angolensis palliatus | reverse complement strand
CTAAGTCACACAACACCTGAAAAATCGGGTAACTCCCACCCTAATACTGCGCTTTACCAAGGGTCCTAGCAAATGGCACACCAGGAGATTATATCCCACACCTGGCCGGGAGAGTCCCACGCCCACGGAGCCTCCCCTCATTGCTAGCACAGCAGTCTGAGATCTAACTGCAAGGCAGCAGCGAGGCTGGGGGAGGGTTGACCGCCATTGCTGAGGCTTAAGTAGGTAAACAAAGCTACGGGGAAGCTCGAACTGGGTGGAGCCCACAGCAGCTGAAGGAGGCCTGCCTGTCTCTGTAGACTCCACCTCTGGGGACAGAGCAGTGAGGCTGGGGGAGGGGCGCCTGCCATTGCTGAGGCTTAAGTAGGTAAACAAAGCCACTGGGAAGCTCAAACTGGGTGGAGCCCACAGCAGCTGAAGGAGGCCTGCCTGTCTCTGTAGACTCCACCTCTGGGGACAGGGCACAGCTAAACAAAAAGAAGCAGAAACCTCTGCAGATGCAAATGACTCTGTCTGACAGTTTGAAGAGAGCAGTGGATCTCCCAACATGGAGGTTGAGATCTGAGAACGGACAGACTGCCTGCTTAAGTGGGTCCCTGACCCCTGAGTAGCCTAACTGGGAGACATCCCCCACTAGGGGCAGACGGACACCCCACACCTCACACAGCAGGGTACACCCCTGAGATGAAGCTTCCAAAGCAAGAATCAAACAGGTACACTCGCTGTTCAACAATATTCTATCTTCTGCAGCCTCTGCTGCTGATACCCAGGCAAACAGAGTCTGGAGTGGACCTCAAGCAATCTCCAATAGACCTACAGCTGAAGGTCCTGACTGTTAGAAGGAAAACTAACAAACAGGAAGGACACCCACACCAAAACCCCATCAGTACGTCACCATCATCAAAGACTAAAGGCAGATAAAACCACAAAGATGGGGAAAAAGCGGGACAGAAAAGCTGGAAATTCAAAAAATAAGAGTGCATTTCCCCCTCCAAAGGAACGCAACTCATCACCAGCAATGGATCAAAGCTGGACGGAGAATGACTTTGGCGAGTTGAGAGAAGAAGGCTTCAGTCCATCAAACTTCTCAGAGCTAAAGGAGGAATTATGTACCCAGTGCAAAGAAACTAAAAATCTTGAAAAAAGAATGGAAGAATGGATAACTAGAATAATCAATGCAGAGAAGGCCTTAAATGAACTGACAGAGATAAGAACCATGACACGAGAAATAC
>NW_012120643.1:209456-210017 GCF_000951035.1 Colobus angolensis palliatus | reverse complement strand
AGAGCCTGCATTGCCAAGACAATCCTAAGTCAAAAGAACAAAGCTGGAGGCATCATGCTACCTGACTTCAAACTATACTACAGGCTACAGTAACCAAAACATCATGGTACTGGTACCAAAACAGAGATATAGACCAATGGAACAGAATAGAGTCCTCAGAAATAATACCACACATTTACAGCCATCTGATCCTTGACAAACCTGAGAGAAACAAGAAATGAGGAAAGGATTCCCTATTTAATAAATGGTGCTGGGAAAATTGACTAGCCATAAGTAGAAAGCTGAAACTGCATCCTTTCCTTACTCCTTATACGAAAGTTAATTCAAGATGTATTAGAGACTTAAATGTTAGACCTAATACCATGAAAACCCTAGAAGAAAACCTAGGAAATACCATTCAGGACATAGGCATGGGCAAGGACTTCATGTCTAAAACACCAAAAGCAACAACAACAAAAACCAAAATTGACAAATGGGATCTAATTAAACTAAAACTAAAGAGCTTCTGCACAGCAAAAGAAACTACCATCAGAGTGAACAGGCAACCTACAGAATGGGAGA
>NW_012120643.1:156324-208920 GCF_000951035.1 Colobus angolensis palliatus | reverse complement strand
CATGTTCTCACTCATAGGTGGGAACTGAACAATGAGATCACTTGGACTCGGGAAGGGGAACATCACTCACTGGGGCCTATTATGGGTAGGGGAGAGCGGGGAGGGATGGCACTGGGAGTTATACCTGATGTAAATGATGAGTTGATGGGTGCAGCACACCAATATGGCAGAAGTATACATATGTAACAAACCTGCACATTATGCACATGTACCCTAGAACTTAAAGTATAAAAAAAATATATATTTTCTGATCCATTTATCAGGTGTATTAGGGTTCTCCACAGAGGCAGAACCAATAGGGTGGATGGATGGATAGATTAGATAGATAGATTAGAAAGGACTGATAATTAACTATCACATCAGATTACTTAGAAGGCTGCTACTTTTGAGTAGGATCTATAGCAAGAGACAAATTTGTGGCAAGGTCAGATCATAGGTCAGTCTTACTGCTTGGTCCGTATGACCTGGCAAATTCCAGAATTCTAAAAGTATCCATAGTAAATAATGGCAATATGTCACATCTCAGGCCAGCACCAATATGTGAGTTTCAGTTCAGACTCTTTGGGTTCTGAAACAAGGTCACACGTTATGCAGAAGAGAAATGTTCACTGTTTAAAAAGCTCTCTTGGAATGGCATTGGGCCCCTGTAGAGACAGTGCCTGACCATGGAATATCAAATGTCTCTGTAACCAGAGCCACCCATTTTAAGCTATTTTCATCCACCAAGTAATAAGGTGTGGCAGAAACAGCAACAGTGCGTCATAGAAAAGAAGTGCTACATTTACGATCAGCTCTAAGCAAACGGCTCAGAACTTCATGACATCCGTTGCACCAGTCGCTCTTCCTCAGTGTAATTACATGTGAGTTTTCATGGGATGTTCATCAGGACCATCTGATAGAGGAGGAAAAACCTGACCAAGTTCAGAGGTGGGTTTACCCACTGACAAAGACTCTTTGCTTGGCCAAACTTTAGTCAGGCTTTTGAACCTTCTAGGCCTATCTGCGTACTTTCTCATAAAATTCAGTTTTAGCAAAGAACCCTGATAAATCAGTTTAGCAAGAAATCTCCACCCTTGATAACTGATAATCTTTCATATCTGACTGGGTTTCTCATCCCCCACCATTTCCCAGCTGACATCTGATCACCCTGACCTGTCTTCAGCAAAAATCCTGTTAGGATAGTTTAGCCAGAATCTCCCTTATTCCTGATGTTTCCTCTTAGTAATTTTCCATCCACTGACCCCTCCTGCTCTTTGGCTGTAAATTCCCACTTGCTGATACTGTTTCTGGAGTTGGACTGCACCTTTTTTCCCCATTGAAATATCTCTGTTACAGTGGTCCCTAAATTTATTACAAAGGTCCTGAGTAAAGTCTTCCTTAACATGCTTTAACAAGTGTCATTGAATTTTCTTTAACACTGCATAAAATTTTGTACATAAATATTCATAGTAGCATTATTTATATTACCTAAAAAGTATAAGCAACCCAAATTTACACCAACTGATTAATAAGGAAAACGTGGTATAACCATAAATGGAATATTATTCAACTATGAAAATAAATTAAGGAGGGGGAGGTTCAAGCTGGCTGACTAAAAGCAGTTAATGTGCACTGCTCTCATGGAAAGGCAACAACGACCTTGAATAAATACCACCTCTTCAGGTGTATCATCTAAGAGATCGTGCTGGGATTTACCAAGGAAGTGACAGGACCCACAGAGAATGGAGAGGAATAAAGCTGGGCAGCTGCCCACTCAGAACTGGCACGGAACCAGGGGAAGCTTCCTAATACAGGGAAAAGGCTAGGCGAGTGAGAGACCCCAGAATATCCACAATTCCACCGTGGATCTTCGCAATTTTGGGAAAGGGAGGACCCATGGTTTCCCCCGAGGGACTCCAGATCGACAAAGAAAGTCACCTAGAGGCTTTGTAGAGTCTCTGCTATGTGGAGCCCCATAGGCCTTGGATCCCTGAGCAGCCTGGTGCCAGCTGCTGTAGCCCCAATAGAGGCCACAGCCACAGTGCTGAAGAGTGGCCAGATTGCCCTGACTACCCCACTGTTTCTCACCTGGCAAGGCTCCCTGTGCAGCAACCCTACCTCTGTCTGAACACTGGCGGGCGGTTCTGGCCCTGTGCTCCTCCAGGAAGTGCCTAGACAGCAGACTGTGTGACCCCTGCCACAGCTTCACCTCGCCAGGCAGGGCTCATAGGCTTGGGCTCCCAACGTAGTGACTCTTCCCCTGCCTGAACACTGTGGTCAGTCTTGGCTCTGCTTTCCTCTGGTACAAAACTCCAAGATAACAGGCAAGGCTTGGCACCTCCTTTGTGCATCCACACAGTGAAGTGGGAGAGAAATGCAAGTGTATCACATGCCTGGCAGCCACTAGCCTCTATTAGCATAGCTAAAGGTCCACAGCACAGCCACCCTGCCCCATCCGAGCATTTTACCTGCATCCCAGAGCCCTTCCAAAAACTCAACCCCACCGGTCTGTAATATTCCCTCCGGTTCCCACTACTTAAGTATCCTACTTAACCGTGCTTGAAAGTTCAGCCAATGATCTAAGGACAAGTCCACCCCTCCCCATCACAGCCAGCTCCTGAACTTTGAACCAGCCAGACTTGGCCAGCTCCTTCAGCACACATACACATTGCCCAGTGGGCCATATAGTGTGCTAGGGACTGATAAACTCTCTACCCCATTCTAACTCTGCTAGCACCTGATCATTTCTCCCAGGGCCTGAGCTCAGGCCGACTCAACCATCCAATATCACCACACCATTACCAACCTATATGGATGCAAAGGTGGAGCCCCCCTTTAAAGAAGCAGTAATACTACTACATTTGAGAACAGATAAACCATAAAGCTATCTGTATCAGGCTGAGTGATGAGATAATGCCCTAAAACCACAGCCATGGAGAGTTGCAAATTAGTCATTTCCCATGGCTCTCAATCACATTGTGGTCCAGGGATATGCTACAATGTGCATATGAACTAGGAGTTACAAGCCCTAGAAGAAGGATGTGATAGGGAAACATCAAGTTGCTGCCTATCAAGGAAGGGGAACCAGTGCAGCTCCCTCACTCCCCGCAGAGACTTCAGTGCGCTTCACCAAGGCCTCCTCCAAGCCACCCTTGTCAGGGCTGGTACCTGCACTTGCCATCAGGACATTTGCTCTGCCCAACTCTGTCCCCTCACCCACATGGTACAACACTGTCTAGCCCTTCACCTGAAACAGCAGAGAGCACCTCACAGTAAAAAAAAAGATCAGATACATACCCACGTGCTGTCCCACAGCTAGTAATTTCCCGCAAGCACCATCTACTGCCCTGTCCATCTAACCACACAGCCTAATATAAATTCTGCCAGCAGAAGTGCATAGGACTTTACAAGCAAAGCCAAAGATCCTGTCCAACACACTCCTCTCCACATGGGAAGAAACCAGTATACGAATTATGTTATCATGAAGAATCTGAATGTTGCAACACCACCAAAGGATCACTTTAGCTCTTCAGCAATGGATCCTAATCAAAATGGAAACTCAGAAATGACAGATACAAAATTCAAAGCATGGATTGCAAGAAAGCTCAATGAGATCAAAGAAAAGGTTGAAAATCAGACAAGGAAATTCTGAAGCAATCCAGGAAATGAAGAAAGAGATGAACATTTTAAAAAGAAGCTGATTAGAGCTAGAGCTACTGGAATTGAAAAACTCAATTAAGGAATTTCAAAATACAATTGAAAGCTAAACTAAGCAGAAGAAGCAATTTCAGAGCTTGAAGGCTAGTCTCTTTGAAAAACAAATATTCAAGAAAAAAAAAATTTTAAAAAGTGAACAAAGTCTTCAAGAAATATGGAATTAGTTAAAGTGCCAAACATATAAATTATTGGCATCCCTGGGAGAGAAGAAAAAGTAAACAACTTGAAAAACATATCTGAGAGAATAATTCAAGAAAATTTCCCTAACATGGTTAGCGAGATAGACATCAAGATACAACAAACCTAGAGAACACCTGCCTGATAATATACAAAATGGACATCACTAATGCAAATAGTCACTAGACTAAGGTCAATGCCAAAGAAAAAATCTTAAGGACAGTTGGAAAAAAGATCAGATCCCATATAAAAGGAACACCCTTTGACTAACGGCAGACTTCTCAGCAGATACCTTACAAAACAAAAGAGATTAAGGCCCTATTCTCAGCATTCACACACACACAAAAGAAATTTGTATCCCACCAAACTAAGCTTCATAAGTGAAGAAGAAATAGAATCCTTTCTAGGCAAGCAAACACTTAGAAAATACGTTACCACTACATCAGCCTTACAAGAAATTCTTAAGGGAGTTCTAAACATAAAAGCAAAATAATAATACCTGCTAACACAAAAACACACTTAAGTACATAGCCAACATGCCCTATAAAATATCTACACAATCAAGTCTACAAAACAACCAGCTACAAACATGACAAAAGGATCAAAACCTTATATATCAATATTAACCTTGAATGTAAATAGTCTTAACATCCCACTTAAAATGCACAAAGTAGTGAGTCATATAAAAAACAAGAGCCACCCATTCACTGTCTTCAAGAGACCCATCTGACATGTAATGACACCCATATGATCAAAGTAAAGAGCTGGAGAAAGATCTATCATGCAAACAGAAGACTTAACTATCCTAAATATATATGAACCCAACATTGGAGCACCCAGGTTCTTAAATACTTCTAGACTTATGAAAAGATTCATACAGCCACACAATGGTAGTGGGGAGCTTCAGCACCCTACTGACAGCATTAGACATATCATCAAGGCAAAAACCTAACAAGAAATTCTGGACTTAAATTCAGCACTTTACCAGTTGGACCTCAGATATCTACAGAACATCCCACCCATTAACTACAGAATATACATTCTTCTCATCTGCACGTGGAAAATACTCTAAAGTCAACCACATGCTTGGCCATAAATCAAGTGTCAATGAGTTCAAAAAAGTCAAAATCATACAAACCATACTTTTAGATTGCTATAGAATAAATAATACAAATCAATACCAAGAAGGTATATCAAAACCACACAATTATGTGGAAATTAAACTTCTCCTGAATGACTTTTGGGTAAGCAAAAAAATTAAGGCAGAAATCAAAAATTTTGTCAAAGTTAACGAAAGTAGAGACACAGCATACCAAAATCTCTGGGATGCAGCAAAAGCAGTGTTAAGAGGAAACTTATAAATGCTAAATGCCTATATCAAGAGGTTAGAAAGATGTCTAATTGACAATCTAACATTATACCTAGAAGAAATAGTAAAACAAGAACAAACTAACCCCAGAACTAGTAGAAGAAAAGAAATAACTAAAATCAGAGCAGAGCTAAACAGAATTGTGCCCCAAAAGTCCATACAAAGGATGAATGAAACCAAAAGCTGATTCTCTTAAAGGCTAAATAAGACTGACAGACCGCGATCTAAATTAACCATGAAAAAGAGAGAGAAAATGCATATAAGAACAACCAGAAATGACAAAGGTGACATTACAACTGATTCAACAGTAATACAAAAGATCCTCAGAGGCTAAGGAACTCAACTCTGTTCATACAAACTAGAAAATCTACAGAAAATGGATACATTTCTGGAAACACACAACCTCTCAAGACCAAATCAGGAAGAAATTGAAACCCTGAACAGATGAGTATGAGCTCCAAAATAGAATCAGTAACAAAACAAAACAAAACAAAACAAAAAAAAACAACCAGCCAAACAGAGCTCTGGATCAGATAGATTCACAGCCAAATTCTATCAGACATACAAGGAAGAGCTGGTACCAATCCTACTGAAACTCTTCTAAGAAACTGAGGAGGAGAGGCTCTTCTGTAACCCATTCTACAAAGCCATCATCCCTCTAGTATCAAAATCTGGCAAAGACACAACAATAAAAGAAAACAGGCAAATATTATTGATTAACATAGATGCCAAAATGCTCAACAAAATACTAGCAAGCCAAATCTAGCAGCACACCAATAAGTTAATTCACCATAATAAAGTAGGCTTTATTCTGGGGATATAGGGTTAGTTCAACATATACAAATAAATACATATGACTCACCACATAAACAGAATTAAAAATAAAGGCCATATGATTATTTCAATAGACATATAAAAAACTTTTGATAAAAATCTCAAATCCCTTCATGATAAAAATCCTGAACAAACTAGGCATTAAAGGAACATACCTAAAATAATAAAAGTCATATATGACATACTCAAGCCAGCATGTACTGAATGGACAAAAGCTGGAAGCATTCCTCTTAAGGACTGGAACACTGAATGGGCAAAAGCTGCAAGCATTCCCCTTAAGGACTGAAACAATACAAGGATACTCACTCTCACCACTCCTATTCAACATCATATTGGAAGTCTCAGCCAAGCAATCAGGCAATAGAAAGAAATAAAAGGCACCCAAATAGGAAAACAAGAAGTCAAATTATCTCTCTTTGTTGATATGATGCTATATCTAGAAAACCCTATAGACTCTGCCAAAAGGCTCTTAGAACTGATGAACAACTTCAGTAAAGTTTCTGATTACAAAATAAAGGTGAAAAAATTAGTAGTATTTATATACATCAATAATGTTCAAGCTGAGAGTCAATTCAAGAACATATTCCCATTTACAATTGCTGCATACACAAAATAAAATACCTAGAAATACATCTAACCAAGGAAGTGAAAGTTCTGTACAAGGATAATTATAAAACACTGCTGAAAGAAATCATAAAAGGCACAAACAAACAGAAAACCACTCCAAACTCATGAATTGGAAAAATCAGTATCGTTAAAATAGCCATATTGCCCAGGACAATATACAGATTCAAAGCTATTCCTATCAAGTTACCAATATCATTTTTCACAGAAATAGAAAAAATATGCCAAAGTTCATATGGAACTCAAAAACTGCCTGAATAGCCAAAGCAATCCAAAGTGAAAAGATCAAAACCAGAGACAGCAGATTACCAAACTTCAATCTATGCTACAAGGCTACAGTAATCAAAGCAGCATGGTACTGGTAAAAAATAGACACATAGACCAGTGAAAAAGGATAGTGAACCCAGATACAAACCCTCACACTTAACAATCATCTGATCCTTGACAGAGTTGACAAAAACAAACAATGGGGAAAGGACTCCCTATTCGATAAATGATGCTGGGATAACTGGCTAGCCATATGCAGAACAATCAAATTAGACCCCCACCTTTCACGATATACATAAATTAACACAATATGGATTAAATACTTAAATGTAAGATATACCACTATAAAAATTTTTGAGAATACCTAGTTAATATCATTTTGGACATTGGATTTGCCACAAATGTATGACTAAGTCCTCAAAAGAAATTATGACAAAAACAAAAATTGACAAGTGGGATCTAATTAAACTAAAGAGCTTCTGTACAGCCAAATAAACCGTCAACAGAGTAAATAGACAGCCTACACCATTGTACAAAATTTCACAAACTATGCACCCAACAAGTTTTAATATCTTGAATCAATTAGAACCTTAAACAATTCAACAAACAAAAACCAAATAATTCCATTAAAAAGTGGGCAAAGGATATAAAAAGATGCTTCTCAAAAAAAGGCATGCAAGTGAATAACAAACATGAAAAGAATGCTCCACATCACTAATCATCAGAAAAATGTAAGTCAAAACCACAATGAGACATTATCTGACACCAGTCAGAATGGCTGTTATTAAAAAGCCAAAAACAACAGATGCTAGTGAGGCTGCAGAGAAAAGGGAAGGCTTATTCACTGTTGGTGTATAACAGACACACGGTTGGTGAGTAACTAGTATAAATTTGTTCAATCACTGTGGAAGCAGTTTGGAGATTTCTCAGAGAACTTAAAAGAGGACTACCATTTTACCTAGCAATCCCATTACTGGGTATATACCCAAACAAAATAAATCATTTTACCAAAAAGACACATGCCCTTGTCTTTTTGGTAATTACATCAAGCATAATATCACCTTGGACCAAGGAATCCACATTTGTTCAGGGAGTTTTGACAATGGGCATATGACCATGGGGTCCACCACTCCTGTCTTCTAGGATATAATGAAAAAGCTAGTGGATCGACAGAGTAAACATTGGGATGATGTGGGAGGCAAAATTCTAAGACGGATCCCCAAGATTTCCAGTCCCTGGTGTTTTTTCATATCTGATATTATTTGAATCTGTATTCTTATCCAAATCTCATGTTCAGTTGTAATTCCTAATGTTGAAAGTGGGGCCTGGTGGGAGGCGATTGGATCGTGGGGGCAGATTTCCCCCTATTAGTGCTGTTCTTGTGATAGACTTCTCAAGAGATCTGATTGTTTAAAAGCGTGTGGAACCTCCTCTACCTCTCTGTCCCTCCTACTCCAGCCATGTAAGATGTGCTTGCTTCTCCTTTGCTTTCGGCCATGATTGAGAGTTTCCTGAGGCCTCCCCAGCCATGCCTTCTATACAGCCTGTGGAAATGTATAAATTACCAGTCTCAGATAGTTCTTTATAAATTACCCCGTTCTTTTCTTTATAAACTACCAGTCTCAGGTAGTTCTTTATAGCAGTGTGAGAATGGACTAATATAACATCTTCCCCCAGGTATCCAACCAAACACTAATCTAGGTATTGCTGTGAAGGGGTATTACATATTTGGCAATATTTGAAGATGTTTTTGGTGATCAGAACTTAATGAGAACTATGCTACTCACATCAGTGGGTTGAGGTCAAAGATGCTGCTTAATGCTCTATAATGCACAGGACATCCCTAGTAATAAAGAATTATATGACTCAAAATGTTAATAGTTCTGAGGTTGAATAACTCTTAGATCAACATAAATGCTAACCAGTTTTAAAGGGAATATACAAACAGTGGTAGGAAGGAGATTATAAGCAACAATTTCAGTGTTAGAATCAATTACAGCAATGGCTCCTGTTGTATGTGTGTATATAAAGGCTAGGACAAGTCACTATCTTGAAATTAAGTAAGTTATTAATAGATTAGCACAGTGCAAAAGTTATACTGTCAGCTCTCAATGTCTCTCCTTGGTATCTGGCCACTTAACTTTTTTAGGAATGCAGGTATGACTTGCAATTGCTAGTACCTGTGACTCTTTCCATGAGTGCTGTGTGTGTGTGTGGGGGGGGGGAATTAACCCTGGCATTATATACTATAATCCCCCAATGAAACCCTTTGCAAGAACAGCCCAAAAAACAACTAACAAGATCTGGCTTCTTTGCTCCTCCAGTGAGATGACTGAGATAACATATTCTACACTGCTTCTAGCATTTTGTATGAAATTCGTTTCCACTTCCTCAAAGTGGTGGCTTGTTTGGTGTCTTAGTCTACTTTCTGTTGCTTATCACAGATACTTGAAATTAGATAATGTATTTATCCTAGCCCCCTGGTACCTCTGCATCAGCATCTTTCTCCTCCTCATTTTCTCTAGAACATGTCTAATTACTCATGCCAAATTCTGACACCCTTCTCTATCCCCAACTCTTTCATTAGTGTACTCAGTTTCTATCCAACACTACCAAATACATAAAATGTATTTTTTATACTTCTAGAGACTGGGAGGACCCAGGTCAAGGGCTTGCATCTGGTGAGGGCCTTCTTTCTGGTATAGACTCCTTGCAGAGTCCCAAGGTGGTGCATGGTATCACATGATGAGGGGACTGAACATAGTCTCTCAGGCCTCTCTTCCTCTTCTTATAAGTCCACCAATCCTACTGCCATGATTATAGCCCAGTAAGCCATTAAGCCAGTAAGCCATTAACCCATTACTCCCTTATTGAGGGCAGAGTCATGTCTTCTCATGACCCAGTTATTAACACCTCTTGAGTGCCTCACCTCTCAATGCTGTCTCATTGTGGATTAAGTTTTAACATGAGTTTTGGAGAGGACAAACATTCAAACTCTAGCACTTGGTAATGTATAATTTATGACTTTATTCCTTTTACTGTCTTACTTCCCCTACAAGTGTTCCCTGGGATTACCTGTCAAATAAAGTCTTATACTTTAATCCTTATCAAGGTCTGCCTCTGGAGAAACCCAAAGTGAGACAGAAAACTTTAAAGAGTTTTAAACCAGGAAATGACATGATCTAGTTGATATTTTTAATGACCTGTATAGCTATTTTATGACAACTGAATGTCTGGGAAAGAGTGTAATCAGAGAAACTAGACAAAAAATTCTTTCAAATGTTCAAGAGAGATACAGAGGGCTTGGACTCAGGTAGAAGCATCGGATGGGGTAGTAACTAGATATACTA
This sequence comes from Colobus angolensis palliatus, assembly GCF_000951035.1. Classification (NCBI taxonomy): domain Eukaryota; kingdom Metazoa; phylum Chordata; class Mammalia; order Primates; family Cercopithecidae; genus Colobus; species Colobus angolensis. The sequence goes on along the minus strand of NW_012120643.1, from coordinate 198,603 downwards.
ATGTAAAAGTTGGGGATACAGAAAAGTGTCAGATTTTGGCAGTAGTAATTAGGTGTGTTCTAGAGAAAATAAGGAGGAGAAAGTTGCTGATGCAGAGTACCAGAGAGATAGAATGAAATAGAAGGAAGACAAAAATTTTTTTTTTGACATGTTCATTTTGTGAACTCAGACTTTGTATTAGTCTGTTTTCACACTGCTGATAAAAACATACCGAAGACTGGAAAATTTACAAAAGAAAGAGGTTTAATAGACTTAGAATCTCACATGATTGTAGAGGCCTTAAAATCATGGTGGAAGGCAAACAGAGGCAAGTCATATCTTATGTGGATATCAGCAGGCAAAGAGACAGAGCTTGTGCAGGGGAACTCCCGCTTTTAAAACCATCAGATCTCCTGAGACTTATTCACTATCAAGAGAAGAGCAAGGGAAAGACACACTGCCATGATTCAGTTACCCCCCACTGGGTTCCTCTGATGACACATGGGAATTGTGGGAGTTACAATTTAAGATTTGGGTGGGGGCCAGGCACAGTGGCTAATGCCTGTAATCCCAGCACTTCGGGAGGCCGAGGCTGGCGGACCACGAGGTCAGGAGATCGAGACCATCCTGGCTAACATGGTGAAACCCTGTCTCTACTGAAAATATAAAAAAATTAGCCGGGCTTGGTGGCAGGCACCTGTAGTCCCAGCTACTCGTGACGCTGAAGTGGGAGAATGGCGTGAACCCGGGAGGCGTAGCTTACAGTGAGAGGAGATCGTGCCACAGCACTCCAGCTTGGGTGACAGAGCGAGACTCCATCTCAAAATAAAATAAAATAAAATAAAATAAAAGATTTGGGTGGGAACACAGCCAAACTATATCATTCTGCCCCAGCTCCTCCCAAATCTCGTGTCCTCACATTTCAAAACCAATCATTCCTTCCCAGGAGTCCTTCAAAGTCTTAACTCATTTCAGCATTAAATCAAAGGTCCAAAGTCCAAAGTCTAATCTGAGACAAAGCAAGTCCCTTTCACCTATGAGCTGTAAAATCAAAAGCAAGTTAGTTATCTTCTAGATACAATGGGTATACAGGCACTGGGTAAATACATCTTTTCCAAATGGGAGAAATTGACCAAAACAAGGGGGCTACAGGCCCAGTGCAAGTCTGAAATCCAACAGGGCAGTCAAATCTTAAATCTCCAAAAGAATCTCCTTTGACTCCACATCTCACATCCAGGTCATGCTGATGCAAGAGGCAGGTTCCCATAGTCTTGGGAAGCCCCACCCCTGTCACTTTGCAGGGTACAGCCTACTTCCCAGCTGACTTTATGTGCTGGCATTGAGAGTCTGCAGCTTTTCCCGGCACGCAGTGCAAGCTCTCAGTGGATCTACCCTTCTGGGGTCTGGAGAATGGCGATGGGCCTCTTCTCACAGCCCCGCTGTGCCCCAGTAGGGACTCTGTGTTGGGGTTCCAACCCCACATTTCCCTTCTGCACTGCCCTAGTAAAGGTTCTCCATGAGAGCCCCACCCCTGCAGCAAACTTCTGCCTGGGCATCCAGGAGTTTCCATACATCCTCTGAAATCCACGTGTAGGTTCCCAAAGCTCAAATCTTAGCTTCCATGCATCCATAGGCTCAATACAATGTGAAATCTGCCAAGGCTTGGGGCTTGCACCCTCTGAAGCCAGGCCCCAAGCTGTACCTTGGTCCCTTATAGCTCATGGCTGGAGTGTCTGGGACACAGGGTACCAAGTCCCTAGACCACACACAGCATGGAGACCTTGAACCTGGTCAACAAAACCATGTTTTCCTACTAGGCCTCCAGGTGTGTGAAGGAAGGGGCTGCTGTGAAGAGCTCTGATGTGCCCTGGAGATATTTTCCCCATTGTTTGGGGATTAATATTGGGCTCCTCATTACTTACGCAAATTTCTGCAGCTGGGCTTGAAATTCTCCTCAGATAATGGAATTTTCTATTCTATTGTATTTTCAGGCCTCAAATTTTCTGAATTTTTATGCTCTGCTTCATTATAAAACTGAATGCCTTTAACAGCACCCAAGTCATCTCTTGAATGCTTTGCTGCTTAGAAATTTCTTCCACCAGATACACTAAATCATCCCTCTCAAGTTTGAAGTTCCACAGATCTCTTGGGCAGGGCCAAAATGCTACCAGTCTCTTTGCTAAAACATAACAAGAGTCAGCTTTCTCCAGTTCCCAGCAAGTTCCTCATCTCCATCTGAGACAACCTCAGCCTGGAGTTCATTGTCCATATCATTATCAACATTTTGGTCAAAGCCATTCAACAAGTATCTAGGGAGTTCCAAACTTTCCCACATTTTCCTGTCTTTTTCTGAGCCCTCTAAACTGTTCCAACCTCTGCCTGTTACCCAATTCAAAAGTCACTTCCACATTTTAGGGTATCTTTTCAGCAGCATCCCACTCTACTGGTACCAATTTACTGTATTAGTCTTTTTTCATACTGCAGATAAAGACATACCCAAGACTGGGCCATTTACAAAAGAAAGAGGTTTAATGGACTTACAGTTCCACATGGCTGGGGAGGCCTCACAATCATGGCAGAAGACAAGAAGGAGTAAGTCTCCTCTTACATAGATGGCAGCTGGCAAAGAGATAGAGAGCTTGTGCAGGGAAACTTTCATTTTTAAAATGATCACATCTCGTGAGACTTATTCACTATCACAAGAACAGCACCGAAAAGACTTGCCCCCATGATTCAATTACTTCCCACTGGGTTCTTCCCATGACACATGAGAATTGTGGGAGTTACAATTCAAGATGAGATTTGGGTGGGAACACAGTCAAACCACATCTGACTTCCATGGTTAGATGCCAAGTAGACAGTTAATTGTGTGTATCTGGAGCTCAGGAAAGAGGTCAGAAAATATAGTTTAGAATAATTAACCTATAAATGACATTTAACTGATTATTTAACCTAAAAAATGAAGTTTCAAAATTAACATTTGGCAAATTCTATTTGCTGTAAAATGCTTGCATGTTGAATTGAACAGAACTAGAAGCTGATATTTAGAAGAGACTTAATTCCTTTATTTTATTTGTTATTGCTATGGAAGTCTCAGTCTTTACATTTTGTTTTGGGGGAATAGTGGGGAGATCTATTTGCTCTGAGAATGATTTTCAAGTTCTGAGTATGTATGTCCTTTAAACAGATGTGCACTACAAATTGTATATCTTAGTGTTTCACTTTATGAATGGAAAATTTTAAAAGTATTTTTAGAAGTAAAACAATCATTCACTATTCTGAAATGATTATTATTTTTATATATTACCTACACTCATATGAGAAACATTATTTTGTATTTTGCTTTTCAAAATTTGCATGTTTTGAAAAGTTTCCAAGTTTATCAGATGTACATTTTTAGAACATGCTTTTCAAAACCTGCATAATATTTCATCACATAGCTCTCCATAACTTTCTTATTGTTAGATATGTAATAAATTGACAATTTTCTTTATTATTATAAAGACATTGAATTTCACATCCTCAAGACTTTAACTGTACCTTTGTTCATTTTCTTAGGTTAGATTCCTAGAAATGGGGAAATTCTTTAATTCTCAAAAATTTTTAAGCGTTTAGGACATATATTGCTATTTTGTCTACTAAACAAGCTGTGCACACTTACTACTGTCAGCTTAGCATGGGAATGCCTTTAATATTGCCAATATTAAGTAGTATTGCCTTTGTCAATTTCATACCAAAAAGGATGAATTTTTATTTTATTGATATCTCTCTAATTGCTAAAGAGGCTTAATTTTTATATGTTCTTTATCTTTAACTTTCTCTTTTACTGTTTGCTCCAATCATTTGCTCATTTTTCTAAGGAGAAAGATTTGCATTTGTATTCATTTATAATTTTTTTGGCTGCCGAGAACTGTTATCTCTATTCACACAAATTTGCAAAACTTGTTCCTAGGTATCATTATCCCTTTCATTTTTGCTTTAATAACGTTGCTTTCAGAATTATACATTATATCTAATCAATGTAACACTTCCTTTAATGTTTCTCTTTATATGTGTTTTCATATTCTTTCCTCATGCTGAATTCAGTAAATAACAACCATTATTAATTTTTTAATATTTTATTGTCTTCATTTTACACACTGGAAATCTTAATTCACTGAAAATAAAATTGATTTGAAGAAAAGAATGTCTCAAATTTCTAGCAGCATTGGTTAAAAATTATTTTACAATTTAAAGACATGATCGTCTGTTTCAATAATTTAATTAATTTACAGTACAATCCTGTTATGGTTTGGAGTAACGTTTCTCATGCATTTTCATGTCCTTAATATAAAACTACTGTTATTATACTTGTTGACAAACTGCCTCTTTTTTTCCTTCAAATTTCAGTTCAACTTAAGTTATCATTATTCTATCACCCCAATCCACTTATATCTTTTAACGTACTTAGGAAAAGTGGACGTTTAATATGCTATGCTACTGTCTCTTGGCCCCAATTCTGCTCTTCTGTGCCCTGCTCTGAAAACTTCATTTTCTTTTTTTTTTTTTTTTATTATACTTTAAGTTCTAGGGTACATGTGCATAACGTGCAGGTTTGTTACATATGTATACTTGTGCAATGTTGGTGTGCTGCACCCATCAACTCGTCAGCACCCATCAATTCATCATTTATCATGGGGAGGGGGGAGGGGGGAGGGATTGCATTGGGGAGTTATACCTGATATAAATAAATGAACTTCATTTCCTTTAATAGTGTCTCTGTCTGAGTCTGCCAGTAAGGAGTGCTAGAAGGAGGCGGCAGGGACAGGATCATGGGGCTTGCTTCTTCTTATAGGCTTCCTATGGGAGACGTGCTTTTCTGTTCCCATATCTTCCTAGAATGCTTGTTCCCTTTGGTAGCAGCAATTCCTTCTTGTAGCAGTCACTGTATCCATTTTGCAGATTTCCCAACCCTCACAGAATCAGCCTCATCATGCCTCAGCACCCAGAAACCCAGCACCATTGCCAATGCCCTCTCTTCACTCTGTGGGAGGCCCTCCTCGACTTCAAATTAACAATAAATCCAGCGTCTTCCCTCAGTTTCCTAAGCCTTAGCAGTGTTAACTGCTTCCATTATTGCTATCTCTGTGATTCCATAGTTCTCTTTTGAGTTACCCGGTTGGCAGTTTCCTACTTCTGTGTCCTGATTGGGTTCATTTGCTTTTCTGAGTGGACTCTCGCTAATAACTGGAAGCACAGCATCTCTCTTGATTTAGTGTCTTCTTTGAACTTTGTTAATAGAAATTTATAGTTCTGGTTCTATATTCGTGTGACATATTTCTAGTTAATTATGAGGTACTTTATGTTTTGTTGTTTGTGTGTATGGGCTAGTTTTGTCATATATCTTCGAGCAGGTCGTTGCTGGAATAAAGGAAAACTTTTAATTTTCATGTTGATTTTAAGTAATTAATTTTTTCAGAAGTTTAATGAAAGAAGAGAGCTGTATATTTGGGAGCATAATCACTGGAGATGTTTTTAACTCTGTTAAAAGCTTATGCTAATAGCATAAATGAAGACTACCTGTTCCATCAATGACTGAATAATCGGACTGTATCACAACTGACTTTCACTGGGAAAAAGTGAAGAAGGCATAGTGGAGACTAACAAAGGACAGGGAAGATCACAGCAGACATTGCTAAAAATAAAAATTATTTCCAAAAGAAATGCTATTCATAGGGAATTACATATATTATGGGTGATGATCTGTGAAGGCATAAAATAAAATTTCATTATTTTAGTATGAGAGTCTTGATAGGTCAATTTTGCCATAATCAAAACAAGTTCAAAAATAAATGGAGTTACTATGGGATTTAAGTTGTTCAGAGAATTAGGTATGTAGTTGTAAAAGATCTTTATTTTGACTCTAGTGCTAATCCTGGGAGTGTGACCAACATAAAATAAAAGTTAGTAGTTTTAGTTACAAAATGGCAGAGTTGATTGTTTGCTAACAGATTTCAATATGAATAAATAAATATTATTAATGATATTGTTTTGTAGTACTTCATTTCAATGAAGGTCAAAATGAAGTAATTAAATTAAAGCTGCAGCAGGTGATTTTAGATCAGGTAGAAGGAGCACTTCTGCTACAAGGGCCATTTTGTAATGTATTTTGGGTACCTAGTTATGTTTTTCTTTAGAAAAGGGATAGACAAACTTTTTCTGTAAAGTGTCAGTAAATATTTTAGGCTCTAAAGCTGGTCAGTCTCTGTCACAGCTATGCAATTCTGACTTTTTAATGCAAAAGCAGCCACAGGTAATACTAAACAAATAGGCATGGATGTGTCCCAACAAGGCTTTATATAGTAGTCCCCTTTTATCCTCTGTTTTGCTTTCCATGGCTTCAATTGCCCGTGGTCAAGCTTGGTCTGAAAATATTAAAAGGGAAATTCCAGAAATAAACAATTTTTAAGTTGCCCACCATTCTGAGTAGCTTGCTGAAATCTTACATTGTCCCTCTCCATATTGTTCAGGGTGTGAATTATTTCTCCAGTATCTCCATGCTGACTGTGCTCGCTGCCCCCTTGTCATTTAGTAGCTCTTTTGGTTATCAGATCACCTATCCTGGTATTGCAGTGTTTGAATTCATGTAATTCTTATTTTACTTAATAATGTTGCCAAAGCGCAAGCATAGTGATGGTGGCAATTCTGATACAATAAGTAGAAGTTATAATATACTTTTTAAAAAGCAGAAACATGAAAGTTCTAGACTTAATAAGAACAAAAATTGTATGCTGAGGTTGCTAAGATCTACAGTAAGAACAAATCTTCTATCTGTGAAATTGTGAAGAAATCTTACAGTATAATGTTTTGTTCTATTTTATTATTAGTAATTGTTGATACATCTCTTAGTGCATCAAATTTGACTGAAACATTATCACAAGCATGTATGTATTGGGAAAAACATGATGTACATATGGTTCAGTACTACCAATGTTCTTAGGCATCCACTAGGCATCTTGAAATGAATGTTTCATAGATAAGGGAAAATTACTTTATATGAAACAAGCAGCAGGCCAGATTTGGGTCATAGATTGAATATTGCTAACCCCTGTTTTAGAAGACTGGAAACAGAAATTGTAAAAATCAGTTCTCCAGGTAGAACCATTTGGAGAGATTTATATTTTTGCAGGTCTCTAAATACAGTGGTAGCTTGGGGATTCTATGCCACTAAGCTTTCTATTCCTTTTTGATTCCTTTCTTAGTATAATATTGGACAGCTCTACCTTTCAGTCTTCAGAGTTATCACTCTGGAAAGACTGGTGTGATTTCTTAGCAATGTTACTGATAAAAAATTAAATTTTGTTTTTTTTTTTTTTTGTGATTTAGGCATACTCAATTTTGTTTTTATCATAGTAAATTGAAAAAGTTAATATACTGGCCTGCCTGTCCTCACCTCCTTGTAAGGAAATTTGGACCACTTGTAGTTGTTTGTAGTTAGCTAGATATATTTTCTGTTCTAAGGCCCTCTCACTCACAGGACCCAGAGAATGTGCTTAATCTAGGGAAGCCCTACCACAGGCTGGTCACCATGCTAAAATGAGACTGGAAGATATGCAAACTGGAAAGATAATATAAAAGACTGAAGGAGGCCAGATTAAACAGTAGTTCACTTTCTTCTGCTTAAAAGCTCTTCTCTAAAATATGCCAGGCCATAAAGACAAAGATAAAAGCCAAAGAATCTCAGCCTTATTGTAGGACAGAGTTGGAGTGGTGGCAACCTGGACAGCATAGGCTTTGTCCAGGGGACTGTAGCTAATCAGCGCCAAGTAATTGTTAGCATGAACAAAACGCCAAGTGTTGCCAGCTCTTGTTTCTTTCAAGGGATGGCAAAAATTAGGATTTTTTGGTAAAAGTTACCAATTCATAAATATTGGGAGTTAATTCAGTTTTTTAAAACTTTAGTGGAGGGGGGCAACATTATGTATGCTTAAAACATATCTGAAAGTTTAAAATGACGATTGAGCCACCATTTACAACTTCTGTAGTACACATTGATTTTCTTTTTGGGGAACTTGAATTTGGAAAGATAATGAGGCATATAATAGGCTTATATAACAGGCATAATAAGAAGAAAGGAACTGACAAAAAATGAGGTGGAGTTGCAGCCATGGCAAGATGAAGCTCTCTGTACCTAGAACCTAGTCCCTGCCTTGTAAATATTTGCTTTTCAATGGGGATAAACATATTTTCAACTTAAATATTTGAACTACCATAAAGTATGAGTAAGCAGAGTTAAGTCAATTGGCAGAAAATCAATTCAGAGAACAGCAGAAAAGACATGCAAAGAAAAATAGAAACTCAAGAGGAGGTAATTAAGTCTGTGAAAAAGAAGAGAAGAGAGTCTGGTCCTTGGAGTTGTCTCCTTTCATAGTACTTTTTCATTCTAGTTCTAGACTTTTTCCTCTTGTCACCTTACAACAGAACTTCTTATCCTGAACTGACTTGGATGGATTTTTTTTTTTTTTTTTGATAATTAAAAGAACCCGAACCAAGCATATAACATTATAGCGTATATCTGGTTGCTTTAGATAGTGAATACAGGGTCATGGTGGTTAATCTTACATGTTGTGTCCCAAGAAAACTCACATGCAAGATAGATACAATTGCAAAACATAAGAATTATTTATGTCCAACAATGTAATTTCTTATTAATTCATTTAAGATTAAAATATTTGTTACCTGTCATTCAAAGCATCTGATTCAATATTTGGTACCAGTGATAGTTTGAGTAATAAAAAATAATTAGAATAAAGAATGCAGTAATTTAAAAAATACAAATTTAATGAACGGGGTTTTGGTCCTACAATGAAATGGTTTTAATGTTACAGTTTCTGGGAAACTGGAATCTTGAGGGTTTTGCTTTAAAAAAATTCCTTTAAGTTGAAATTAATAAATTTAAAACTTACTTTTAAAATAATAGAAATACTTTGATAAAACCCAATTTGTCTATGCTTCATAATATAAAGAGTGAATTTTATCTGCTTATCACATACATTTACATGATTATTTTAGTGCTATCACTTCATGTCATATTACAATACTTTAAATATATATTTCAATAATGAATTTTGGATTTATGGAAAACAGCAGATTAACTCTTATATTTTGACGGGTAATAAGTTCACTTGCTCCATATGACTTGAGTGATTTGGCCACTCTAAGACTGAATATCAGATTACTCTTCTCTAAGTAATATGTCCATTTTAGCTGTGCCATTTTGGGGGGAATAGTGAACCTATCAAAAGCATTGAGTTTGCCTTAATGTGCTGTATATTATGAAGCTAATATGAATTTATCTTGTCCCCTGATCTATGGTTAAGATAAAATAATTTTAGGAGTCCTTAATCCTAGACTGTCAATCCCAAATTGGCAAATTACCTAAATACATCTGGAAAAGATGCAATCTAGCTATGTCTTTGACATCTGAATGCAACGAAGGTGAAATAACACATGGGGCAATTTATTGATGTAATAAGACAAGGAGAAAATATTTTTATTGTATATATTTAAAATGTACAACCTGATATTTTGATATACCTATATCTAGGAAACATTATGCTAAGTGGAACAAGCCAAAAACAGAAAGGCAAATACTGCATAATCTCATTTAAATACATGGAATCTAAAAATGCTGAACTCATAGAAACAGAATAGAACAATGGTTGCCAGGTTATGGGACAGGAGAGGAAATAAGAGAATTTCTGTCGTACAGTACAAATTTTCTGTTGTAAGATGAATATATTCTGAAGATCGTATGTGTAGCATGATAACAATAGTTAATAATGTATTGTGTACTTGAAATTTGCTAAAAGTAGATTTTAAGTATTCTAACCACAAGAAAATGCAATTGTATTAGATGATAGATGCTATTGAGGTTGATTCTACATCTCGGCTATTGGCAATAATGCTGCAATGCACATGGGAATGCAGAAATCTCTTCCAGATACTAATTTTACTTTCTTTGCATATATTCCCAGAAATAGGTTTGCTGGATCATATGGTAGCAATAATTTTAGTGTTTTAAGGAATCTCTATACTTTTTTCCATAATGGCTATACCAATTTATATAATAGTTTCAATAATGCACAAGTGTTCCCTTTTCTCCAATCCTCACCAACACTTACTATCATTTGACTTTTTAATAATAACCATACAGGTTAATAATAACCTGAGCTAGAACATTTTTTTCAAAAGGTAATAGGATAGGAGATCTAGAAAGGTCCTCCTAGTAGGGAACTATACTTATTTTTCTTACTGCCAATTAATGTGGTTGGCACATTGTAGTTATTGCTTGTTTATTAACCCACATTTTTCTATGTTAAAGTGTGAGGTGATATCTCATCATTTTAATTTGTAATTCTTTGATAATTAGTTGACACCTTTTCATATACCTGTTGGACATGTGTATATCTTCTTTGGATGAATCTCTATTCAGGTCCTTTGTCCATTTTTAACTATTTTGCTACTGTGTTGTATGAGTTCATTATGTATTTCGAATGTTAAACACTGTCAGATATAAGGTTTGCAAATATTTTGTCCCATTCTATAGGTGGCCTTTTCATTTTGTTGATTTTTCCCTTTCCTCTGCAGAAACTTTTTAGTTTGATGTAGTCCCACTTGTTTATTTTTGCTTTGTTGCTTGTGCTTTTGGTGTGATATCCGAAAAAGCATTTCCTAGACCAATGTCATGTAGCTTTCTCCCTATATTTCTTCTAGGATTTTCATGGTTTCAAATCCTATATTTAAATCTTTAATTCATTTTTAGTAGTTTTTGTATGTGGTATAAGATAAGGGTCCAATTTTATTCTTTTTTGGATATATCCAGTTTTCCCAGCCCCTTTATTTGAAGGGATAGCCCTTTCCCTGTCATATATTTTTGATGCCTTCATTGAAGATTAGTTGAATTTGTATGAGTTTTATTTGATTTTGAGCTCTCAATTCTACTCTATTGGTGCAAAAATCTGTTTTAATGCCAGTTCTATGGTGTTTTGATATAGCTTTATAAAATACTTTAAAATCAGGTAGTGTGATGCATCCAGTTTTGTTCTTTTTGCTCGAGATTGCTTTTGGTCTTTTGTCTATTCAGGGATCTATTCAGGAACTCTTGTGCTTCCACACAAATTTTAGGATTTTTTTTTCTATTTCTGTGAAAAATGTCTTTGAAGTTTTGATAGAGATTGAACTGAATCTTTAGACAACTTTAGGTAACACGGACATTTTAACAATACTAATTATTCTAATCTATTAACAGAAAATATCATTCCATTTGTGTCTTCTTCAATTTTTTATCTTTTTTCTAAGTTTCTGTGTATAGATCTTTCATCTTTTTGGTTAAATTTATTCATAAATATTTTATTCATTTTGATATAAATTGAATTACTTTATTAATAACTTTTGGATAGTTTGTTGTAGTGTATATAAATGCAACTGTTTTGTATGTTGATTTTGTGTTCTGCAACTTCACTGAATTTGTTAGTTCTAACAATTTTTTGTGCATGTAATGTTTAGAGTTTTGTATATATAAAAATCATGCCATGAGCAGAGAGTTTTAGTCTTCGTTTCAAACTTAGATGCCTTTTACATTTTTTTCTTGCTTAATTGCTCTGGCTAGAACTTCTAGTACTATATTCATTAGAAATGGTGAGAATGGACATCCATGTTTTGTTCCTGATTTTAGAGGAAAAGTATTCAGGTTTTCACTGTTGAGTATGATGTTAATTGTGGGCTTGTAATATATGGCTTTTATATGTTGAAGAACATTTCTTGTATACCTAATCCATTGAGGATTTTTAATGATGAAAAGACATTGAATTTTGTCAAATGCTTTACCTCTCTCTATTGAGATGATTATAATTTTTATCCTTCCTTCTGTTAATATTGTATATTATATAAGGAAATGTTAATATTATATATATTCCAAAAAGTATTAATTGTGAATTATGTAAACTTTTTCACAATATTTCTGAACTGGAAATCCACATATTTAATACATTATTCATAATTTGCAACTTCAATAGGTGCTGAATTTTTCTGATCTATTTTGAAACATATATTTGTATTTTTTTTTAATCATTGGTACAATTAGAGACAGGAAAATCTGGGCCCATGTTAGATGATCTTTCTATTCTAAACCACTAAGGAGACATTGTGTATTTATTATCTAAAAGACTCGGGACTTCAAAACTGGGAGTAAATAAACACTATTCTTTAAGCTAGTGTACTGCCAAAATCATGAAAAACTGGCTCTTTATAGAGCCAGCAGAGGATGACTTAGTGATGGGGCGAACCTGACTTAGAACATTTTTTTCAAAAGATAATAGGATAGGAGATCTAGAAAGGTCCTCCTAGTAGGGAACTATACTTATTTTTCTTACTGCCAATTAATGTGGTTGGCACATTGTAGTTATTGCACATTTTTCTATGTAATGTTGCTCCAATGCATTGAAGAACTTTGTTTACAAATAGAAAAATGAACAAACTAATACATAGTTCAACATAAAATTCATTGGCAATAGCATGTCATTGAACAGGTTTTGTTACACTGTTTTTCCTCTGGGTTTTGAAAATATTTGGTGTTACATTCCTATAATCTTAAAATATTCATTTATATAATTTGCTTTTACATTTAAAACTACATTTTAAGAGACAAAATGTTAATATATGACATGATGGCAAGCATGATAGACTTTATGAACATACTTGAGAAACAGGTCATTCTGTTTTAATCTACATAATAAAGCAATAACCTTCTGGGCAGCAACAATATATTTATCATGTTGAGAAGGAGAAAATGTTGACTAATAAACCACAAAACTCTGAGCTCCTTTAGTTTTTCCCATAGTAAAGATACGGTTTCTGTGTGCCTCAGGGTCCTGGCAGAAAAAAAGATGGCACATGCAATTGAGTAATTTAAGAAATGCATTATAAAAGGCAGAGCATAAGTAAACCACAAGGGATAGTAGAAAATACCCTCATGATTATAAAAGCATCTTTAAAAGCTATGTGGTGAGAATTGCCTGGCAGAAAATACAACCTTAAGCAAAAAAAGGGAATGAGCTAGAATGACCCTGGAGGGAAGCAACAGGGGGACTATATGCCCTATGCCCTAACTTGCCTGTAATCTCCTGCTAATGTTGCTCATTGGACAAACCCAACCAGAAATCTTTTTGAGCACAGCGTAGGATGCAAAAGTATGGCAAGTGCAATTGAAGACGTAAATTGAAGATATTCAGCACATATTCTAATCAGGTATTTCTCAGGCTTTTTTTTTTTGGTCTGTAACCTTGGAATGTTACTTAAGTATTCCAGATATAAGCATTCTAAGATTTTAAATAAGATCTCTTACAGTTCTAAACCCCCCTGATTCTCTGAAAAATATATTAGAGTCAGTCTTGTCAAAATTGGCAAGGTTTTATATTACTTAATGGAAAATATTTTAGTCTCATAACAATTTAAATATTTACTTTCAATTACTCTTAATTTTTAGATGCTCTTCAAAAAGAACTTTAGTTATTTAATATTTTTCTTTCTATAGAGGAATTCTTTTGAACTTCATATTATTCCTCTATAGAAATTCATCATGTTTTATTTGTAAAAAATTACCACCTTTAAAAATATGTAGCTATTCAACTGAATCTATTCCTTTATAATTTTATAGCCAAACATTCCAGCATAATTTGAATTTATTTTTAGAAACTTTTACTTCGCTGAGGAAATTATTGATAAAGAACATGAATGGGTGGCTAATACTGACTAAGCACTTTGGGTAAAGTTGACTTTGAGTTAAATATTTTATATACATATTTCATTAAAACATACACAATCATCATAATATATAAATATTATGATTTAACAGAAAAGAAAATTGAGGAGGAAAGATACTACATTCTTGTCACATAGCAAGTGGTCAAACCAGGATTTAAGCACATATCCATCTCATCCCAAAACTGAAGTACTTCCTGAAATAGACAGCATAATATTTCTGCTCTTCCCCTACTCTCACAGTTTTTATTATACAAAATGTACCTATGTTTTGAGAAAAATCACACTAGCATCTGTATTATGGCTAGATCTCAAGTTTAATGTATAACATCTGAAAGTATATAATTATTATAAGATCCTTCTTTATTAAGTGGTCTGTTTATAACAATATATTTTTGGTATCCAAAAGTACAAGTCAACACTTGAAGCAAAGTGCACAAAAGATGATGTTTACATTTCTGATTTGCACTGTTAGCAGTTATCAGGGTTAGAGTTCAAGCTTGTTGGTCAAAAGGAAGACAAATGAGGCTAGTGCTAAAATTTTAGGGGTGTTCTTTCCTATACAAAACAAAGTACAGTGGGTGTTGGGAAGCATGGTGGAGGGTTGGGAGAGATCCTGTTTCCCATAATGGTGAAATTGTGTATTGTGGAACAATTCTGCTAGCGAAAAAAAGTATAAAACCGGGGGTAGGGGGGCTGGAGGGCGGGTGGCAGGAATAATCTCTCCTACAGCATCAGAGAACTACCAAGAGAGCCAGAATATGATGAAAAGGAAGTATACCGAAAAGAACCCAACGTTTTTTATCCCTTTCTTTTCAAAATTATTTGCCAACTAATGTCACTCAGAGTTGAGAGGCTAAAACATTGAACAAAAGAGAGGCACTTGAAAAGTAAGAAACAGTAGAAATTTTGACAGCCCCACAGGCTGGTGAGAAAAATATTGGTGATTAGGGAGTATCAAAGAGCAGAGGTCCTGGATGATTCTCAAGATGTACGTTTAAGAACCTAGAAGTGCCATCACCTAAGAGTAAGGGTGAACTAGAAACACACAGTCTCTTACAAAAGACTAAAAAACAACTTCAAACCAACTCAGTCCTAAACTCAATGAAGGTCATCTATTTCTATACACACTGTCTGCTAAAGAGTAAAAATAGGTTTTTTTTCTGAAGAAAAATTAAACTATCCAGAATCTCAGTTTATCCTTCATTTTTTTAAAAAACACAAGAGCTAGAATGCAAAAATAAAAACTAAAGCATGCTGACAATGGGGCAAATTACAAAAGTATAACACACATACACACACACACACTCACACACACACACACCCCTACACCAGACCAACAGGTTATCCAGATGCTGTAATAACCACATATGAACTTTAAGATTAATATGTCTTAGAACAAATATGACAAGATTGAAGCATATCTGACAAGATTCCAGTTTTATCAAGAAACTGGCCTATATAAAATAGTATATACTTGACATTCTAGAACTCGAGAAAAAGATAATAGTTTCAGATTAAATGAATAATTTAATACATGTGTTTAGCAGAAAATTAAATATAGTGAAAGAGAAGATTTGCAAACTGGAAAAATATATTATAGAAAATATCCTTACTGAAGCATAGGGGATTAAAAAAGATGGAAAATATATTTTTAAAAAGCTTAAGAGACGTATTAGGCTATTTTTGCATTGCTACAAAGAAATACCTGAGCCTGGGTAATTTATAATGAAAAGAAGTATAATTGGCTCATGGGTCTGCAGGTTTTACAGGAAACATGGTGCTGACATCTTCTGGGCTTCTAGAAAGGCCTGAGGAAGCTTGTAATAATGGCAGAAGGTGAAGAAGGAGCAGGTTTGTCACATCAGAAATGTAAGAGCAAGAGAGGTGGGGAGTGCCACACACTTTTAAATGACCAGATGTTGTGTGAACTCAGAGAGAGAGTTCACTTATCACCAAAGGGATGGCCCAAGCCATTCATGAGGGATCTGCCACCGTGATCCAAACACCTCCCACCAGGCTTCACCTCTAACACTGGTGATTACATCTCAACATGAGATTTATACAGAGACAAATATCCAAATGACATCATTCTACCCCTGCCCCTCCCCACAAATCTCATGTCCTTCTCACACTGCAAAATACAATCGTGCCTTCCCAATAGTCACCCAAAGTCTTAACTTAGTCCAGCATTAACTCAAAAACATAAAATCCAAGGTTTCATGTGTAACAAGGCAAGTTTCTTCCACCTATAAGCCTGCAAAATCAGATGCAAGATACATACTTCCTAGATACAATGTGGTATAGGCATTGGGTAAACATCCCATTCCAAAAGTAAGAAATTGGGCAAAAGAAAAGGGCTACAGGCCCCATGCAAGTTTTATGGCTGACCCAGAAGGGCAATCATTAAATCTTAATGCTCCTAAATAATTTGCTTAGGCTCCATGTCCCACATCCAGAGCATACCAGTGTAAAGTGAGGGCTCCCAAGGCCTTGGACAGCTGTACCCCTGTGGCTTTGCAGGGGCCCCCTATAACCTGTGGTTGCCCTCACAGGTTGTTTAGTGCCTACAGCTTTTCCAGGAACAAGTGCAACCTCCCTTTGGATCTACCATTCTAGTGTCTGGAGGGTAGCAGTCCCCTTCATACAGCTCCACTAGGCAAGTGCTCCACTGGGGACTCTTTGTGGGGGCTCCAATCCCACATACCCCTCCACATTGCCCTTGTAGAGTGTCTCTGTGGGGGCTTCTCCCCTGCAGCATGCTTCTGCCTGGACACCCAAACTTTTTCATACATCCTGTAAAATCTAGGTAGAGGCTGTTCCTTCACTTTTGCATTCTGTGTACCTGCAGACTTAACACCACATGGAAGCTGCTAAGGCTTACAGCTTGCACCCTCTGAAGCTAAAGTGGCAGTTCAAGCTGTACATAGACCCCTTTAAGCCAAGGCTGCAGTCAGAGCAGCCAAAATGTGGATAGCATTGTCCCGAGGCTGCAAAGGGTAGCAGGGCCCTGGGCCAGGGCAACAAAATCATTCTTCCCCACCTAGGCCTTTGGGTCTGTAATGGAAGGGGCTGCAGTGAAGGCCTCTGAAAGGCCTTCAAAGCCTTTTCCCATATTCTTGGATAAGAGTACTTGGTTCCTTTTTAGTTGTACAAATTTCTCTATCAAGTGGTTGTTTTATAGCCTGCTTGTATTCTTCTGAAAAAGCTTTTCCTTTCTTTGTACATGGCTAGGGTTCAACTTTTCCAAACCTTCCTCTCTGCTTCCTGTTTAAACACAAATTCTAGCCTTATGTTATTTCTTTCCTCCCACATCTGAGCTTAGGCTGTTAGAAGCAGCCAGCCACATCCTGAATGCTTTGCTACTTAGAAATATTTTCTACCAGGTACCCTTGGTCATCACTATCAACTGCAAACTTTCAAATATCTCTAGGCATGAACACGTGTGCAGCCAACTCTTTGCTAAGGCATAACATATGTGACATTTGCTTCAGTTCCCAGTAAGTTCCTCATTTCTATCTGAGATCTTGTCAGCCTGGATTTTACTGACCATATTATTATCAGCATTTTGGTCACAGTCATTTAACCAGTCTCTGAGAATTTCAAACTTTTCCTCATCTTCCTGTCTTCTTCCAAGCCCTCGAAAGTCTTTCAACTTTGGCATGTTACCAAGTTTCAAAGTCGCTTCCATATTTTCAGGCATCTTTGTAGCAAGAACCCCCTCCCAGTACCATTTTTCTGTATTAAGTCATTCTTGCATTGGTATAAAGAAATACATGAAGAAATATCTGAGAATGGGTAATTTATGATGAATAGGGGATTAATTGGCTCATGGTTCTGCAAGCTTTACAGGAAGCATGCTGCTGATATCTGCTAAGCTTCTAGGGAGGCCTCAGAAAGCTTACAATCATGGTGGAAAGTGAAGGGGAGCAGGCATATCACATGGTAAAAGCAGGAGCGAGAGAGAGAGAGAGAGAGAGAGAGAGAGAAATAAGGAATGGGGGAAGGTGCCACACTCTTTTAAATCACCTGATCTTATGTGACTGAACTCAGAGTGAGAGCTCACTTATCACCAAGGGGACGGCCCAAGCCATTCATGAGGGATCTATCCCCATGATCCAAACACCTCTCACCAGGCCCCACCTGGTGATTATATTTTAGCACGAGATTTGGATGGGAACAGATATTTAAATTATATCAAGAGACATGAAGAAAGATAAAACTTCAGTATTTTAGGGGTTCCCAGAAGGAGAAGAAAGAAAATGAGCAGAAGAAATATTTGAAGACATGGTGATACATATTTTCCAAAAGTGACAATAGATGTCAAACCACAAATTTATGAATTTCTTCAAAAATGAAGCAGGGTAAATGTAAAGTACCATACTTTTGTATATTACAAAAGTATATACCAAACACAAATTGTAAAAGTAAACAGGAAAAATGTGTATTATTTTCAAAAAAATAATAATAAGAGCAAGAGCTGGTTTCTCAACAGACATGAAGGAAAAACTAAGATAGTGAAATGACATCTTTAAAGTTCTGAGAGAAACTGCTAACCTAGAATTTTATGTCCAACAAAAGTAAAGTCAAAGTAATGTGAAGTATTTTCCAGAATAACAACAATTTGATACTTTTCTATTAGCAAATAAGCAGTAAACAGTAAAAAGAAGTACCAAAGAAAGTAGTTAGGCAGAAGCAAAATGATTCCTTATGAAAACATAAGAATACAAAAATAAATTTGAATACACAGAAAGGATAAATATATGGAAAATCAAAGTGGATTTTTCTTAAAACATTAATATTACTTAAAACATTAATACTACTTAAAACATTAATACTAATTGTTTCTGGTGTTTAAATATATGTAGAATTTAAATAGAGGACTGTAATATACACAAGGAAGAAAGTAAAGGGAGAAAAGTTTCCAAAAATACTGCCACTGCCATTTTCAGGAAAGAGACAAAAGTAGAATGTATACTGAATGTGTATAGGTATTCAAGAAATGCTGAGCACATTTTTAAGCCAATGAGGGTTAAAAATAATGATAAATATTGTTGGTTCAATTAAAAGAAAAGGCAAACAAGTTGGGGGAATTAGGAAACATTTGTAAGATGTTAGATTTAAACTTAAGCAGAAATCACATTTAAATGTAAATGCTCTAACTAATATAATTTAAAGATCACATTAAAAGATAATATTCAGAGCAAGCAGATTTGTGACTCTCATAAAGATATGAAAATATACACTTGTTAAACTGTTTAACTCATGAGTGAACTTGACATATGTTACAAATTAGTTCAAAAGAAAATCCAAAACACAGACTCATTTATAATTCAGGAATAATGAAATGAATATGTAGATAGAGGCAAAAATTTTTCCTACAGTGTATGAAGGAAGACAATTGCATCTGCACCAAACCAAGCAGGGCATAATTTGCATGTCTATAAATTTACAGTTACAACATAGCCTAAAGGAAAAAGGCTAGAATCAGATAACCTGAAGAGGTGTCCAAATTAAAACATATTTTTTCTCCAATAAATATTTCTAGAATGAACATACAAATAAAATATAATTTAAGCTGTTTATAAGAGACACATCTTAAATATAAGATGTGTCTTATATTTAAATATAAGGACACCTAAAAGTTGAAAGTAAAAGGATGGAAAAATGTATTCCCTACAAAAACTAATGGAAAAAGCTAGTGAAGTCAAATTAATAAAGAAAAAAGCAGATTTCTAGGATAAACAATGTTACTCATGACAAAGAACACCTTTCACAATGACCTAGGGGTCTGTTTATCAGGATATATTATATAACAATTATAATTTTAATGCATCTAATATTACCTTCTCTTCAAATTATGTAAAAAGAATTATGAGATTTGAGTAAGTAGATAAAACTATGGGCAGTAATAAAGGATTCTGAATACAAATCTTTCAGTAACTCATATAAGAGACAAAAAGGTCATTCAGAATATAGAGATTGGAATAACATGTTTGACAAATATACGTGCTCATACACACACATACACACATACACCATAATATTTCACCCTAAGCTAAAAAAGAGTGGAAATATAACATATTGCAATGTCTCAGCAAATTCTAAAACAAAACCAGAAAAAATGCATGCAGAGTTAATTATCTAATCAAATTGGGAATAAGTTTGGAATCAATTGCAAAGAGACAACATGAAAATTCCTAAATATTTGGAAATTAAATAACACACATCTAAATAACCCAGGAGTAAAAAAAATGTAATTATAATGGAAATTAGAAAATATTTTGAGTTAAGTGATAATAAAAATAAGACGTATGTCAAAATAATGTTACCCAGCTAGAGCAGTGCTTAGAGGAAAACATGTAGAATGTTCTAAGTTGGTTTCTTCCAGAAGCACTCCTTAATTCAACAATGTATTGAGAAATGCTTCAGAAAGAAAGAACTAAAATATTGGAGTTAACAGTTGGTGAAGTGTGAAAGTACAAAAAATATAGAATTTTACCGAAAGGTTCAGCTAAAATTTGATCCCATGGAGAGCTCTAGAACTAAAATTGCATCTCAATTTGAGTTCCATCTTGAGGCAAGAGAGCTGGCTTATGGAACTCTGAATCAGTCTGTAATTGATTATGGTCTGTTCCAGGGAGATGGAAATGTTCAGGCACTTCGAGCTCTCTCCAAATAATCAAGGCCATTCAAGTATTCCCAAGACAACTCTCTGAAAAAGCCCCAACTACAAGTCAGAAGCTGGAGGATGGGCCAAAGACACTGGAAAACAAGTATTTGGGGGAATCTATGTGCCATACTGGGGGGATTTAAGCTTCCAAGCACTTACAGATTTTCATATTGGTGAGGCAGTTTTAGTGCCCTGTGGGTAATACTCTGAAGAAGTTTGAAGTTGCACACTGTTAGTAGCAAAGAACACAGAAACTGGGAATTGAGCACATAGCATGGTAAAAGGGGTACAAGGGAATTTACACAAGGCTTCAAAGGTGTTCACTTGGTAGTGTTAGGCTGAAAATCAGTCTCTAAGATTCTGTCTCAAGAAGTCATAAAAATAAAAGTAAATTAAATACAAAGAAGTACAAAGCAGAAAATAATAAATATGAGTAGAAATGAATGACTCAGAGGTAAACACAAAATAGAGAAAACCAACAATATCAAAAGTTGCATCTTTGAAAATACTAATTACTGTAGTAAAGTTGTCTGTCAAGAAATTAAAAGAAATACAAATTTCTCAAATCAGAAATTTTAGAAAAGGTGAATATCACTACAGATCTTCAGGTAATAGAAAGATAATATGAAAAATCAATGAAAAAATGTATGTTATTGATATGAAAATTTATAAAAATGTACAAACTTTAAAAAAATCCTAATATGGAGACAAGACAAAATAGGCAATATGAAGCATTTATAGCTAATTAAGTAATTGAATCTATGTTTGATTCAATATTGAAAACCTTTCCACAAATTATAAATCCAGATGGTTTTACTGGTGAATTCTACAATGTATGTATAAACTAAATTGCACTAACATTTAAAACTCTTCCAGAGAATAGAAAACTATTTTATAATACAGTGATATCTTGATCCCAAAAAATGACAAGGACTTTACAAAAAAAAAAAAGAAAGAAAACCACAGATCATCCTCTCTCATTAATCTAGCTGCAAAAGCATTTAAATAGAATTAACAATCCAAATTAATAAAATATGGAAGGATACTACATTAAGACTAAGTTGGATTTATCTCAGAAATGTAAGGAAGTTTTAATACTCAACAATGTAATTTACAAAACTGATAATAAGAGAGTAAAAACCATATTATCATTTCAATACATGCAAAAAACACATTTGAGAAAAGTTAAAGCATTTTAATGATAAAACTAGGAATAGAAGAAACTACCTTAAACTGAAAGATAAAATTCTACCAAAAAACATACTTAATAGTGAAATATCTAGTTTTTCCTTAGAGAATAGAAATAAGACTATAATGTCTGCTTTGGACTTCTAATACTCGATAATGAACGGAATTCAATATTGTATTCTTGCCTAGCAAGGTGCAGCAATGACACAGCAAAACAGAATAAAAAGAATTAAAATTCTTCTTCTAAAAAGTGTATGAAACAACAATTTTCAGATAATGATTATTGGTCAATGGAATACAATGATTCTGAAAAAGGGGAAACAAACAAGATAATTCCTGCAATTGCCCCAGTTTGTGGCCATGAGAATATAGGGAGGGATAACCTAGGTGTCTCCATGAGTTGAGGGGATTGAACCAGGAGTTCTCTCTGCAGTAGAACCCAGCAGTCTCCCTGAATAGAGGGGACAGAAGAAGAAGTCCAGGAAGGTCATGGTGGTACAGTTTGAAAAGCAGAGATGTGGACAGTAGAGAGCGGCAAAAAAATCTTCAGAAATTTGCAGTGGGTTCCTTTAAGTATTCAGGTGAGTTACGTATGAGCATATGTGGCTGAGAAACTATCTGATGCTGGGATAAGAACCACTAAAAAGAAACAGAGGACAACACTTGCCACTCACACCAGTCCAGGAATAGTTCCTGTTCCTGTTCCTACCAGTAAACACTGGATAGAATAATCAGAATGGTGGTTTCATCTCAGTAATAAAGAGAAAACCCTAGAATAAAGACTGATTTGTTCCTGCCTATTAAAGCCTACAAGCAGCTCTCAAAAAGATCAAACTATTTCCAAACAAATTAACTGTGTCTCAGAATATAGCCCAAGGCAATTTATAAAAACACAAGAAGTTTTCAGAACTCAAAACAATGTCTGTCAATCAATCAAAAATTACCAAGAAAGAATCAGGAAAATATGATTTAAATGTGTTGAACAATCGATCAGTTAAAACAAGTATAGAAAAGACATGAATGATAGTTACTAAACATGGACACTGAAACAATTTTTAGAACTATATTCTATATATTTAAGATGGTAAAGATTGAGCATGCTTAATAAACACATAGAATATATAATAGACATCCCATCTAGAGACGGAAGCTAAAAGTTCTGGGATGAGAAAGGCACTGGATGAGATTAGCTGCAGACAGTATAGAAGAAAAGATTAGTTAAGATGAAGAATAGCAACAGAAACTAAAAGTAATGATACAGAGAGGTAAAAGGGTAAGAAAACTGAAAAGAGCATTAGGATATGTGAGACATCTTCAAGTAGCCTTGCTGTAATTAGAAACTGAATAAGAGTGATAGTTCCAACACCCTTTTTTTCTCTGTCACCTCCAGAGAAATAAGATGACAAAGAAAATGTTGAAGAAATAATGAAAGATTAACCAAATTTGATGAAAACTATGAGCCCATAGTTTAAGAATCTCAAAAACCTCAAGCACAAGGGAGAAGAAAACTATACCATAACTTATCATAATCAAATTGTTTAAGTGATAGAAAAATCTCAAATGTATCTAGAAAAAGAGGCCATATTACAAAGAAGGACAAAGATCAAACTTTCAACACAATTGTTGTCAGCAACAATTCAAGTCATAAGAAAGTGAAGCAATATATTAAAAATACTTAAAACAGTCATTCTTGAATTCTACAAGGAAAATGCCTTTTAAAAAAGTAGGCAAAATAAGAATTTTTAGAGACACAGAAAAGCTAAAACAATTAGTTACCAGAAGACCTTCACTACAGAAAATGGTATTGAAAGTCTTTTAGGTAGAAGGAAAATGATATCAGAGAGAATTTTGCATTTACCTGTAATTCCTATGTTTTGGGAGGCTAAGGTTGAAGGATCACTTGAGGCCAGGAGTTGCTAGGCCATCCTGGAAAACACAGTGAGACCTAATGTTTCCAAGAAAAAAAAAAAGTAGCTTGGTGTGATGGCATGCACCTGTAATCCCAGCTGCTTGGGAGGCTGAGGCAGGAGGATTGCTTGAGGCCAGGAGTTTGAAGCTATAGTGAGATCTGATTGCACCCCTGCACTTTAGCCTCCTTGACAGAGCACGACCCTGTCTCAAAGACAGAAGAAGAACAGAAAGAAATTACATCTACACAAATGAATGAATAGCACCAGAATTTGTAAATATATAGGTAAATATTGAAGATCATTTTCTCAGTTAAAAAAACTCTTAAGATAATAGACTGTTTAAAGGAACAAAAATGTATTGTGAAGTTAACAGCATTGAGGAAACAAAATGTATGACAAGACTAGCACAAAGGCCGGGAGGGGGAAATGAAGTATACTTTTGTAAGCTGTATACCATATGTGAATTGGTATAATATTACTTGAAGGTGAGACATGATAAGTTAATGATGTATGCTATTAACCTTAAATCATTTGCCAAAATAACAGAGCGTTGCAGTTAATAATCCAAAAAATGAGAAAAAATGGAAGCATAAAACTATGGAAATTGAAAGTAGACAGAAATAGAAGTAAAAAAAAACCATAATAGACTTGACAAATAGTAAACAAAAAAGATAGTACATTTAAACCCATATCTATAATTACATTAAATGTAAATGGCCTAAATAATTAAAGGCAGAGATTGCCAGATTGTATTTAAAAATATCACGAAACCCAACAACTGTATACTGCCTACAAGAAACCACTTTAAATATATGCCAATCAAAAGAAGGCTACATTGCCTACATCAGGATTAGATAAAGTAGATTACCTAGTAAATGATATTTTCAAAGATAATAAGTAACAATTCTTAGTTAATGATATTTTCAAGAATAGTAAGTGATATAATGAGGTTAATTCATCTATAGGACATAATCCTAAAATGTTTATGAATTTAATAACAGAGATTCAAAATATATAAAGCAAAAATATATAGAACTAAATGAGAAATAGACAAATTTACAAATAGTTGTATATTTCAATAATGCTCTCTCAATAACTGATAGAACATACGGAAAATCAGTAAGTGTATAAAAGACTTAAAGAACACCATCAAGCAGGGTGGGTTAAAAAAATCAAACACTCCATACAACAACAGCATAATACACAATGTAAGTGGTATAACCACTGAAGAAAACAATGTGACCGTTTCTTAAAGCTTTAAACATATAACAGCCATATAACCTAGCTATTTAACTGCCAGGTATTTAGTCAAGAGAAGTGAAAGTATATATCCATACAAACATTTGTTGTATTTGGGTTCTCTTGAGGGACAGGACTAATAGGATAGATGTATAAATGAAAGGGAGTTTATTACGGAGTATTGACTCACAGGATCACAAGATAAAGGCCCACAGTAGGCCATCTCTAAGCTGAGGAGCAAGGAAGTCAGTTTGAGTGCCAACACCTCAAAAGTGGGGAAGCCAGCAATGCTGCCTTCAGTCTGTGGCTGAAGGCTCAAGAGCCCCTGGCAAACCACTGGTGTAGGTCCAAGAGTTCAAAAGCTGAAGAACTTGGAGTCTGATCTTTGAGGGCAGGAAGCATCTAGCACAGGAGAGAGATGGAGGCCAAAAGATTCAGGCAGTCTAGTCCTTCCATGTTCTTCTGCCTGCTTTATTCTAGACATGCTGACAGCTGATTAGATTGTGCCCACCCAGACTGGGGGTGGGTCTGTGTCTCCCAGTTCACTGACTCAAACGTTAATCTCCTTTGGTAACACCCTCACAGACACACCCAGAAACAATACTTTGTATCCTTCAATCTAATCAAGTCAACACTCAATATTAACCACCACACTTGTACACAAGTGTTAACAGCACCCTTATTTATAATAGTCATAAACTGGAAACAACTCAAGTATCCAGCAATATGTGAATAAATAAATTGTCATATAAATTATATAGCTGAATATATGGATTAGATAGCTAGCTAGCTAGAAATAGAGATGATGGAATATCTCTAAGAAATTAAAAGAAACGAACATGCACAGATACATAGATACATGCAACAACATGAGTGAATCTCAAAAAAATTATGCTGAGTAAAATAGGTTGGACAAAAGTAATATACACTGTGTGATTCAATTATATAAATATAATTATACAATTGCATAATATTGTATAATTGTATATTATACAATATAGTTACAAATTGTATAGTTACAAACTATACAATTGCATAATATAGTTATACAATTATATAAATATACACTCTGTGATTCAATTATATAAAACTCTAGAACATACAGTTCTCGTGACAGGAAGCAGAATAATGGTTTCCTAGGAATGTAAATAGCATTAGAAAAAGGGTATAAGAGAGGAATTATGAAAACACATGAGGAAATTTTGTGGGTTGATGGATTGGACTAATGAACATATCCATCCATCACCACACAGAATTTACCATCCGTCAGCCCATAGGTATATACATATGCCAGATTCATCAAGTTATATACTTTAAATATGTGAAGTCCATAGTATGTTAATTATACCTCAATATAACTGTAAAATGTAAGCATTGTAAAGAAATACAATTGTCATTATGGATAATAACAAAATTAAGAACCTAAAAAACCCAAAGTAACCATGGATGAACTATTAGAGATATGTTGCTAGACACAATGTTGCCAGATACAAAAATTCATATATAAAAAGCAAATATTTCTGTAAATCAGAAATAATTAAGATATTATATATAAAAAGTATAATTTATATTATTTAAAAATCAGGCCAGGTGCAGTGGCTCATGCCTGTAATCCCAGCACCTTGGGAGGCCAAAGTGGGTGGATCACCTGAGGTCAGGAGTTCGACACCAGCCTGGCTAACATGGTGAAACCCCGTTTCTACTAAAAATACAAAAAATTAGCCAGGCGTGGGGGTGCACACCTGTAATCCCAGCTAGTTGGGAGGCTGAGGCAGGAGAATCGCTTGAACCCAGGAGTTGGAGGTTGCAGCAAGCTGAGATCGCACCATTGCCATCCAGCTTGGGCAACAAGAGCAACACTCCATCTCAAAAAAAACCCCAAAATGTATCAGAGTGTAACCAAAAAAAAATGACACTTTTTCAAAGACAACTTCAAATATAATTAATTTAAGGCAAGGAAACATAATAAATGGAAACGTATACTATGTGAAGTTAAAAGAGTCAATATTTTAAATATATCAACTCTCTACAAATTAATTTATGGTTTCAATATAAATAAAATCAAGCAAGTTTTGTGGTGGAAACTGACACACTGCTTCTAAAATATATACATAAATGCAAAGAGCCAAAATAGTCAGTTCAATTTTGGAGAAGAAGAGAAATGAACAACTTCCATTACAGAAACAAAAACATTATCATTCTACATTAATTTTGACAATGTGATATTGCAGCAAGCATAGAAAATTGATCTTGAAATGATATAAATTCCATAAATGAGCTGTGTTTATAAACAAGCCTACATGTATATAAATGTTATAGATTCCATAAACAAGCCTACGTGTATATACATACTAGATTTGTGACAAAGTTGGAAATGTGAAACAGTAAGAAATAGAATAGTTTCCTAATGATGCTGCTGAATTAATTAAATATTCATGTGGAAAAAGTTAATCTTAACACACACCATACACAAAAATTAATTGCAAATTATTACAGATTCAAGTGTCAAAGGTAAATAAGTAATCTTTCTAGAAATTTAACATGGGAGAACATATTTATAACCTATAGGTAGGGGAAATATTCTTTAAAAGGACGCCTACTGCATTAAACATAAAACAAAGAATTGAGAACTTTTATAACTCAATAATGAAAAGTAATCTGATTAAAAACAGGCAAAGTAAAGAACAAACCAACAACAAAAATGGGCAAAATACCTGGCTAGGCATTTCTCCAAAGAAGATTGCAAATGTCAATAAGCACATGGAAAAATGCTCAAATGCTTAACATTAGTCATCAGAGAAATGCACATCAAAGCCAAATGAGACACCACTTTTCATCCATTAGGATGGCTATAATCAAAAGGACATCATAATAAGTATTGTCCAGGATGTAAACAAATTGTAAACCTCATACATTGCTGGTGGGACTATAAAATGACACAGCTGCTTTGGAAATGAGTCTGGCAATTCCTCAAAATGTTAAATGAAGTTACCATATAACCCAGCAATTTCACTCCTAGGCAGATACCCAAGAAAAATGAAGACATACGTCCACACAAATACTTATATGTGAATGTTCATAGCAGCATTTTTCATAACAACCGAAACAGTGGAAATAACCTAAATGTTGAATGAATGAATAAAATATGGTATATTTATCTGATTAAATATTTTTCATCTATAAATGGAATAAGTGCTGATGCATAGTGCAACATGGATGAACCTTGAAAACATTATATTAAAGAAACCTCACAAATGACTGCATAGTGTTATGATTCCATTTATATGAAAAGTGCAGAATAGGCAAATATGTAGAGACAGAAAAAATATTTGTTGTTGTCTAAGCCTTGTGAGGCATGGAGGATATAGGGAGGGATTACAGATGAATTTGGAATTTATTTGGGAGTGATGAAATGTTCTAGACATAGTTATGGTGATGGTTACACAGCTCAGTGAATATATTAAAAACTATTTTGCTATACAGTTTAAATGGGTGAGTTGCAAGTGTTATAAATTGTATCTCAATAAAGCTGTGATATGTAGGTAGACAAAAATACAGATGGATTGGTAGGTAGGTAAATAGATAGACAGTTGTTTCAAAGTGGGAAACTTCTGTTCATTAAGGATTTCCACTAAGAACATTAAAATACAAGGCCCAGAGTGGAAGATATTTTTAACACACGTCATCAATAAAGTTCTAATATTCAGAATATATAAAAAACTGCAAACAACCAACATTAAAACATGGATCTAAGATTTGAAGAGACCATTTCACAAAAGAGACTACCCAAAAGTTTCAATAAGCATGTGAAAATATGCTCAATCTCACCAGTCATCAGGAAAATGCAAATTGAAATCAAAATTAGGTAAATCAGAACTGAATGCATAAAATCTGAAAAGACAAAATTTCTTGTCTAGGTGAAGATATGGAGAAACTAGAATTTCCATACACTCTGAACAATAGTAAAAATTTATACAATTACTTTTGAACAATTTTTGACAGCTTCTAATAACATTGATTTATCCTTTGATTGGGCAGTTCTTTTCCTAGGAATCTACACCACATAAATGAGTACATGTGTTAAACTAAGGACAATCATAAGAATTTTTATAACAATATCTTGATAATAACCAATACTAGAAACAATCCAAATGATTGTCAACTCTAATGTGGATCTATAAATTATAGTACTGTATGGGATAGTATACAGCACTGAAAATGAACTACTGCAACATAAGGATATATCTCATGAACACAGAACTGAGCAAAAAACAAGTATATGCAAAGGACTGTGAATAATTCCTTTATATTAAGTTCAAAATAGGTGTTAGAAATTGGGATACTGTTACCTTTGGGAAACTGTGAAGGGAATTTTACGGTGGGACTTGGTTTTTAGTGATGCGCTATAGCCAGCTTGCCTCAATGTGTAAGGATTGTTGTTTTCAAATTTTGCAGGCTGATCGATGTCAACTTGGTAACTTGAAATTAGCCATATTGGGAGTATTCACACTGTGAAAATTGATTTTTTTCAATGCGGTGTGTTTTTCTTTTCCAGTGGAGGAGCTGGTTGTTATATATTTACCAGTGTACCACTGATACAAGGATTTATGCACGTGTGATTTGTGAACTTTTCTCTATTTATGTTATAGTTCAAGACATAAGTTAATTCATGTTTTAAGGAAAGAAATAATGAAAGTCACTGTAATTTCAAAAAAAATCTGCATCTCATCATCTAACCTAAATCCAGGGAAAAGGGGGCAGCACAACCAAGTAGGCAGCTGTAAGAGAAGCAACAGGGTCAAAGCACTCGTAAAAAATCACTGATTTAATCTCTGCTTTAACCATTTAGATCAAAGGTCATGATCTTTTGCTTTTACAGAGGTCAGATGAGTTATAGAAACATCTTTGCATATTTATTCGCATAGGAATATTCTGTACTTCCATACATATATATTTTTTAATTTTTTCTTGAAAATCACATACCTCTTCTTGATATATTTGAAACTTGGTGATTAAAAGATTGAGAACTGGTGTTAGACTGCCAGCGTTTAAATACAGGATTTTAATTTTTTTAGGTATATGATCCTCAGCAAACTATATAACTCTTGCTTCCAGTTTCCTCATTAGCCAAATGGGGAAAATAATCATGCCCGTAACTTATTCATTGAGACCAATTTTCAGAGTAAGACTTATGTGCCAGGTATGAGTCTTAGAGCAGGGGATGTAGTAAGAAGTATAATATATGAAGATCTATTATGTTAATATAAAACTGTCTCTGTAATGGGGGGAACACAGAGAATAAATAGGATATATAAGTAAAATCTATAGGAGGTAATAACCATGGAGGAAAAGCAACTAGGAAGGAGATATAGGCATATCAAG
This sequence comes from Colobus angolensis palliatus, assembly GCF_000951035.1. Taxonomy (NCBI): domain Eukaryota; kingdom Metazoa; phylum Chordata; class Mammalia; order Primates; family Cercopithecidae; genus Colobus; species Colobus angolensis. The sequence continues at coordinate 168,432 of NW_012120643.1, read as the reverse complement.
GTATAAATTAGGTGATATTAAGTGGTTAGTTTTTACTGAGAAGATGACATTTAAGTCAAGTCTTGAATGAAGAGCAACTATGTGGGATAAATGCATCATAGGAAGAGGTGACAGAAAATGCAAAGGCCCTAAGGCACAAGTAGGCCTCAATGATTTGATAACTAGCATGGAGGCCTGTGTGATTGAAGCAGAGTAAGAAAGGGTCAGAGATAGGCCACTGATAGGACTCTGGTATTTACTCAGACTGAAATGTGGAGGTGTTCAGGGTTTTAAGAAGAGTGGTAATAAGATCTAACTTAGGTTTAAGAATAGATTCAAGGAGGGCAGGGAGAGAAACAGAAGGTGATTACAGTAGTCCCCTCTTATTTTTGGTTTCTGTTGCACATGCTTTCAGTTACCTCTGGTTCACTGCAGTCCAAAAGTAGGTGAGTACAGTAAAATAAGACCATTCTGAAAGACAGAGAGAGATCATATTTATATAACTTTTATTTCAGTGTATTGTCATAAGTGTTCTATTTATCAGTTTCTGCTGTTAATCACTTAATGTTCTTAATTTATAAATTAAACTTTATCATTGGTATGCATGTATAGAAAAAAACGTAGTTTATAGGATATTTATTTAATTATTTATTTATTAATATAATTTGAGACAGAGTCTCACTTTGATGCCCAGGCTGGAGTGCTGTGGTGTGATCTCGGCTCACTGCAACCTCCGCCTCCTGGGTTCAAGCAATTCTCCTGCCTCAGCCTCCCTAGTAGCTGGGATTACAGGTGCCGGCCACCATGCCCAACTAATTTTTGTATTTTTTAGTAGAGATGGGATTTCGTCATGTTGGCCAGGCTGGTCTCGAACTCCTGGCCTCAGGTGATTTGCCCACCTCGGCCTCCCAAAGTGCTGGGATTACAGGCATGAGCCACATGTCTCGTCAAGATCATGGGTTTTTATATGGCATAGGGTTAAGTACTACCTGCAGTTTCATGCATCCATTGGAAGTCTTGGAACTTCTTCCCTGGGAAGAGGGTGTACTACTATAGAATAATCCATGTGAGAAATGATGGCGCCTTGGTCCGGTTAGCTTCTTTTGCATTTGGCAAAGTAGGTTCAATTTTTCTAGATCTAATTTTAAGAGAAACCAAATATGTAGTTTATTTTAAAAATAAATATCCTAATTTTCTGATGTTGGATTAATTTTGTTTTCTAACACGCGAAGATACTCATATACACAATCTGTATCTACAGATTTTTAACTGGAATCAATTATGTTACTAGAATTCTGTTCCTAAGCCTTTTGACTGGTCTTTGTATTAAGCCTTTTCTTCATAAACAAATGAGAAACCAGGGTCTGGCTTGATTTCTTTCCTTATTTACTTCATACCTTTTGGTGCTGGCTTTCATTTTTCTGTCCTGAGTCTTAAAATATAACAAATTGTTTGATAAATATATCCCTTAGTAGAAAAGACAAATAGGAAACAAATAAGAAAAATAAATAGACAAGTATTACATTATCCAACTTTTCTTTAACATTAGGAGGAAAAAAGTAAAAACATGTATTCACCCTGAACCACAGATGGTGGCTATGAAATACAAATTGGAGACAACTTTCTAGATGTAATTGAAATATCCACCTAAATTTTGATGTAAAGAGTATATATTTACTTAAAAATCTAGAAGTCATCACTTCTATAGTTTTTAATGGAAGACTTTACAAAGACTTATAGTAAATACTATCATACATTCAGCATTAATAGTCACAATAATTGGCTGAGAATCCTATCCAAATAACTTTATAGGAAGGTATATCACAAGTGAGATTCAAAATTTACATGTATAAAACTGGTTCCTCTTTTCACTGGTACTAATAACAAAAATGTCAATCATTAAAAGGTAGAATTTTTAAAGTTGAATAAAGAAGTCCTATATAATCCACTTCTCAATAAAGTAAGATAATTTGAAAGTAAATTACTTTCATGTATTCATCTGTTTGAAAGTAAGTTACTTTCAAACACATGAATTTATTCAGACGTTTTGTACTTTCTTTTGAAACTCTGGAAATTGGGTTGCCAAAAGGCAAAATATTACGATAAAATAATGCTTTGTAAAGAAGAATTCTGAATTTTCAAACTGTTGAAGTTATTATCAAAGTGCTTTGAGTCCTGATGAACAGATCATGGCTCTATTCCTGTTCCTTCTTTTCCTTCTCTTTCATATATTAGGCACTTTAGGACATCTTTGTACTTGCCCTAGAGAGCTAAGCAAAGTTCAGAACAATCGAGGGATAGAGGATATAGTTGCTTGACTATTTAGGACCAAATCAGTTGACTTCTATCCTCTTTTACTATACGCAAAACTTACGGAGGGTTCAGCAGGTAGTTGTTGGGAAGACGGTCTTCTCCACAGAGAGGAGCATTCACTTCCTAACTATAAAATCATTAAAAATATTGATAATGAAGATACTGCTTGAAAAAAGTCAGTTTCTTCTGATATTGAAGTGGTTATATAGGAGATACAAATATAGAACTATGTGATGACCCATGCTATTTATTGGGCTCTCATTATGTGGTAGGTACTCCATTCTATTAGGAATATTTCCATGACCAATGTGACAAAAATCCCTGGGGCTTACATTTTTAAGTGGGAATCTGTGTGCATATGTGTGCTGATGCATGATTGTGTGTATGATACTCACACAGAGGACAAATGCGAATGATAGCAGTAGTAATTAGGTCTAGGAGCAGGAGAAGGAGCTCTCATAGTACCAATGTTTATTCTGATTTTAAGTTAGGATCATTACTGAGTTTAAGGATTTGAGGAGGCATAAAGCAATGAGAGCAGTGATATGTATCCAAAGAGTTTTGATCACCTGGACTGCTATTCCTAAATCTTCCCCACAGCAAGGAGCATGAAACCTTCCTGGATCCAACTTAAGCCTCTTTTATATTTTAGAAATGACAGCAGTGCCTTTTAAAAATGCAAGGACTTAGAAATAGCTACCATTTACTGAGTACTTAGTCTAAGCAAGGTAACATACTAGGGAACCTCCATATACTGCATCATTTAATTCTCAAAACATCTATTATTATATGCAGCATATACTTATTTTACCAACAAAGTAACTACTTCTCAGAGGGGTACATACCCAATGTTGAATAGCTGTGAAATGGCAGAACTGGATATTTATTCCACGTCTGTTTTAAAATCTACAGTTAGTTTGTGGACCCTTGACCTGAGAAGGAATGTGGTATTTAGACAATAAAATGACAACTTGGTGTAGACTGGTGAATGAAAATTAGAATAATTGTTCATTTACTATTTTCTATGCTTTGTGATGAAAATAAAAGTAGAAGATCTGTTTTTTAAAAGCTGATTCTAATACAGTTTACCTTTTTCTATGCTTTCCTTTTTTTTTTTTTCCAATATGGAGTTTTGCTCTTGTTGCCCAGGCTGGGGTGCAATCATACAATCTTGGCTGACCGCAATCTCTGCCTCCCAGATTCAAGTGATTCTCCTGCCTCAGCTTCCTGAGTTGCTGGGATTACAGGCGCCTGCCACCAGGCCCGGCTAATTTTTGTGATTTTAGTAGAGATGGGCTTTCGCCATGTTGGCCAGGCTGGTCACGAACTCCAGACCTCAAGTGATCTGCCCGCCTCAACATCCCAAAGCACTGGGATTACAGGTGTGAGCCACTGTGCCCAGCCTCCTTTCTTTAATGGATGCCTAGAGGCCATGACACTAGATCTTATATCAATTTTTAAAACTTAGCAAATGGTGGCTCACATGGTTTGCAGATTGGTGGGGAGGAAGTACTATTTTCAGATTTTACTTTTAAGCACTCTAATCCCAAAAGATAATATAATAACATATGTGTCACATGACATATTTAGTCCTATTGTATGTTTTATGAGAGGTGGTTATAAAAGCGAACTTTTCAAATTCAATAATCTTATAGCAATTACACACTTAAAACGATAGTTCTGGGTATTTGCTTCTTAAAAATAAATTGTACTACAATTTAAAGATTCACACACACTTACACACATGCTTATATAATAACCTTTTGTTCAGAGAAGCAGCACAAAGGTGTCATTCAAGTTGATATAACTAAAGGCCTGGAAAAAAATCTTGCAGAACTGTTTCATATATCCTGGAGCAAAAATACACTTAAATGTTTTCAGTTCTATTTCTTTATAAATTTGACTAACTCTTAATATCCTATACTATAAATTGTGAAGGGTGAATTCCCATGTTTATGGAATTCTTCATGGAGAGAATAATACTATGTTCTTTATGGCTAATAGATTTCACTGCTTTTGGATTATACTGGTGACTATTTCAAGGCAATAGTACTTCAAAATAGTGCTACATATTCCACCCTAATATTTCTTTCCTAACACTAATAAATGAGGCATACCATTTAAATATTTTATAATTTTTCCTTTTTTACGTGTTAAATTTTAATACTGTTCTTATTTTACTACACCTTACATTTGTAAAATGCTTTATATTTTCTAAAGAATTATACATATGATATATTTTATAGCATATATATATTTGTATGGTTCTTTTTCATATACATATCATCAGATAATTACTACATACATCTGAATTAATGAACTCTTATGTATTCTAGGCTAATGAAAAATTCTAATATGTTATATTCTTATATTTAATCTGTACTATAATATGAACTTCTAATATTTTAAAATAAAGAATATCCCTTTATTTATTTATCTAAGTTTCACAAAATTCTTCATAGTTAATGGTAGTCAACTTTTCCTGCTGGATGAGTCATTCCTTTTTCATTTAATATTGAGAAAATTGCCTCTTCACATCAATTTGGCCACATAGGTGAATTTAAAGTGAAACAGATGTTCTCCTTTTTATCCATATCCTAACCAGATATTTAGATAGGATGCAGGACCAAAATTTGTGACACTCCACTTAATACCTTCTACTTCCTCTTCTCTGTTAAAATTGAATAATGTATTAGTTTATCTACTTAAAATGTTCTTGTCTGGTACACATAAGTTTTGTTTAGTACATTATGTTACGTATAAATAATTACTTTGAATGAGATAGGTGAAGCAAAATGAGGTTTATGATGAAAATCCAATATGATTCTTGGAATCCTTTTAAATATTTAAATTTAAAAAGAGGCTTTCATACTTTTCTTTGTTCCCCATATCTGACTCACTCTAACTCTATAAGTCATCAATGCACAAATGTAAAATTATTGTCTTAGGAAGTTAGAATGAGTCAGATATAAGCTATCTGTTGGATAAAAGATGTGGTTGTTACAGTTAGTATGCTGGAATTAAGAGTAAAGCCTCAAATAACTAATTAAAACACACTAGAAAGTCCTTCATATAATAGGGAGATATTTTAAGTGTAGCTTTAAAATAAAGTCCAAATGAAAACCAGTAAAATGTATTATCTATTGAGCTATTTTTGATAAACATTCATGTTTAAAATTTAAATAGAGAAGTATTAGATTCTTAAACATGAAAACAGTTCTGCCATTCTAATGAATTATTCATAAGCTTTAATAAGCAATCGAAACGTGCTTGACATAATTATGCAATTTAATATATATATATTTAATGAAAGAATAACCAAGTACTATGTGCCAGATATTGTAGTCAGTCCTGTGAAGCAATGATACAGTCTCTGCCTTCCAAGGATTCACATTCAAAAAGAGGTATGACCATAAGGTATATGTAAGTGAAAAAATCTTGAGAGACTGTGTATGTGTAATTGCTTCTTACATTGATTACTGATGGCACTTAACATTTTACTTCATATTTGCCTTCTGATTTGCAGAAATACATGGAAGTTACAAAGCAGCAAATCCACATTGCCATAACTGAATGCCAATACTTTTCCACATTGTCCCGATTGCTGCCTACTTACTTATCTCTGTTTATGAATTCTGGACTTACTATACATAAGTCTTTTCCATATTGTCCTACTTTCTATGTAGTTACTTTTCTCTGTCAACGAATACTAAATAGCATACATAGTCAGGCTGGCAGTACCACAACTTTTGTTGGCAGTGATTTGTTGCTCTCCGCGGTACTGAAATATCATTGTGGGCTGAAAATTAGTTGTTTTTTACTAATTCTTTGACAGGAGTGATTACTGCCCAATCAAGAATTCAAAATATGGAGAGAAAAGGTCTGTTGGGGGAAAGGAAAGATCAAAAACAGAAAGTCTTAAAGGAAAGATTTAACTGTTCATGAATAAATGGTTGGATTCATTTATCCATTCAACAAGAGTTTACTATACGAAAGGCACTGTGCTTTGAATAAAGGTACAATAATCACCTCCCCATATAAACAAATAAACCTATTTTTTTCTCTCATATATCCTACTGTATAGTGGAGAAAATATATACAAATCACAGTTATGGAAAAATGCAAATTTGCCACTGTGTTTGGTGCAAATTACAAATGATATAAGGCTTTGTGGATCATAAGATAAACTAGAGCAAATTTGAGTGTATTAGTAGAAGGTTTAGCTTAAAACTATACTTTCTTCACATTATGAAATTATTATTACAAACCTATAGTAATAAGAAGATATATTGAATCATAAGACTTCCAAATAAAACTTTAAAACTTTTAATGAGATCTTGCTTTCATAAACTAAACAGTTTAACAAAAGATTTTATACTTGAAGTAGCTATATTATTTACTGATTGTGACATTTTAAATGATTGCATAATAGTTTATCATCATAAATGATGAGAAAATTTGTTTGCACAAGTATAGGTGAGAAAGATTGTAAACATTTGCGTCTATGACCAAATATTTACATCAGTTAAAATCTTATTTAAAATATATCATCTCTACTTTTCTTTCATTAATTGATTCACATTTTTTTGTGGCTATACATGGATTTTATCATATCTATTCAACATAATGATAAAGCTTGAATATGAAGAATGCCCATGCATTATAAGAACAGTCAATCTGCAGCTGACATGGCTACCACTAAAATAAACAAATCAACTATATATGAAATAGAATTACTTAATCTTTATGTTGCTAAATCTTTGGGTTATTAGCTGGAGCTATACCCACTAGCAGTTCCTGCCCAACCTCCTTGCTTTCCCACCCACAATGGGCTATACTTTGAACTGAACACGCAGGCCATTCTCTAAGAAGCCCTTATCAAATTTCTTATGACCAAGGCTATCTAATTATGGGCCCTAGCAACTTGAAGCTACGCTAGTTGGCTACTGCTGATGGGTGTAGTGATCGATATATTATGGCATATCTATAAACTATTTGTGGTACATGAGTTGAAAAGCTCAACTCTTAGCCTGTTTCAATTTCATCTAGAATTTATTAGCACCTGACATAAATACACACCTACCTGTTTATTTGGTTAGGACAGCACTCCCCAACGTTTTTGGCCCCAGGGACCAGTTTTGTGGAAGACATTTTCCACAGACTGGGAGAGGGGATGGTTTCAGGATGATTTAAGCACATTACATTTATTGGGTACTTTATTTCTATTATTATTACATTGAAATATATTATGAAATAATTATCTAACTCACCATAATGTAGAATCAGTGGGAGTCCTCGCCCTCAGCTTGTTTTCCTGCAACTAGATGGTCCCATCTGGGGGTGATGGGAGATAGTGACAGATCATCAGGCATTGGATTCTTATAAGGAGCACAACCTGGGTCCCTCACATGCACAGTTCACAATAGGGTTCACACTCCTAAGAGAATCTAATGCTGCTGCTGATCTTCCAGGAGATGGAGCTCAGGAAGTAATGTGAGCAATGAGGAGTGGCTATAAATACAGATGAAGCTTCACTGGCTTACCCGCCCCTCACCTCCTGCTGTGAGGCCCAATTTCTAACAGGCCATGGACCAGTATAGGTCTGTGGCCCAGGGTCTGCAGACTTTTAGGTTAGGATATACCTCAGCAAAATGTAGTATTCATGAAGGCAGGATCTATATCTTTTTTCTTACTGCTAGACAGTGCTAGGCATTTTCTTCTACTCTCTGGTAGGCACTGGGAATACAGCAGTGAACCTTAGCCTTAGCTCACTGCTGTATTCCCAGCCTAGTAAATAACTGTCATTCTGTAAGCGCTCAATGTATATTCATGGGATGAATGACTGAACCCTAAGTTTTGTGCAGGCTGTCTTTACTTTCCTCTTTGTCTTCAACACCTACTGCAGTGCTTAGCTCACTGTAAGTACAAAGGAGGTAAGCAGAGCCCCAGAGTATAAAGGTTCTTATAGGGCATGTTACAGATTTTAGACAATTTCTTAAAATCAATGAAATGTTATAATTAGAAGAAATAATTAGAAGAAAATATTGCTAGATTTCATTTTAGAAATTAAAGTTATTGCTTTCAGTTTCCCTTAATAATGACATCTTCATCATCCTACTCATCCAATCTTAATCTCTTCAAGTTATATAATACATTTTCCTTTATCTATCATTCCTAATAATTTGCCAAAACCTGGTAATTTAATTTCAGCAATATAAAACTATCTCACCCTTTATTTCTCTTTAGAATGAGGGCCTTGGTTAATCACATAATAGACAATTGTAGCTACTAAACTCATATCCCTGTCTTTAGTATACTCTGTAGCTAAGTCCTTTTGGCCTTGAATTGGCCAATAGACATTACTGGCCTGGTAGACATTATATTGACCTTATAGCCAAGAATTGTACAATATTGGTCTTCCATTTATCTAAGCAAATACTTGCAATAGCTCCACTTTGATTAAAGATAAATTTCTAACTTTCTATTTGAAAAAATATGACTTTTTAATAACTTTCAACACTAATTCAGATAAATTGTTATGGTTATTATTCTTGCAAGGTAAGTAATTATAACTACTTGATTTTTGAAAAAGTATTGAAACTTCAAGAAATATTGCAAAATTACTACGAAGAATTAACATATACCCTTCACCAAAATTTACCAATAGTGTTATAAAAGGTTGCCACATTTGCTTCATCATTCTCTTTATAGGTATTTCTGGACCTTACAACATCTATGTTCTTTTTATTTCAAAATATTTTATTATTCTTTGTAAAGATCAAGGGCTTTCTTATGTATGATCACAGTACAATTAAATTAGGACATTTAATATTGATATAAAACTAATTTTATTATAAATAAGAGTCCTACAGTTCAGATGTTATAGTTTTTATTAATATTTTGAATTAGATTATCTCAATAATGTTCTTCATATTAATAGATATTATTCCCAGTTTGCTATCCAATTCTGGATTACACATTGCATTTAGTAGTCATGGTTTTTAAATCTCCATTAGTCTGGAATACTTCCTCAGCTTTTCTTTGACTTTCATCACAGTGACATTTTTGAAAAGTATAGGCAAGGATATTTTGTAGAATTTTCCTTAATTTGAGCCTGTCTTTTCTTTCTCATGATTACATTCAATTATGCATTTTTTTTTTGTCTGGAATCCTAAATAGATAATGTTACGTACTTCTCAGTATATCATATCATGAAGCTCATGATATCACTTGGTCCCATTATTGGTGACTTTAACCTTGGTCAGTTGGTTAAGGTGATGTTTACCAGATTTATTCACTACATGCAATTTATTATTCCCTTGTAATTAAGGATCTATAGTATATTATAAAAATGGCCTCAAGTTATTTTTATTTGTGTATGCATTCTCCTTGAAATATGGCATTATTGTTTCTCCCATCAAGACATGGACTATATTATCTATGTTTGGGTCATGTAACTTCCATGGCTAATGAGACACTAGCAAATGTACATCCACAGATTCTCAGAGTGCTTCACATTGGAGCTTGCACTTCCTTGTTGCTTTTTGGAGCCCTGCAACTACGACTACTGCTAGCCCATTGAAGGATGATGGCCTAGATTAAACAAAAGACAAAACATTGCAGCTGAGTCCCACACCCTCAAGACTAATAAGTATGCCACATCAGACAAGTGAGTGAGGCCATCCTAGGTCTCTAAACCAAACTGAGCTAGCCAGGGAAGACACCAACCTGACAACCCACAGAGCTTTGAGAAATTATAGATGTTTACGGGTTGGGGCTAATAAGTTTTGGAATGGTGTGTTATGCACCAAAAGCCAATACTTTCTAGGGTGATACTTTGGGACTATGTAAATAACCAATTACCCAAATAACTTCTACAAGTTTATGATTCTTGCCTAAGTTAAATATTATCACAAAGATTGCAAGATGGAATTGGGCCTTTTTTTTTTTTTTTTTTTGGCGGAGTCTCGCTCTGTCGCCCAGGCTGGAGTGCAGTGGCGTGATCTCGGCTCACTGCAAGCTCCGCCTCCTGGGTTCACGCCATTTTCCTGCCTCAGCCTCCTGAGTAGCTGGGACTACAGGCGCCCGCCACCACGCCCGGCTAATTTTTTCGTATTTTTAGTAGAGACGGGGTTTCACCGTGTTAGCCCGTGATCATCGAGGATGGTCTCGATCTCCTGACCTCGTGATTCACCCGCCTCGGCCTCCCAAAGTGCTGGGATTACAGGCGTGAGCCACCGCGCCCGGCGCCTTTTTTTAAGAGATGAAAAACGTAAGAATGGGGGCTTATTTGTCTTCAAAAAACATATGACTAGTAAGTAGCTGTATCAGCATTAGAACCTCAATCTTTTACCTGCTCCACAGTTTTTCTCAGTATGCCATGTAGAGGTAAGTGACCTGATGTTAGGACTGTAATTCACTAGAGGGAGCAGTAGAGAGAAATTCCAGAGTATTATGAGTGGGACCCTGTGTACTCACACATGCACAGAAGCATCTCTGGTAAATGCTCCATAATTGACAGTAGAGCAGGATGGACAATGTAGGAGGAGACATTAATACAGTTATTAACATAGAAATTTAAGTGATAATTGACTCATGAAAAGATATAAAGATAGTATCTCTGGAAATTGCCTTTCATGAGTATCATCAAGAATGCCACTGACATACTAGATTATGATTAATAGTATCATATGTTTGTCAAACGTGGCTCTTAATATTTTTATGTAGCCGTTATATCCTCCCCCAATTCTGCCAAAAACATCCTATAAGACATGTGAAGTGACACTGTGAGAAGAAAGGACCCCTGTCAGCCGTTCTTACAGACAAGAAAACTGACACCCGAAGTGCCAAAACTAGCCAAGAGCCACAGCGAATAAAATGCCAAGCAGGCACTTGAACTCGGCAATCCCTATTTCCTAGAAAAGTTCCTCTCCTATGGCAGTGGGGGACAGGTCCCAAGTCTTTCAGATGCTGATAATGCCTGTGTGTTAGGTCTCTGCCTTGTGCCAGGCACTGTTCCAAAATCTTCACATGTATTTAAACTCAGTACCATGGGGGTGCTGGTACTACACATTAACTTAGACATGCAAATGTCCAGGTACTTCGGAGTGAGTGTGTGTTTAATACCATACCTAACTGCCTGAGAAAGGAATTCAAAGCCCCACTTTTTTCTTTACCGCTTCATAAAAATTTGAGAGCTACAAGGAAGCACTCTGTGTTCCCAGTACTCTTACAGTGCGTTCGGTGGCAGCAGCCACCGCCAACCAGAACACTAGGATCCTGCCAGGGTGTAGATACTGTAACCAACAAGGGGCCAACCTCCGTCCTTTCTGCCGAGGGCGCCGAAGCCTCAAGTACCCCGCAGCATCTCTCCGCTGGAGAGCCGACGGCAAGGGTGGGGTTGCCGGCGCTTTCCCCGAGGGCAATCTCTGATCCTCCAGCTCCCCTCTAAGAGGCTTCCTGGTGCTTTGGGCGAACGCGGTGCACGCAGGCCGGCTTAGACGTTGTGGGGACCCAAGGCGGCCAGGGGTCGCGAGGCGCCCTCCGGAGAGAGGAGTTGACCCCACGGTCGCTCTTGGGGGCCGTGCCTGCCAAGTATCGCGGGACTTGTGCACATCGCAGAAGCTCCAGCTCCAGGAGCAGCTGGAGCGCGCTCGGTGCGCACCGCCCCAGCCCGGGGAGGAGCGGGAGCAGGGAGGGAGGAGGCTAGGGGTGCTGGTTACGTAAATGATACTAGCCCAGTGAGAGGCCTCCAGGCTGGGGCTACGAGAGGGGGAGGGACCACGCGAGGAGGAGGGACCGGGAGGCGGCGGGCTG
>NW_012120643.1:146039-156029 GCF_000951035.1 Colobus angolensis palliatus | reverse complement strand
GCGGCCGGCCGGCGCCTGCTGGGCTTGATCGGAGGCTGAATCCCGTGCGTGGACCGCCGTTCCCTCTTCGCGGGATCGTTGGCCACGATAGCAGGTCTCCGTCTCTTTCTCGCTTCCTCTCTTTTCCTCTTGATTGTCTGGGAGGAGCTCCCTCTGGGCTGCCGGAGTCCCGGGGCTAGGTACCGCAAAGTCCAGGCGGCGAGTGCCTGGGCGCGGAGGCGAGCGCCCCGGGCCGGTCCCAGAGCAAAGGCAGGGGCGCGGGCGGACCTGGCGAGGCGGCCTCCCGGGAGCTCCGAGTGCGCTCGCCCTCGGCTGCAGGTGTTGCGGGAGGACCTCGTGGCGCGGAACTTTCTGCCGCCGCCCACCTTCTGCTCTGCTTTTCCGGCTACCCCGCTGAGTTGGGGGGGGCTCTGGCCCCCTCTGCGTTCTGGTGACGCTCCGCGGCGGCGGTGACTCGGCCCTCCAAGCCCAGGCAACTTTCTCGCACCAGCTGCAGGCAGCCCCGGCTGCGTTTCGGGCGTTTCTCCTCGACCCGACACCAGGCACTCCCTAGGTCTTGGGTGTCTTCCTCGACGGTTGCCTTCCTATCTTGCCCCCTTTGCCTCGCTTTTTCAGAGTCCTCCTGCCTCTCATTCTCACCATGTGTGTCTCTGCCTCTGTTTCTCTTTCTGAGCCTTGGTCCCCTCAGTCCACACTCTCCGGCCATGTAGCTGTTTTTTTCCCCCTTATTTCATATTTCCCCCTTTCTTAGGATGTCTGTGTCCCTGTTAATCTGTCTTTCCGTTTATCTCTCCGTCTTGCAGCATTTGTTCTCTTTCTGTGTCTGCTTCTCGCAGCTTATCTCTGTCTCCCTCTGTCATCTCCCTGCCCCGTCTTCCCGAGCACGAGCCCCCTGATCCTGAAGCGTCTTGGTTAGGGGAGCAAGCTCTGACCCATCTAATGGGCATCTCCAGGTGCAGAGACTTTCCTGTTTGGGGTCAGCGGGGACGCGGAGGAGACGGCCTGCCCTTGTCTGGGCTGTTGTGGACCTGAATGAGGGGCGCAAGGCGTGGAGTGGAGGGTGCCGCGGTAGGCTCCCCTCGCCGGGTCTGAGGGCGCTGCACTGCCGCGAACCTGAGCGCACTGAGGCTGCTACTCTGGACAGCGAAAGCTGCGCAAGCCCCTCCCGCATACCCGATTCTTTGACTATGGTTAGTTGAATTTCCAGGAGCAGAGTCTACCTCCCCAACCTTTATAGCCAGCTGCAGGAGAACGGACAGTGGACAGGCAAACATAGATGCTCGAAAGGATGGGAGCTTTCTTCAGGCAAAGGTGTTGCTAACAGAGAGGAGCTTTTGGGGACTGAGGTATGCCTGCCTTAAACTACTATGTATTCAGTGCTTAGGAAAGCGGTTTCCTTGGAGAGATCCTGGTCAGCCTTCCCTGAAACAGCATAACAACATAGAGGTTTTATTCGCAACGCTAAAGGAACTTGGCTGCCAAAGGCCCCTTGAAATTTCTGATTTCCTTGAGTATTTTCAGCTTTATGTGAAAGCTGCCTTTCCTCAGTCTCAGTCAGTCAGTCTCAGTCTCTCTCTCTCTCTCTCTCTCTTTCTCTCTTTCTGTGTCTCTCTTTCGCTGCCTCCCTGTCTCTCTCTCTGTCTCATTCGCGTTCATGCCCTCTAGTGTTAAAGAAACCTGCTGGTTCAAGAATATTGAAAAGTAAGGTCTACCTATTCGTTATTTACTTTTGGACCTCTCACCTTCCGGGATCATTCTGCTTGTATTACCCGAATCCTTTCCTTTTCCTCAATGAATGACTTTTGCATTACATTACTAATCTTTATTCCCCCCGCACCCCCCTCCCGCCATCTCTATGTTTTTTTTTTCCCCCTCGTTTCCTGCAGAGTAAGAACCTTCATATTGAAACCCTGTTCGTTTGATTTAGGAATTGGATAGATTTGGATAATTTGCATAGCCCAAGGCAGACTTTGAACATTAAAAAGGTGCATTTTTCTGCACTGTTGGCTACAAACCAGGATTTCACGTCTTTCCTTTAGCCACTATCCACCTTAAATTCCATGGAGAATTTTCCTGGCTGCTCCTGCTAGTTTAAATAAATGCTTTTATTTCACCATTTCTGTGATGCTTATCCCATTCCAGGGCTTAAGCTACTTGCTTAAGTAGCAGCACTATATCTCAGATCCGCTTTGGAGAGGAAGAATAGAAAGCTTTTCCAAAGGAATTATAGGGTGCTGTTGGTATAGATTAATTCTAGTTCAGAAAGTCCCGGGTGGGAATGTGAGAATGGAGGCTGTCTCAGATATGTAGTCCCTAGGACAGTGTGGGGAAACTAGTAAACGCTTAATAAAAACTTGTTGGTTGATTGATTAGCATGCAGTGAATCATAGGCTTCCAAGTTACCAGCTGTGCTAAGGAGCCGACAGTTGAATTCCACGTTCCCACTCCTTTTATGGGAAGTTTCATTTAGATTTTTTATGAATGATAATTGAGAACTAGTAGAAGGGTTATTGAAACAGGAGTCTTCTGTTTCTTTGTAGTTCATGTTATTGCTTGAATTTGCCCCTTTTTGCAAGTTTACAACTTGGCTGGTGTTCTTTAACACAGTCATCGCGGAATTGAAGAAATGAGTGTAGAGACCCTGAAATGTGGCATCTCTCAGCCTCCTTACCTGAAAGTAAATTGGGACATGGCATCATTTTTGGGTGAATACTTTCATGTTTTCATGTGGTTTCTAACAAGTGAAAAGTTCTCTCTTTTAATATGAAGAACAGATATATCAGCTTAAAATACTTGGGGGCTATATTGATCTGTAAGCTGGATCACTTACCCTAAGTAGTTTATGGATTCCCCTACTACTTCATTTATATATATATATGTATATATGAGATGTGTGATACTGCACGAATATGAGAATTTCCTAAAGTACCTGGAAACATAATGCCTCCTAATTCAAAGTAATAATAGGAATTCATGGGCAGCAATACTACCTTTTTGATGATATGCTAGGCACCTCTTAAAATAGTTGGTAATTTACCATGAGTATGGTGCAGGAGCATGTTCAAAGCAATTTTCCTTTAAAAATATTATTTGCAAATCACCTGATACTCTACCCAATTTTTATATTTAAAAATAGTGAAGATGTAGTGAAGGTGGAAAATCTGATACTGTTTGAGATACCTTCTATTTGTTTTACAGGTTTAACTTAATGCGTTTAACTTTTTAACTTACTGGGCAGTCATTTCAGCTTGAATGGTTATGTCAGAGTGAAATGTTTTTATCATGCCAACTTGATTTCTAGAAATAGTAGTTGTAACAGGAACATTTTCATGTAGTAGAGCTAGAACTTGTACAACTTATAAAAACTTTGGGATTTTAGGAAAGGGGTGAGATAAGAAGTAACAAATGGGTATTTTTATTCTTTCTGAATGGGCAGATGAAGAGAATCCTGGTGTTTGTGAATAATAAGAATAGTTGAGAAAATGATTGGGAATGAAGTATGAATAGAATTAAGTCTTACTGTGTAAAATAAATTATGATGCTACATATCTCTGTTAGGTGTTCATTGTCCTTTTAAAAATGGACACTTCATATAGTTATGACCTTTAACTAATTTGCCTTATTAGACATGATATTCTCAATAGAAATCTCTTGCAACAAACTACACATACCTGACAGCGACTCTTAGTACATCACCTTCTTGTATTTGTGTCCCTATCGGTAGGAACATGTGGACATCTTAAATCTAATGGGATCTAACAGGATCACTGCTTTGAAGTCTGAATGACCATATGCCTAATTATCAAAGGATTTCAACTGGGCTTTGATTCTAAATCCTTCCGTCTGCTCTTGTCATCAAAATAAACACATGTGAAACATCAAATCAAGACCTACATATATATACTCATGTTTATTTTGACAACCTATTTAATGACATTTTAACAGCACCCCCCCACACACACACTACACACACACACGCACACACACACACACACACACATTTATGTTTGAAAACATAAATCACGTTTAAAGATCTGGCACTGTCTGCTTTGATAAACCATTTATTATTTTATCATATTAGCCTTCTGTTTACAATTTCTATCTGAAGGCACATTGTTGAAGGACTTCTGCCATTCAAATATATGCATACCTGTGTTTGAAAAGTCTGGTTTTTCATTGTGAAATTTAGCTCTTCAAGGAAATTTATGAAAATGAATACATTTAATTCAGTAATAGTCATCCATCTGGGGCATTATGAACAATTGTCGCTAGTCTTTAGGAGGAGCAGTATAAACTGAACAGACTTTAATCACCTGACATTTGTTTCTTTGTGATTTCATATTTAGACCTGGTCTGTGTTTTCAGTGTAGTATATCTGTTATACTGCATTTAATTGGTCTTAGCTTGATTACCAAGAAATGATTACAGGTGGCTAAAGACATCTGTGTGATTCTGATTACTGTGTGCTCTCATGTCCCTAAATTCATTTTTAGCTATGAGCTTTTCAAGCTGTTTTTAGTATGTCTTTAGACTTATACATTTAAATGAAATTCTTAATTTTTAAAAGTTGTCACTACAGAGATTGATGGGATCTAAAATTTAAATTGTAAGTTAAAGTTGGGAGACATGCTTTTCCTTTAAGGGCTCAACTTCATTCAATGTCCATGTAATTAGTGTCCTCATGAACTGTCAGGCCCTCTCTTAATGTCTACAGTACCATAATTACCTGCCCTTCAGAAATGAACTCAAATACAATTCAAAATATCAGTTATTAAAAATTGTTCCAGGTTAATGGTTAATCCTCTCGAGATAGTTTGAGAGGGATATAGGGAGAAGAATGACTATTGTTATCATAGGTATGAATATATTTGTTATCGTCTTGTAGACTATGTGAGAAAATTAAATACAATGTCCATAATAAATACTTAGATTTCTTTCATATTTTTTAAAGATATGGTCATTGTTAAGATAGATGGGGGCTGTCCAAGATATATCATGTTAAGGTTTTAACATGAAGAGAAATTAATTGGGACTCTGTTTCATATATTCCGCTACATTGAATTGTCACTTAAATCTTATTTAAGCTCTTACACAACATTTTCGGGAGAGTGTGATTAATCTGCTTGTTGACACTTTGGTGAACATAATGCATGTGGTGAGTAGCCACTGTAAACAGAAAGAAGAATTTAAAAGCATAGCACAATCAAAAATCATCCAAATAACATCTCGAAGAGAGTAGTAAATGTCAACTTAGTCTCTTGTCTTATATTAATTGCCTTGATATTACAAGCAAAACATCTTTTTGGTTAATAAAGTGGATTTTGACATATGAGGAGGATTATGTAGCTTAGAAGCATAATAACTGACTTAATTTCCTCTTGAGATTATTATTATTATATAATTCGTTTCAGATAGAGAGGGTGAGATTTATATGACTATCAAGACCGCAATGAAATACAACCATTAGTTTAAAGAAAGAAAAATGGAATGAAATATATGTAAAGGTATCTCCATTCCAACTTATTTATGAAGAAGTTAAGATGGTGTATTGGGTTGTAAATTCGTAAAGAGGCTAAAATTTATTGGCTGTTTACTTTGTACTTGTACTGTGGTAAGTAAACATCTGGCAGATCTTAACATGTTTTATCTTTGTAACAACTATATGAGTAATAGTATGTTACTGTTCCCATTGTATAAATGAGGCCTTACCTTCTCAGAATCACATAGCTCATATGTGTGAGAGTCAAGGATGACACTAGTTTATTCTGCCTCGAAGCCAGTAATCTAATAGTTCTCAGTCTAACATTTTCACTGACTAATAATTTAAAAAAATCAAATGGTAAACTTTATGTGATTATTTTCTTTTGTACAGTAAGAATGATTTAAAAAGTCTACTTCGATCATCACAATTTTATAAGAGTGGACATTTTAACACCAAATAACATGGAAGAACTGAATCTCAAAATAAAAGTTATTTAAAGAGGATAAATTAAGCTCCCTGTACATTTTTCCACATTGTACTCGTTTTCCTAATGGGATGACTTGTTCCTAGGATGACTTGTTCGTAGGGATAACTTGTTCCTTCTGGGTAGCTGACCACCGTTTACTGACACTAAGATGGTGCCACTGTGTGTCCTGGGATTGGAAATGAATATTGGGCAATGACAAAAAGAGCTTGTCAGAGCTAATTTCTCCATCCTTCCTCCAAAATGCACATCCCAACCTGTAGGGATCAGTTTGCTCCATTTTTACTTTGCCTTGGTGAAAGCAAAGCAAGTTTACTTAGTGCTTTTGTAAAACTGGCGGTTGGTTTTATATCCCAGGTTGCTTTAGATAGTTTCTATTTGGGCCATCAAAGAGGAAAAGAATACTGGTGGAGTGTGAAATGTGGCTAAATTGACCTAAGACATTAATTTCATTTCTACCAAAGCAGTTTGTAAATCCAAATTACCTTGAGCTTATTTATTCATTTTAGTTACAGGTGTTCAGGTCCCACTGATACAGAGTCTCATTTAACTGGGATAGATCCACAGAATCTCTTTATACACATTTTCCTATGTGATACTGAGGTGCAGTGACATTTCAAGCAACTAATCTGCTTGTAGTATGTCACTTAACAGATTTATTTAACAAAACATGGCAATTACTATGCTCCAGAGCTGTTCTAAGTGCTTTGCAGATACTGATTCATTTAATCATAAAGACCTTCAAAAGTTGATTTTATTAGTATCCTTATTTTAGAGACAAGGAAAGTGAGGCACAGAAAGGTTAAGTAAGTTGGCCAGTGTAAGAAGATCAGTGGAAGGGCAAGGATGATGCCAATTTTGATGAAATAATTAAAACTACCTACGTGTGTGTGTGTGTGTGTGTGTGTGTGTATGTGTGTTTTGAGACAGAGTCTCCCTCTGTCACTCATGCTG
This sequence comes from Colobus angolensis palliatus, assembly GCF_000951035.1. Lineage (NCBI taxonomy): Eukaryota > Metazoa > Chordata > Mammalia > Primates > Cercopithecidae > Colobus > Colobus angolensis. The sequence continues at coordinate 149,109 of NW_012120643.1, read as the reverse complement.
GAGTGCAATTGCAAAATTATAACTCACTGCAGCCTTGAACCCCTTGGCACAGCCTCCCAAGTAACTAGGACTACAGGATTGTGCTGCCATGTCTAGATAATTATTATTTTTTATTTTTTTGGTAGAGACAGAGTCTCACTATGTTGCCCAGGCTGATCTTAAATTCCTGGCCTCAAGTAATCCTCCTGTCTCAGCCTCCTGACGTGCTGGGATTACAGGCATCAGCCACTGATCCCAGCCGTGCTTTAAGTCACAAAACTTGAAGTAGCAGAATTGAAAATAGAATGCAGATTTCTGTGTCTTTTCCGTATTTGAGTAAGTTTTGCTTTTGAAAGTGAAGGAAGAAAAGCTGGTATTTCTAGAGTTGGAAATGTTTTTACAAGTTTATGTTTTAGAAGTTGTGGCACCAGATGAAGAAATAAATATAATTATGAATGGGATAATAAACACAGAAAAATCAGAGTGGTTTTCCTCAGGTAGTGTCATCATTGACTTGGCCTCTAATTAGACATAGACCAAATCAGTATTAATAATCACTACTACATAGTGTTGCAGACAAGAATATTAAAAGATTTGGAAAAGAAATACCTGTTTGTTTCAACCCATAACAAAATAACCATATATACTTCAATACATAACTAAGATTTACATCTGTAACTATACTAAATAAGAAACATTTTATTTCCCTATAATGCTCCTCATAAGATCTTTAAATTACATTAGGAAATACTCATGTTTATGGCAGGATTGGGGAAATTCTACCTAAATTTATGGATTTTTTTCTCAATAATTTTGTAAGCTTTGTATAAAATGGAATATTTGTAATTTATAATCACTTGTGAAAACCAATGTATTAATCTTTAAGAAAGTACATTTTCTCCTTTTCTGTTATTTAATATTTTTGTTTAATGCACTAAAATAATCTTGTAATATGGCTTTTCTTTAGTGTTTTTTAAAATAAATTTTATTTTAGACCGATGTTTGATTAAATTATGTAAATTATTTGAATTCTAAACCCCCAATAATGAGTCATTCCACTTGTGTGGTTTAAAAAAAAGTTAAAAATCAGCATTTAGAAACAATGCAATTTCCAATTCTGTGAATGAGTTAAGGGTTTATGGGGTTACTAACTATTTTACTTTCAAGACTCAATACCATCTTTTCTCTTGTAGCAAATTTCACGAGGATTCCTGAGGCTTATATTTCTTTGATTCTCTTGATCATTAAGTCTCAAATACGATTATATATCACTTGTCCTGAAAAATATTAGAAACAGTCTGTCACTGAATATGGTGCAGATTTTATTCATATATTGTAGATTTTAAGCATACCTTTTTATTTTTTTCTTAAGGTAAATACTGTGTTTACTATTTTTCAGTGTTCTTTTTCTTTGACCCATAGCTTTTTCTTTGTTCTTCTTTCCATTCTTCTTCATGGTGCTTTTCACTTTAAGTTGTCTTTCTTTTATGACTTAATAAATCTTCATGTAGCCAGACTGAACTATGTATTGATGTCCTTGATTCTGGTAAAACAAAACAAAACAAAACAAACAACAAAAAAGGAAATAAAAAAAGGCTGTTCATCATTTAGTTTCTGAAAAGGTAAGCGATACGATAGCTCTTGCATCTAGGTCATTTAACAGGAGGATGGGGATACTAAATTTGCATCTCATTACTTTTGTCTACTTTTAGATTTGTGTGTTTGGGTCCTGTGGTCAGTTGACAGGTGGCAGGCCATAGCTCCAAAGGAATGCCGTGTTATTTGAGGGGATGCCAATTTCAGTTGCCACAAGATTCTCACATTACTTGGTCAGACTTTTTAAAAATAAAACAATGTATGTTTCATTATTAACGCTAGATTACTGACTTCACATCAAAAATCATTGTGATATTGATAGACTGTGATAAATAATTTTAACAATTTATATTCGATGGTACCCACTGTCAGACTTACGGATGATAGTATTTCCCCTATTTTCATGACCTGGAGTAGACATTTTGTCAAAGATTTTTAAAATATTTTTATTGTTGTACACTAATGTTGAGCTGAATTGTAGGTAATTGGATGGCACAGCTGAATTAACACATTGAATTGCTAGTTATGAGACACATCATTTGCTGTTGCAGACAACAATAGGCCCATTTTTGCTTCTACAATGCACAAATTCCTATTATCTGTATAAAATTCTAATTCAAGTGGGATAACATATACATCATTTCCATTCCTTTTGTAAGGAAAACTAACTTCCACAAATGTAAAATATTTGCAACTATCTCAAATAATTTTGAACTTCAATTAATCTTTTTTTGCAAATGTTCATCAGTTTTCTCATTTCCCACAAACAGAACAGAATATAAGGCATTTCAAACATGAAATCAGTAGCATCAATTTTACCCTGTGTACCTTAAGGTCTGTGCAGATGGGCAATTCACATCTATCTCAACAGAGATCCTTATTTGAATCATTCTGAAGAACATTATTACTGTCGTGATTATGGTGATAGGCAACAGTGTAATAATTTTGTTGGCTCTTGGATTTTTTTTTCATTTTAGACATTTTAAAGTATAGCTTCTTAGTTTTCAATAGATGAGTATCCGTTTTAAGAGGAAGGAATAAGAACTATTTTTATCTAAACTACCTCCTGAAAACTCATTAATTCAAGCATTAAACTGAGGGATTAAAAATGATAAAGCTGTTACAAATTGTAGAGAATAAAGCAAGGCAAAGGAAACTGCCTAGAATGTAGTGGGAGGTCGGCAGAGCGGGGGAAGTGGGTTGGTGGCTTGAAGTTGAGGAGATTCACTCTGCCCATATTAAGGCCCCAAAGGCTTGATGAGGTTCAATAATGTTGAAAAAAGTAGAGAACAGAAATGAGAGTCTGGGGCTAAAACAAAATAATTTATCAAACATGTATAGATGAAATAGCCGTGTATTCACAACTCTACTTTCTGTGTAAACATCTCTATAGTAAGTTTTTCTTACTCGCTCACCTAACTATCCACTCTTAACATATACTAACTGCCAAGGGACAGCAAGGGCAACTAAGGATGGGTCTTAGAAAAACAATGCC
>NW_012120643.1:106293-144869 GCF_000951035.1 Colobus angolensis palliatus | reverse complement strand
TTGCATTCATAAAACAAGTGGATGATATAGAAAAGGAACACTAAATGAGCAGGAAAAACTTTTGGAAATTGAATATGTTCAAATATTTTAAGGGAAAATTTGTAAATTTAAATGGAGAAAAATCTGTCAATTCTAACAAAAATGAAACAAGATGGAAAATATGAGTCACAGTGAGTCTCCATGAAGCATGACTTCCTACTAATTGAAAGTCTAGTAAGAAAGCAAAAAATACAGTTAGAGCAAGCATTAATGAATTGAGGATAATTATCAAATTTCTGAGGAAAGATGATTTACAACTCAGCATACCCTACCCAGTCAAAATATCCAGTGTCAGGGTAGAATTAAGACATTTTAAGACAAAAAAAGACAAAAGTTATCTTCCTTAAATATAACCTTTCTTGAAAAGTTACCTGAGGTTGAACCCCAGCAAACTAAGAAAAAGAGAAAGACATGGCATAATAGCTATGTGAAGTAGTCCAAGAAGGTGAACAAATTGTGTTGTTTCAACCTGGTGTAGGATTGGTATAAGGAAATGGAGGGTTTGGTTGGTGGGAGGATTTGGGACAAAAAGGAGAAATTATAGAATATTTAATGTTTAAGGAGTATTTAAAAAGACAAAAAATGTACGAAGAAAAAAGTAGAAATGTCAGGAAAAACAAAAGAATATGCAAAAAAGCAAAATAACCATAGGATTTTAGTTGGCTCCAACATGAATAATATTTTGAATTAAATATATGTGGTATTTACTGACTTTCATCTTTTGATTGATTTTCAGTCCATCTTACTTAAAATGTGGAAGATAATTTTGGTGATGGAATAAAATGCAGTTATTATCAAGACTGACAATATCACGATAAACATACAGGTGGCTGAGGTTAGGAATTAGATATGGGGACTGGAGAGAGTTGAAGGAAATGTTAGAGATTGGAAGAGTAGCATATAACAAAATAGGAGTGAAGAGATAATGTCTATAGTTGATATAAGAAATAGCACTGATACAGTCCTTAAAGTTACAAAGATAACCAACACGAGGAATAATGACTACATTAGGAGGAAAGATACAGAGAAGTTCTGAATATGATGTGAAGTGACTTAGATAATGGCTAAACTACTTTGAGTCTGCTTGGTCAAAGTATGCTTTAATTTTTTTAAGAAAAAAATGCAATTATGCTTTGATGAGTGTGTACTACCCAGATTTCCACATATTCCAGCCACTCTCTGTGGAGTCATCATGATCCATAAAGATACTGGGATTTAAAGGTTCTATTATAGAGCTAATAAACAATTAAAAGTGAGTTCCTCTGGGGAGAGGAACTGGTTAGGGTTGAGGGGCTTTACTATATAAAGAAATATAAATTCTTGGCACTTCTGTCACTGAACGTCATAGCAATAATTCCCGATAGTACTACATTATGGGACTGAGGGGAACATTGGATTTAGTCCTGATAAAGCCATTAATAAAAGTCTGTAACATGTCATTTAAATTCTCTGAATGTCAGCTTCCTCATCTTTAAAGCAACTGGTGCTGGGCATATAATCCCAGGACTTTGGGAGGCTGAGGTGGGTGGATCATCTGAGGTCAGGAGTTCAAGACCAGCCTGACCAACATGGTGAAACCCCATCTCTACTAAAAAAAAAAAAAAATAACTGAGTGTTGTGGCACATGCTTGTAGTCCCAGCTACTCGGGAGGCCGAAGGAGGAGAATCTCTTGAACCCAGGAGGTGGAGGTTACAGTGAGCCGAGATTGCGCCATTGCACTCCAGCCTGGCAACAAGAGCAAAACTTTGTCTCAAGAAAAAGAAAATAAATAAAAATAAAGCAACTGGTATTTAAAAATACCCAGTACCACTTTGTAGTGTGTTTATTTTTTGAAGATAGGTCTATCATTTTATTGAGAATAAAGTGAATTAGAATTTTTCCAGGTATAAATCCTGAGACTGATACAGAGCTCTTACTTGCTCTGGGTCTTCATTAGAGTAAAGGTGTTCCTTGCCTTCTTAACAATGGTCTTCAGTCTCTGTCCTGTGTCCTTTAAGTTTGATTCTTTACTTTGTGTCTAACTGACTTTACCAATCAAATCAGAGTAATACATCTTTAGTTTTATGAATGTGTATACACGGAACCTAAATATAATTGTTTTAATAGAACTTTTTTCATTTTTTAAGGCCTTGTTTTCCTATGGCTTATTTATTTATTTATTTATTTGCTGATGTAAAGATGCACGTTAGAAGATGATTCTTTAAAAGATCGTATCACCATTTCACCTCTGTTCTCCTAAACACTTTCAAAGCACTGAGGAATAATTTGAAACAACATTTAGTAGTGGATTCCAGATAGAGGCAGTAAATTTTACAATTCTCTCTGTTATTGCATTGTACCAGTTACTGTGATTACCTGATGTGCCTGCAGATTTACAGAAGAATTGGTAAATGAAGGATGGCCATTTCAATGTTCACAGATGTGAAGATTTTGCCACCTTAGATCAGCAGCTGCTCTGGAAATGTTCACTCCTTAGTATCCTTGGGCTAACACTACTTTTGTAGCTGATCAGAATAGTTGCTGTAAAGATACTAGCTATTCCTAATTAATGTGAGCATATGGGTAGTTCCCACAAAAAATTTACTAACCTGCTGGTTGTTGCTGTGTAACATGTTCATGCTTTAGCATTCTTAACTATGAACATGAATCAGCTAACTAAAAAATAATCATAGTTAGCTTTCTATAGACAGAAATGGAGAGACAGAGAGAGAGAGAGAGAGAGAGAGAGAGAGAGAAATGAGGAAGGTTCCCAGTTTCCCCCCATAGTGTAGGATACATATACCACAAAAAGGTATTGTGGAAAACTGAGGAAAAAAATAATTAATTCATATGGTAAAACCTAGTCTTTTATAGTATGAAAGGATAGGGGATTCTGAACTGAGAAAGAAAAACAAAAACAAATTAACAATGAAGCACTCTTTAAAGCTGTGAATATCTGGTTTCTGTTGACAGTTTGTGATTACAGTCTCTCTTGGTCACCTCATTTTACCATTTTCTGGGTGATCTTGATTTGAGGACAGTAACTTGTGGGCAGTTAGAGCTCTTTTGTCCTGTTATTTCATGTGGTTGATGAATCTGGGGTCCATTAAGTTACATATTAAAGTTGAAGTTCTTGGCAATTATTTAGGACCTTTTAGCATATTAACTTCTTCTTCATTCTAAAATAAGATAAATATAGAGATTCAAGTTAGGAGGAGACAGTAAAACACAATTAAGTGTTAAAGACACAAGTTTAATTTTGTGGTGCCGGGAATCACATAAATGTAGTTTAAAAATTCTTATATCTAATGACTAGAAGTATGATAGAAGACAGTTACGTAGCCTGCATGGAACTTAGTTACTTCTTCTTTAAAATGGAGATAATAGTCCTAGTAGCTAACAAGAATATAACCCAGGTCTCTTACTGGACAAGAAGGTCTCTTTTAAGTGCTTTACATAATATTAACTCGTTTAATTCTCACAGCACTATGAGCTAGATTTCTCATCCATCTTATAATTGTAATGACATGAGGGTTGAGGTGACAGTGCATGTAATGTACTGATTGTTGTGCTTGGCACTTAGCAGGTGCTCAACAAATGTGAGCTGTTATTTGTGTATCTCCTCTTTGATGGTCCTCTCTTGGTATCTAGTGTGACAGGTGCCTAGTAAATTTGGCCTGCTTAACCGATTTTCGAAATAAAATCTCAGACCTGGAAGAGTTATTGTAAGGAGTTACTGCAAAATTGGGCCCCGAGTGCCAATAAATAAATAGGAGTTAAAGATAGGACTGAAGCCAAGTGAAGTAGAAACAGTAAAACTGTGTTAGTGAAATGCTGAGAAATCTTATTTAAGAGAGAAGGGAAGGTAAATGTGTGAAGGCAAAGGTGCGTTCATTTCATGATAAATATTATAATATTATACACATTATACACAATGCTAAACAATGACAAACTACTTTGCAAAAAAAGCGTATCTAGCTGAGAAAAAGGATGGTAAGCATCTTCTATTTGGGAATTTCCAGTATCGCTGTTGAGTTTTGTTAGGTGTTCTGCGTTAAGTGACAGCCGTCTTGCATTTCCCCCTTAGTTATTTGATCTACTTTGACTATGTTGTTTTTCTTGTGGAAGAGCCTTAGAGAAATGGAAAGATCAATGCTTTTTGTGTGTGTTAAGTATGGAAAATAGAGAACATTTTAAAACATTGCCATCCCACCCTTCATTTCTGAATGAAAAAGATGAAAATTGTATACTTTTTATGCTTTAAAGACACAGATTTTATTTTCAATATGTGATGTCTAGTTCTTAATTATTTTTATACATGCTTATTTGGAGATTTTCTACTTTTTTAATGTGGAAGAAAGCATAATTTGAAATAACAAATTGTAATTGATTTCCCATTTAGAAATATTTGAATTACAGTTCTCTTATCAAGTAAGGAGAATATGTTTTGAGCACTGGTAGTTTGTCAGTTCCTTCATAATAATTTGTGCAAATGATAATTATACATAAATTAATAAACTGCTGGTGGGAATCTAATGATGCATCATACTCTTTTTGATTTATTTCCAAATCATTTGCAGAATGTTGAAATGTACAAAGACTAATTTTTAAATGTAACCTACAACTTCCTCAGCTCCAAAAACATATTCAGTAAGATAAAATAGTTATTTTAAAAATTGCTGGTACAGGAATAAATTGCATTATGTTTTGTGAGTTTATTATATGAGGACATTATAGGTTATTAAATAGTATTGTGTTTATCTGTGTTTAAAAAATGTTTCATATTGCAAGTAAATAAATCATTTTTAAAACTTATTAGAACTTGTCCCATGTGATTCTAGCAATTTTCTAGTGCTGCCTAAAATAATGTTGGGTCCTCAGTTTGTATTTCCTTAGTGTTCCTGTTTTATTCCATCTTGAAGTTTTGTGTGCCACTTGAATACATTGTAAAAGTAATTAAAAACAAAATTTTGTTACAAGCTTCAATAACTATGTAAGCAATTTCTACATAAAATATTTTTAGAATCAAATACTAACTCCTGCCAATTCTGGGGACCATGCGTGAGGTTAGCCATTTTCAGCCGAGGTTGCATGTAGCCACAGACAGACAGTTGATTCATTTTCTTGTATTGTTGCATCTATCTGCCAACATATTACACCAATTATAATTATTTTATTTATAGAGTGATAGTCAATTGATAATTAATCCTGTTGGTTCACTTTCAGACCAGTCTTCATTTTATTCAACACCAAGCACCTTGAAAGTTAGTAAGTCACAAAAGATATTTTCTATAGTTATAAAATATTTAGCAATATGATTAATTTTGCAATGTATTTTTCACGAGCATGAAATCAAAGATATAGTTTCCTAGCATAGGGCAGAGCTGATGCAAACTACCTGTGTGTGTGCTTTTCTCCAAAGCACTCCTATGGAAAATTGATTTTTCATTTTTGTAAGTTTCCTGGCAGTTTTTAAGTGTGGTCCTCCAAGATATTGGCCTTGGATACCACTAAAGCTAAGTATAAATTACTGATCTTATTTATAATTCAGATTCATTCTTGACTTTCAGTTACTTCATTAACTCTAGAGTTTATTTTGACCTTATATTAGATCAAATTAAATTTTGCCAGGTGGAATTTTTTTAAAAAACGCTCCTTATCCCAAACCTTAACATTCAGTATAACTTTCTTGTTAGGTTCTACTAAGTAGTTTTGAGTTTTTAACCAACCTCAAAGCCTTCCTGACACCCTTTTATCCTTCCTCACCCCACACTAACACACTCTAAAACTCCCACATGTAGTGGGAGTTACTTTCTGTCTGTTTGCTTTTTATAAAATCGCATGTATTTATTACTTGCCATGGAAAAATTTTATTACGTGATTTTAATCATGTTGTATTATATGCACTTGTCATTTTATTATAATTCACTAAATATGGATGCACTTTTATTTGGCCAGAGGCCTACATCTCACAGTAACTGGGTGGTATATAAAATTGTGGGCCAATAAAATGCTGCTACATTTTGATACAGAAATGACTGTACTTCATTGGTGTATGAAATGATTCCTGCTTAAGCAGTCAGTATACATAATCAATCAATAAATTTGGCCAATGATTTTGAGATCTGCATAGTTTAAGGCACTATGTAAATGCAAGATCAGGCACTTCCAATTTATTGATACTTACTTACCAGTGGGTTTTCAGCAGTGGGTTCATGCTCATGGCATGCAATTATTGAATGCTTTTTGCAATTCTAAAACCCTGGGGGTTGACTAGCCAAAATGTAGTTTTGTCTGCACTTCTGCTTCCTTCCTGTGAAGCGTCTGCCCTACTGAAGTCTCATACTATCAAGAGAATTGTTCCCTTATTCCTGCGTCTGTTAATTATTTTCTTAATCAGGAAAGAATAACATCTGCAAAATAGAGCTACATGTTTTCATAAGGCTATTCTATCACGAAAGGGCCTCTTTGTCCCATAAACAAATGTAAAAATCATTTGTCTGTATGAACAATGTTCCAAATGTATGAATCATGAATTACAAATGTATAAATTACATGTTGTTATTTTGTAGAATTTTTATTTTTCCTGTTCCGTGTTTTTTAGTAACTGTGTTCATATTATGTTATTTGCGGCTGTGTTTTATGGGAAAATATGTCCCTCACTGATTCACTTACCACTGTGCAGGGGCTCAAGGACAGGGAGTTCTGTTAGTATTGACAGTTCTGATCTCATGCTATACTTGGCTGATTGCCATCAAACCAATCACTCAGGGGACTTAAGAATTCTGATCTCATGCACCATGTACTTGGTCTCAGGGATAAAATTCACACTGCACCCCAACTTAAAACTTTTTCACGTGTTGCTTCCTCAATCCAGATTCACACTTTCTATTTAGTAGAATTTGTATGAGTTCCTGCCTTTTAGCTGACACCTATATCTGGGTCTCCCTCTGTAAGGCTAAATGCTCTTGTTAGAATGGCACAAAAACAACAGCAACAAAAACAGAAGAGAAAACAAAAGGAAAGGAAAGGAGCTTGTATCCCCAGATTCATGCTGTGCCGTGGCTGGTTTGTTTCTTCTTTGTTCAGCACATCACTCCTGTGACATGCTGTGCCTCAGACTGCTTGAGTCGACCTTGCCGTTTAGAGCTGTCAAACCTGAATAGAGCAGAGCTTTTCTTTACCCTTCCAGTAGGTCTCAGGAGTGAGATCTGGTCACTGGCATTTATTCTCTGACCCTTAACTGTGGTTCCCCTTAAAATAGAGCTAATATCGGTGTTGTTCCACTTATTGATTGATGCTCATGAAGCATTCATTGTTGGTACATATAATTTTGCCTATTCCTATGCTTGAATACATTCTTTCTTCTACCTCAACTAGATGTATATCTACATCTATTTGCTATTTGTGGATTAGAAAATCCAGGAAGGCAGTCTAACAGGATTCTTTTTGTGCTGTACCTAGCAAAATGCTCTACACAATTAAGTCCTTACTACATGCATTTAACTACATGCATTTAATTGGATTGCATATGCACAGATAGGTCCCTTGGGCCTTCCAGAGCAGTAGAGGCTACTTTGAGAAGTGATGCAGGCTAAAAAGGATTTAGGTCAGTCAAATTTTTATCTGGCTTTCCCAGTAGGATAGTTGAAACTGCCTTTTCACTTGCTGTAAGAATGTCTTCCATGTGACTTTTTTTTTTCTTCTCAAATTCCGTTGTTAGCTAGTAAGGGATTGTGCACTTTATATGCTTCTTGTCAAACTCATTTGGTATTTGAAATCACAATGCCTTTATGATTTTCACCCAAGTGGCTTTAGAGTTCTGCCACTTCTGTCATTTATAAGAATTTGCCTGGAACTTGTTTCCTTTGACGGAGTCATAAGTCACAGGGTTTAAGATTGAAAAGGATCTGAAGGGCTGATCCTGTCACTCCTGCCAGCCCTCAGTCAAGGTTAATCTAAACCCAAGACTAACATGTTTCTCTAAAATAAAACTACGCCTCATCATGTGGTTTGTTAAATATTCTACATTGTCAATAAAAGCATCTCTCTGAATTAGCATGTAACTCCTGGGTGTTAAAAACCTTCAAAAGCTCTACAAGTTAAATTTCAAATTCTTTAGCATATCATTAAGGTCCTTCTTAGAGATCTATTTCAAATGACCTTTTTGGCCTTGCATCTCATTTTTTACCCCCTCTTAATCTATTTTCAGGATTCACTGAATTGTTTCTCTGTTACCTGGACTTATCATAGAAGTCCATGATTGTTTCTTTGCTCACATTGCTTTGCAGCCTTGAATTACCTAGCTGCTCATTTCAGAGCTCAGCTCACATGAGCAAATCCTTTTTAAAGGATTTCTCCAAATCCCCAAGGCAAATTTATTCTATTTTCTCTGTTCCCATAGAACCTTGTTCCTATTGCTGTTGCTAACTTTCAACCTGTTATCATAGTGGTGCCCTCACGTGTCTACCATTTTAGATGATAAGCTTTTTCACAATGGAGACATCATGTTTCTCGTTGTTCCTCTGAGACCTACCAAAGTCCATAATATAACCATTCATTCAATAAATGTCTTGAAAAATTGATAAATATTGATGCAGTAGGATGAAGGGCTATGAATTTAATGATGCTCTATTGAATGAATCTTTGTGACATGCCTTGTATCTTTTTCTGGAATATGATGAGGATATAAAAATATTAACATAATCTCTTACAATGATAATCACTACAAATTTATCAAAATCATGGGTCCAAAAGTATGCTAAAAAAAAATTTCTTCCATCCCATATTTATTGCACACTTCTAGTTGGATCTTTGTTTTAAAGGCCCCAGACTTAAAGTTAGGTTTAAAGATGTTCAAAAATGTCTTCACTTAAAACACAAAAAGACAAAATTAATATTTAAGCAATTTTTAATTTCTAGAAATTTATTTTTACAGTGTAGTATAAGCTCTCCCGGTACTGTTAAAGCTGTTTCTTATAATTTTAAAAATAATTTTTCACATTACTAAAAATAAACTAAACATTTCTTTTTATGAAATATAAATTTCTTTATCTGGGTCAGTTTTAATGTATCCTAATTTTCCAGCAGTTAATTCTTTCCATTTCTGTCCTCTGTCTTCATTTTAAATATGATTTGACATGTGAACCCTAATATTTAGTAATATATGCTAGCCAAATACTTATTAAACCCATGACAAAAAATTTTTCTTTAATCTTAATGTGCAAATTTTTAGATAATGTGTATCATTTAGGAATTGTGCTCAGTGTGTATCCAGAGTGGCCCCCAAAAATGGCCCCCATTTTTTTCCCTCACAAAATATGAAGTCTTGACGTTGGTAGTCTACTGAGATGACCTTTGTAATGTTACCAGAGATCTTGGATTCTTGCATTCATTCTAGGATTCTTGCACTCAAAAGAGCTGTCAGAGTTCCAATCATTGTAACTACATTTTGAACAGGCAAAGGTGAAAAAGCATAAATGTGCCAACAGCAGCTAAGAAAGGAGAGATTAGACATGGACGAGGCACCTTTCAGGTTCAACCACATTCGTCAAAAAATCATGTTTTCTTAACTTTTGGAAAATTGATTTTGTTTCTTACTTGTGTTGCAACTTTGGACTATTTTCCAGCTCTTTTAATGTTGAAGTTCTGCCTAGTTTATAGCTGTGTAATTGGTTCTTACCTATGCACTTTGTTGCTTTTGTTCACTTTCAGCTTTTAAACTAGTATTTTTTTGGATTATAACATGATATGTATTTTTTGTAGAAGATTTGGAAAATTAGAAAAACCATTAAAAATATGACAATTACTTACATTTTTACACCATTTAGACATAACAACGTTAACATTTCACTGTATAGTGAGTTGTTATACTGAATTTATATACATATATAGGCACATATATTTACATATATGTAAATTATGTAATTGTTTACAAAACAACTTTATTCTCCATATTATTTTAGAAATTATTGATATTGTTTTGAAGATTAAATTTCTGCATATAAGTAAATATTATTTGGGACATTGTTTTTATGACTATATGGCATTTCATCATATGGACAAGCCATAATTTACTTAGTTGATCCCTAATTGTTGCTTTTATGGATTTAAAATTATACCAATGTAAATGACACTGATTAAGTACTTTGAACATGAAATTTTGCCTGTATATCTAATTATGTCTTAGAATAACTTGATGGAAGTGGAATGGGTCAAAAAGTAAGAATATGCAAAGGAAAAGGCCACATTTCTTCAGAAACTAGGAAATAATGAAGCAAAGGGTATAAAATATGCCACGCTTTAATGTCTGTTTACTGGGAATGGAGTACAGTGAATAAAGCACAAATGTTCCAGTTTTCATCCCAAAAGGGGGAAGAGCCAATATTTTCTCCTGTTTCTTCAAGTAGAGAGGGGCCAGTGGTGAAGGAGCTGTCATTGAACACTCTTTGCGTAGGCTGTTGACTGCTTGGAACAATCATTTGGCTACTTCTTTTAGCAATCAATGAAAAAAACTGAAATAAAACAAAGGGAACAAAGAATTGACAGAGAATCCACTTGAATCTCTGGAGACCCCACTTGAGAACCCACACGTCTCTGGCATCTCCTCAATTGGATGAATAAAAAAGAGGAATGGATGATACAGTGTTCAGTTAGGAAATGCAACAACATGGCATCTAACCATGATGTAGAGACTGGATATAGAATTATGCAGTGATATAAATTGGCTGATGGACTGCAGAGAGGTTATGTTTAAATATTGGTTGTGTATAAATCAGGGGATCCTGATTTGTTATGCCTATGATCGAAAATATCATGAGGTCATTATCAAGTAGTATTTACAATAAGAAAATGTGCAAGGGAGTTAGTGGTCTTGAAGGTCAAATTAGAGAGAGAGATGGGGGTGACAGGGAGGGAGGAGAAGAGGGAGGACATACTAGGGATGACTTTAGAAGTTATAGATTAATCAGTTTACTTTGATATGTATGAAAATAATAAGACAAAGTGATGATTGATTTCCATACACTTCAAAGAGCAAAAAAAAAAAAGGGGTAACAGCCAACATGTTTGAGAGAAGTAAATCACTCAGAGTTAATGTAATCTTCTCTGATACAATAACAGAACTTAAATATGAGAGAACAAAAAGTTCATGTATCTTTACTTCGGTAAGGTTTAGTTTTTGTCTGACATGATGTTCTGGTCAACCAGCAAAGAATATGTAGTCTTGTATAAAGGGAGGCATAACTTGTTACTTGTTGCCGAATCAGTGACCTGTTAGGGCAAACAAAGCAAGACTCTAAAAGTGTTTGTTGGAGACTTATACTGAATGATATTTGTAATAATCTCTATAATTTAATAATACAAAATGTGGAATCTGCAGACTAGGAAAATTGCTAAATCTGTGTGAATTTGCAGGAATCTAAAGTGAATATGGTAATTTAAAAAGAGGGACTGAAATAAGTTGGTCATCTATGAGAACCTTTGATTAAAATGGCATTAAAAGTGGTAATATCTGGTGTCGCTGAGGTGTTTTGAAATATTGTTGCTATAAAATAGAGATGAGACCTGGAATAGTTGTTTTTGTTGTTCAGGGGGATCTGTAGTGTTTCCTGCCTTAATTACATCCCTTAACCTGGAATGACCATTTTTTTTCTATGTTCTGAGTTTCAAGATTATAACACATCTTCCTCTATTCATGGGCATTTTTCTTTTATTAGTTCAACAAAACGAATAATTATTTTACTAAAGTTGTTTTGTTTCCATGCCTTTCCATCTAAACAATTTTTTCATTTCAGTATTACCTTTTTGTGTAATCTTTTAGAAGACATTTTAAAAGGTAATTAAACTCCGTATGTAAAATACCTAGAGTGCATACAACTCAAATGAAAGCATGACAATATGCAGAACTAGGGTCAAATTGGGGCATCGGCAGGCAACAGACACTTTGTCATGACTGCAACTATATTTTACAGTAATTGTAAAATATAACCTGATTTGGGAGATGGTCAAATAGGAAAGTTGGGTATATCAGTTTAATAAAATACGGCTTAACAAGTTTTAACAGTCTCATGCTACTTGACCCAGAAATCCCAGTTCTCGGCATTTTATCCTAAGGAAACAATCATGCTGTGGCAGAAGACATATGCCCAAGGACCTTCACAGTATCTTCTTTTTGCCACAAATATTTGATGATAATTTATATTCAGAAAATAAATAAATGATGGCATGCCATAGCAATAGGATATTAATCAGTGAAGTGATCTTGCTCTGTGATGAAAAAACGATGATATTGTCACACAAAGAAATTCACAATTAATTAAGTAAAAAGAGAATATAATCGTAAAATAGTTTATATAATTCTTTAATTAATAGTCTTCAAGTAAGAGCAGGATAGTTATTTCTGGAATTAAGGATGATTTTATATTTTTATATTTTTTTCCTAAATTAAAAAAACTTGCAACTTTTGATTCAGAAAACTAGTTGTATAAGGAAAAACCACTTATATTGGTAATCTTTAAAGACTGATAACCTTTTGTCTTTTTTCTTTAAGTCCTGACTACTTTCACTTATTTTTTGATTATCATTTCATTATTTAACTTTATATTGCTTAATTTGCTGACTATAATATAATGTTTGTGTGGTTTATTTTAAAACTCTAAAGTAGATTTTACATTTTTTCTCATTCTCCTGTATTTTATATATTTAATGCGTATATACCAATATATAAATTATGAATAAATTTATCTTTCATTTAATCTAAATATATAAATATTAAATATATATAAAGATGTAAATTATATATACATAAACACTATATGATATATAGTATGTAAGCTATCACTCTGGATTTCTTAGTATACTAATTATACAAAAACATTGATGATTTTGAATTATTTTTTAACCTTTAAATATTTTTCTGATTTATTTATTTAGTTAGTTATTAGTTATTTATTTTTTACTTTTATTTTAGCTTCAAGTGTATATGTGCAGATTTGTTATATAGGCTAATTATGTGTCACAGGGGTTTGGTGTACAGATTATTTTGTCACCAGGTAATAAGCATAGTACCCAATAGGTAGTTTTTTGATTCTCACCTTCTTCCCACCTTTCAGCCTCAAGTAGGGCCCAGTGTCTGTTGTTCTCTTCTGAAAAAGACTTTCTTGATGTATGTTTGACTATTATTCTGTGTTTCCCAAATATAAATGTCTAGATTAAAATAAAACATTTTATTTTTATTTATTTTTACCTTGTTGCATAATTTTAAATTTTGACATACTTTCAAATGTACAGAAAATGTACAAGAATTGTATTTAAGAATACCTTTTGTCCAGATTCAACAGTTGTTTACGATTTTGCCTCTTTTGCTTCATTTCTGTGTGTATTTTCTCTCTATATTCCTGTGTGTGCATGCACACACCACACACACACACACACACCACATTTTTTTCTGAATCATTTGAGAATAAGTTACAGACATCATGCTTCCTTAGCTGAAGTGTTTAAGGGTACATTTCCTAAGAATAAGGACATTATCCTCTATAACAAGAGTATAATTTTTAAAGATATCCAATATTGACACAATATTAGTTGTATTGTGTAACTCACAGTATGTATCTAGGATCCCAGGTGTAGTTTTTGGTCTTATCTTTAAAAGTCCTTTTATCTGGAACATCTCCTCAGTCTAATTACTTGGACATTTGAAGAGTTCAGATCAGATATGGAGTGCAGTATTCTCAATTTGGCTTTACTGAATGTTTCCTAATGGTTAATTCTGGTTTTGCATTTTGACAGGCATACCACAAAAGTGATGTTGTGTTCTTCTCAAGTGCATCATACTTGGAGACATGTTGTATTTGTCTGATAATTGATGATGTTGTCTTTGATCAATTTGTTAAGGTGGTCTCTGCCAAGTTTCTCCACAACTAGTTACTATTTTCTCCATTGTAATTAATAAGTAATTTGTGGGAAGATACTTTTCGACTGAAAATACCTGTTTATCATCACACTTTCGTGCACTGGTGCTGAGCCACTAATGTTTTCTTTACTGAATCAGGTACCTAAAATATTATGGTGGTTTTCTAACTCCATCAGTCCGTCTATACTTTTTAGGTGATACTATACTCGAAGAAAGAGTTTTCCCTTCTTAATTTCATACTTTATTATATTTTCTGTAATAAATTTTAATCCATTACAATAATTATTTATTTTTATTTCCTGATTGTCTCAGATTAAACCAGTAAAAACCTCTTAAAGCTAGGACCTGTGTCCTTTTGACATATCCCCATCATTTTATAAATGCCTTACTTGCTTTTCTTCCAAAAAAAAAGTCACCTCAAATTTTATGCTTTTTTGTCTTTTCTCTGTGTCCATATTCTAATATGCCAGAATAGGTTTTCAGAATTTCCATAGTTTGAGTGGATTTTCTGTGAGTGATTTTCATGTCACTCTTAGGAATTCTGGTTTCCTTTACCTTCTTTCTCACAGTTTTTCTGGACCCCATATATCTCTGTATATAGGGGCAGCTTGAAAGATAGCTGCATTAGAAATTGATGTCTAATTTTCTATTTACATATAATCTGACATGTTTATTATTCTCTAGCTTCCAGTTGTGCTGAAGGATTTGGATTCGTGTGTTTTAATTTGTTTTGGTTAGGTGTGTGTATTTTTTACCACATGTGAACAGTTTGAGATTTAGGTGGCTCTTACTACCCGAGTTCCTCAGAATGCCAGTCCATATTTCTATGCATTCTGCAAAATGTGTTGATATTTGAAGACAATGCAATATGCCATTATTTAACCAAAATTTGTGGATTGCATAGCTTTACCTTTAGCTGTTAGTGTTCTGTTAATCCAGTTTATCCAATTAAATTGAAATGTTTAATGTATCATAATTATTTTATTACATAGTATACCTATCAATCCAGGAAATAACTCACTGGAAGACATACATGTCCATGGTAAATGTAAAATTATTCTTTGAGGTTACTCATTCTTTCACTTGATGATGTACTAATCAATTATGTTTGTAATATTTTCCCTTAGCTATGAAAATTATCAAATATATATTTAAAAATAAAAAATATTCAAACCCACAAAATTTTAAAACATGTATATAGATTAAAATAAGATAACTAATCAATAACACCTGATTATAGGAATCCAGTGAAATGTAGTATTTTAAGTGGTTATTTCAATTGACAAAATACGTTTTTTGAGACTAATAAAGGTAAATCCTTCCTCCAGTTTCCAGCAAAAAAAAAAAAAAAAGATGGCAATTCTTAATAAAGGAGAGCTTGGATCTGGTGCAAAACACTCCAGTATTTAAAATTGTCAGAGTGAAGGATGGTTTGTAAAAGTAGGAAGTAGATGAGTATGAAAACTCGTGCTAAGAGGGGCAACCATTTTTCTGTTCCATGCCTGAGTCCAGCCTTATAAAAAATTTCACTTTTTCAAAAAAGCTAGATATGAGGATTTTTAATGAGAAATCTTCTGCTTTTGAATATTGTGTAATATTTTAAAAACCATGGTGTGGGACAAATGAAATGTATCAGTAAGCCAGATTTGGTTTTCACACCCCCAGTTTTCAATCTCTGCTCTGGATGCAACCTAGAAATTAGCAGATACTGTAGTAAGACGAAATCCAGGTCAGAAAAGCTGGTTTTGAGCCCAGGCTTACCTCCTATTGGCTGTGTCAGATTAAGCAAGTCATGTAATTAGTGTTCATCTCAGTATTCTTGTCTATGAGGATGAATATGCTAAAGTATGAAGAAATATAGAGATTTGCTAATTGTTATAACTTAATAATTCTACTGAATTATATGGAAGAAGAATATATGTATCTTTTATTATGTTTTAAGTTTTAAACTTAGAAAATACAAAATGTCTTGGACATTTCTTGATTTACTTTTTCCATTTAACTATAAACTTCTAACTATATCCAGTTTTCTCTGAGAGGTTCTGTGTAAAACATTAGTAAAATCATTTATTCATGGGCCAGGTAGAGACCTGTGCATTCCTAGTGTCTTTAACATACTAGAGGAAGTTAAATTAGATTTTCTATTCAAAATGCTTATTCTGAATGTTGAATTGTTGATTTGGTTACAGTTGGTTTTGGTGAACACAAAAGCACAACTTCTGTATTATTAAACTGTTATTTCTGCTTAGTACCATCAAGACACAGATCTCTCTGAGCAGAAATTCTGTTTGTTGCTGAGAACTAATATTCCTTTAAAGATGTTTGGTACTTAAGGGAATTTTTATTTGTATTGTTTATAGTGTGTCTGAGCTGTCTGAAAGAACACATTGTATTTTTAAAGGGATATATATATTTATATATATTTTATATCTGTCTATATATATTTTTTTTGTTTTGTTTTTTGAGATGGAGTCTCATTCTGTCTCCCAGACTGGGGTACAGTGACATGATCTCAGCTCACTGCAACTTCCACCTCCCGGGTTCAGTGATGGTCCTGCCTTAGCCTCCTGAGTAGCTGGGGCTACAGGCACTCACTACCATGCCTGGCTAATTTTTATATTTTTATTAAAGACAGGGTTTCACCATGTTGGCCAGGCGATAATTTTCATTAGGTTGTATTTTATTATATTTCTTTGAACAGTTCTTTTATAACACTGTATATACTCAGTAGCATAAAACCCATTTAAGTTGAAATATTTTCAGATTCAAAATCAATATGCTCTTTCAAAACCCTACTCTAAAACAAACAAATTAATTAATAATGCTTGATTAAATCACTTTCTCCTTATAATCACATTGATATTCTGAAACACAGAGAATGGATCTGTTTGTGTATTTTTGTGAGATATGCAGGTTGCATGCCTGCATTTTTCTCAGTGCATGGTTTTCAATTAGAATTGAAATGCAATTACAAAGTGAATTGGTGCAACTCTCTGGATAAATCAAGCAAAATTCTTTTCTAACTCAGTGATCCTCACATATCAGATAATAGTACCTTTTAAAAACTTGAAATATTTGAATAATCACCTCAACTCTCCAAGTATATTTGAACATCTCATATTTTTGAATTACTTTTATGCCGTTCTGCCAACTATGTTTCTTGCATATAATTATGAAGCTAGTATGCAGACTTCTCTTACCTCTTTCTTCAGAGTGTCCTCCCTGATTGATGTTTTGGAATACTTGCATATAGTTGGGAATATTTCTGTTCATCAGCCTATTATACTTTGCTAGATGTATAGTCTACATTTTGCAAAACCTATTTTAGTACGTTACAGTGTATTGTGTTTAAGTGTGTGTTGGTCTGTGTTAGTTTTTCTGTGACCTTGACAAATTGTTTACTCTTTTGGATGTTTTTCTTCCTCCACAGATGCATTTTTGTAGAAGCATTTTGAGGATGAATGTTTGCAAATCATTTTGAAATTGCCAAGTGCAACATACAGTAAGTAATATTTTTATTGTTCTACTCAATTGCAGTCATGCTCAATTAATTTGGCAGACAGTCATAAAAGAACCCATTTCCATTTACAGTCTTTGATATTTTTTGTCAGCATTGTTAAACATTAGAAGGTTGTATGTGTGCAGCATTATCTCTGGGATCTTTATTCTGTTCCATTGTTCTGTGTGTCTCTTTTTGTATCAGTGCCTTGCTGTTTTGGTTACTACAACCCTGTGGTATAGTTTGAAGACAGGTAATGTGATACTTCTAGTTTTTTCTTTATGCTTAGGATTTGGCTCTTTTTTGGTTTATGAATTATAAAGTAGTTTTTCCTAATTATATGAATGATAACATTTGTAGTTTGCAATAGTATTGAATCTGTAAATTGCTTTGGACATCATGGCCATTTTATCAACCTTGATTCTTCCTGTCCATGAGCAGGGGATGTTTTTCTATTTGTGTCATGTCTAACTTCTTTGATCAGTGTTTTGTAGAGAACTTTCTCCTCCTTGGTTAGCTGTATTCCTAGGTATTTTATTCTTTTGGGGGCTATTGTGAGTGGGATTGTGTTCTTGTTTGGCTATTGGGCTGGAAATTGTTGTAGAGAAATATGCCTCTGCCCTGATGAAGTGCTCTGGCCAACACTACTCATCAGAGTAAATGAGTATTTTATGACTGAATTTCAAATTAAAAAAATAACAATTGCCTTATATTAAGTATCAGTAGAACCAATCAGCAACCCAAAATGAGTTGCCTTGAACAAAATGCTATTTGATTAGAGAAAACTTAAAAATATATAACAACTCCTCCCCTAATGCCAGAGACAATATCTTACTCTTCTATTATACTTTTCAGAATTGGCAGTGGCTGACCACACCCTTTTCTTGTGGTCCTTTTTAGTTGCTTTCTGCAATGAAGAAAAGATTGGAATGAAAGGTTGAGCTTGACTTACTATTCTCTTCCCTCCTTATTATCTTCAGATGTGTAATGTTCATAGTACTATCCTTTACATCACACTGGCCACATTCATGCTTTCCCTTTTGGACTCTGGTGATCTTCAAACTCTTTCACGTTAGCCACCCATTGGTCCTAACCCTGTACACTTTATTTCTTGAAACAAACCATCAGCGACATTTTATCTGGGAACATTTTCGGAATTCCTGGTATTTAAAAGACTATTGCTCTAAAATTGAATGGATCAAATCGTTCATGCTCCCACACTACTTTTGGTTTTGAGATTGAAGGATTTACAGAGGGGTGAGAATGAAGGGATGAAGTCTCCATTTCTAGATTTGACCTCTGGAAGACAAAGCTAGTGATTTTGTTTAGTAATTTTATTTCATTTGGTTCAATTAATAGTTGATGCTCCTAAATTGAGAGGTACTGTGTTAGTAAGGACTAGAGCAAGTGGGAGAGAAAGACAAAAAGAACTCTCAAGGAAACTTTGTCGTTAGTTTGAGGAAATAAGCGATTCCCTCATATAAATAAAGCAGAGGCTGTGGTAAGTTACATCATGAGAATGATATAAACTAATACAATTTAAAAGCCATTTTAAATAATTTGAGAAACAATAAAATGCACAGATGTGTGAAAAAAGAAGCCATTATAGGAGACCTCAGAAAGGAGATATAATTCTGAACCATATTGGTCCAAGGTTTTATGGAAATTGAATTTGGGCTAGATCTTGATGCAGATGGAGAATGTTAACAGAATAGTCAAGAAAATGGCATACTAACATTTAGAAGTAAAGAGGCATACTTCACACTCAATGAATGACAAATTAATTAGTTTGGCACAAGAATACATTTCTTATGTTGGACTAAAAACAGATAACTGGAAAATAAGGCTGGTGCCAGGTTGTGGGAAATACTGATAACCCTTCAAGAAATTTGAATTTAATTGGTATGTAATTAAAAATAGAGAGCTAATATTTCATGAGGGCTAATCCTGTGAACAGAAAGGTATTTTTAAATGTTATTCTGGTAATATCTTCAAAGTGGATGGCAGTTGGAAGACTTGTTGCAAAAAGATAAATTTTTAAGCATTTATGGAGGGATAAGAATGAAGGGATGAGGGCAAGACCTAAAGTCATAGCAGTGGGGAGGGACTGGCAGGGTTTGGAGCATGTGAGATTTATTTGGAAGTAAATAGGTTCATGGAGTAATAGTTATACTTAATGCTTGTGCAGGATTTACTGAGTGCCAGGATTGTTATAAATGTTAATGACAAATGTCATCCCCATTTGCAAGAGGAAACTGAGAGAGGCATCATTTAAGCAAATGATCCCAGGTCACAAAAGTAAAACATACCATGCGTGACATTTGGGGCCATTTAGTCAAGCTCCAGAGTCATTGCAGTTTACCACTGTACCATCATTTCTCTAAAAAAAATAACTGAAGCTTCCAGGTTGACTGAGCTGGAAAATGATGTTGCCAATAATCAGAGAAACATATTTTTTTTTCAGAGTTTACCCTTTCTTTAGGTAGGTTTTTGGGTATGCAGAAAAATCTTGACCTTGAGGGAGAAATGTCCCTTATGGTTAGTGATGAATCTCTTGTATGCATTCACTTGTGTGTTGGGCAATAGGAACAGTAATTTATTACTTTATTCAACTGTAAGTTATGATAGTAAATATATCGTCTTAATCAGATTTGTCTTCCTTCCTTAGCAGAACTTAAAAATGAAACAAGGATAGAGTGATAAGTGAAAGATTTCATATCTTGGGTCCATAAAAGACCACTATTTTAGACTTAGTTTACCTATCTTGCAAAACTAATTTTGACAAGAGAAAAACATAACTCTCAGCATATGGAGTATCTTTTCTTCTGTTAGGTTGATGCAAAAGTAATTGCACTTTTGCCATTACTTTGTAAAACCGCAATTACTTTTGTATCAATCTAATATACTGGAGAAGTAGAATAATGTACTGCCTAAGACCATGGGCTTCAGGACCATTCTGCTTCATTGATTCATGTTCCAAGTAAGGCCCATTTGCTGTGTCGCTTTCTGTCAATTATTTAAGCTCTCTGTGCCTCAGCCTCTGTACCTTCAAAATGTGATATTAGTAGTACTGTGTCTTCTGGATATTGTAAAGCTCAAATGAGATAAAGCACTTACAATGGCTCTTGGTACCAGTAAGTTTTAAGTAAGTTATGTTTATTAAAATTTATCTCAGGTAACAGTTTTCTATTTTTTAATTTCATTACATAATTATTGCTCTTTTAAGCTTTTTGCTTTGAATTTTTACGCATTAAGGAGACAGAGCAGTGATTTTCAGAAGCAAAGACCCATGCAACCATCACACAGGTGAAGAAATAGAACAATTGCTGCATCTCCAGTCCTACTTTTTCTGCCTGCCAGCCATTACCTCCTTTCTATCAGTTTCCCATGGATGACATTATTCCTGATATTTGTGGGAATTGCTTCCTTATTTTCATTATAGTTTTAACATTAAAGAATGTATCCTTATATGCAAAATATTGGTTTAGCCTGATTTTTAAATTAATGTACATAATATTCATATTACACACATTCTTCTATGCATGGTGTCCTTTTCTGAATGTATGTTTGTAAATTTCCTTAATGTTTTTATGTGGTTCATTAATTTTCATTCCTATATCATATTCCATCATATAGAAATACTACAAAATATTTGTTCATTGTATTGTTGATGGACATTCGTGCTGTTTCTAGGTTTGAGTCATTATAAATAATGCTGCCATAAACATTCTTTTAAATGTTTTTAGCCAAATATATACATATATTTCTCTTGAATATATACTTACCAATGGAATTTCTTAGTCATATTGCATGCAGTCTTTCAACTTTAGTAGATGCTGCCAGATGGTATTCCAAAGTAAATATACTAATTTCACTTCATTCCTTAGTGTATAAGAGTTTCCATTGTTTCATCTTTACCAAAGATTAGTATAATCAGTTCTTTTAATTGTAGCCATTCTGGTGAGAGTTTGGTTTACATTGTCTTGATGAATAATATAATTGTGTCATGTGGCTTAATAGCCATGTGCATATTATTGTCTATAAATTTCCTCTTCATATGTGTATTTTTCTATTGTGTTGATTTTTAAAATTGTTAATATTCACAAGTTAGGTACACTGGATTAAAAGCCTCCCACTAGTTAAATATGCTGCAAAGGTCTTCTCCCTTTCTATGATTTGCTTTTTCAATTTCTTAATGAGGTTTCTGTGATGTTCCTAATTTTAATTTCAATCATTATGTCACCTCTTTATGTTTATATCTTTCCACTTGCCTTTGGTTTTTGTGAGTGATGTGAGGTAGAAGTCAAATTCTAGATATCCAGTTGTTATAGAATCATACTGGACAATTCCCTCCTTTGCCCATGGTTCTTTAATGTCATGTTTACTACCAATTAAATTTCTATATGTGTTTGGGTCTTTTAGGAGCCAACGATTCTATTTAATTGGTTTATTAGTCTCTTCTTACCACTTATAACACTAATTTAACTGCGGCTACTTTTTAAATATTCTTAATATCTATTAAAACAAGTTTTTCTACCACATGTTATTCAAAGGCCTCTTGACTTTGCCTTCTTTCATGTAAATTTTAGAATTACTTTGTCAAGTTAACAAAAATAATTGTTACATTTTAGTTAGAATTGCATTCAATCTATTGTTAAGTAAATTTTTAAAGAACTGGTGTAATTATAATATTAACTTATTTCATTTATGAACATAATATATACCGCATTTCCTCCTTATTAACTGGGGACACATTCCAAGATCCCCAGTTGATGCCTGAAACTGCAAAGAGTACCAAACCTTATATAGACTATGTTTTTTTCTATACATACATACCTATGATAAAGTTTAATTTAAACTTAGGCACAGGATGAGATTAAGAACAACTAATAATAAAATAGAACAATTATAACAATATACTGTAATAAAAGTTGTGTGAATATAGTCTCTCTGTCTCTCAAAGTATGTTATTGTACTGTACTTGACCTGCTTCTTGTGATAATGTGAGATGATACAATGCCTACATGATGAGATGAAGTCTTGTGAATGATTTTGGTCGTAACTTTCATAGTGTGAGGTGCAACAGCAAAAGTAACATAAATCTCTTGTTCTTTCTTCACAATTTCAAGGATAGAAGAAGCATTCTTACCATAGAACTTAGCAACCTGAGCAAACAACTTTTTCTCTTTATTCTTTTCTTAAAGGAAACACTTTATGGCTTCTCTTTGGCATATTCAAATTGCCAACATTATTACTCTTGTAATTTGGGTCAATTATTAAGTAATATAAGGGAGACTTGAACACAAGCACTGTGATACTTTGGCAATCAATTCGATAACCAAGATGGCTACTAAGTGACTATAGGGTGGGTTGTGAATGTAGCCTGAGGTTGCTGGACAAAGGAATGATTAAAGTCCTAGGAGGAACAGAGCAGAGTGGTGGGAAATTTCATCAAGCTACACAGAACAGCACACCATTTAAAATTATAAATTGCTTATTTCTGGAATTTTCCATTTAATATTTTTGGACCACAGTTGACAATGAGTAACTGGAACCATGGAAGGAAAAACTGTAAGTAAGGGGGACTACTGTACTTTATTTATTTTGATCTTTTAATTTCTCTCAATCACATGTATGGTTTTTTGTTTAGAGGTCTTATGTATTTTGGTTAATTTGTGCCTAGAAGTTTAATGCAGTTTAATATTAAGATTATATATATACACATATAATTGTATACATATGTATCATATATATATATAATTACATACATAATAACACATACATATTATATACACTTTTTAAACTTTTATTTTAGGTTTAGGGGTACATGAGCAGGTTTTTTATGTAGGTAAACTTGTGTCATGGGGGTTTGTTGTACAGATTATTTTGTCCCTCGAATACTAAGCCTAGTACCCAATGATTATTTTTTCCTGTTCCTCTACCTCCTGCCACCCTCTACCCTAAGGTAGACTTCAGTGTCTCTTGTTCCCTTCTTTGTGTCCATGTGTGCTAATCATTTAACCTCTACTTATAAATGAGAACATGTGGTATTTGTTTTCTATTCCTGCCTTGGTTTGCTAAGGATGATGGCCTCCTGCTCCATCCATGTTACTGCAAAGGATATGATCTTGTTTGTGTGTGTGTGTGGTTGCATAGTTTTCCATAGTGTATATGTGACATATTTTCTTTATCCATTCTACCATTGATGGGCATTTAGGTTGATTCTATATCTTTGTCATTGTGAATAGTGCAGCAATTAACATGTGTGCGTGTGTCTTTATGGTAGGATGGTTTATATTCCTTTATGTATATACCCAGTAATAGGATTGCTGAATTAAATGGTAATTCTGTTTTTAATTCTTTGAGGAATCATGACATTGCTTTCCACAATAGTTGAACTAATTTACACTCCCACCATCAGTGTGAAAGCATTCCCTTTCTCCACAACCTTGCCTGTATCTGTTATTATTTGACTTTTTCACAATAGCCATTCTGACTGGTATAATATGGTATCTCATGGTGGTTTTGGTTTCCGTTTCTCTAATGATCAGTGATGGTGAGCTTTTTCATGTGATTGCTGGCCATATATATGAAAAGTGTTGGTTCATGTCCTCTGCCCTTTGTTTAATGGGGTTGTTTGCGTTTTCATTGTAATTTGTTTAAGTTCCTTATAGATGCTGAGTATTGGAGCTTTGTCAGATGTATAGTTTGCATATATTTTTCCCATTCTATAGGTTGTCTGTTTACTCTGTTGATAGTTTCTTTTGCTGCACAGAAGCTCTTTAGTTGAGTTATACCCCATTTGTCAATTTTTGCTTTTGTTGCAATTGCTTTTGGTGTTTTTGTCATGAAACCTTTAACAGGTTCTACATCCAGAATGGTATTTTCTAGATTGTCTTCCAGGGTTTTTATAGTTTTGAGTTTTACATTTAAGTCTTTAATCCATCTTGAGTTGATTTTTCTATGTGGTATAAGGAAGGAGTCCAGTTTCAATCTTCTGCATATGGCTAGCCAGTTATCCAAGCACACTCCCATTGAATAGGGAGTCCATTCCTCATTGCTTGCTTTTGTTGACTTTGTGGAAGACCAGATGGTTGCAGGTGTGCCACCTTAATTCTGGGCTCTCTATTCTATTCCATTGGCCTATATATCTGCCTTTGTACCAGAACCATGCCATTTTGTCTATTGTAGCTCTGTAGTATAGTTTGAAGTTGGTAACATAATGCATCCAACTTTGTTCTTTTTGCTTAGAATTGCCTTGGATATTTGGGCTCTTTTTTGGTTCCATATGAATTTTAAAATATATTTTTCTAGTTCTATGAATAATATTATTTATAGTTTGATAGGGATAGCATTGAATCTATAAATTGCTTTGGGCAGTATGGCCATTTTAACAATATTGATTTCTCCTATCCATGAGATCCATGAGCATGGAATATTTTTCTATTTGTTTGTGTCATCTCTGATTGCTTTGAGCATGTTTTGTGATTCTCATTGTAGAGATCTTTCACCTCCCTGGTTAACTGTATTCCTAGGTATTTTATTCATTTTGTGGCAGTTTTGAATGGGATTGTGTTCCTGACTTGGTTCTCAGCTTGGCTCTCATTGCCATAAGGATTTTTTTAAATGTGATTTTTGTACATTTTTTGCTAGTTTGTACATATATTGCTAGTAAATTTGTACATTGACTCTTTATCCGGAAACTTTGCTGAAGTTTATCAGTTTAAGGAACTTTCAAGCTGAGATTGTGATTTTTTCTAGATACAGAAACATGTCATCTGCAAACAGGAATAGTTTGACTCCCTGTCTTTCTATATGTATATGCTTTATTTCTTTTTCTTGCTGGATGTCTGTGGCCAGGACTTTCAATACTATGTTTAATAGGAGTGGTGAGAGTGGCATCCTTGTCTTGTGTGGCTCTTCAAGGGTAATGCTTTTGCTTTTGCTCATTTATTATGACGTTTGCTGTGGTTTTGTCATAGATAGCTTTTACTATTTTGAGGTATGTTCCTTCAATATGTAGCTTGTTGAGAGTTTTTAACATGAAGGGATATGGAATTTTGTCAAACATCTTTTCAGCTTCTATTGAGATAAACATGTGGTTTTGACTTTACTTCTGTTTTTGTAATGAATTGCATTTATTGATTTGCATATGTTGAACCAACCTTGCTTTCCAGGAATAAAGCCTACTTGATTTTGGTGTATTAGCTTTTTGATGGCACTGCTGGATTTGGTTTGCTGGTATTTCGTTGAGGATTTTTAAATCCATCTTCATCAAGAATATTGGCCTGAAGTTTTCTTTTTTGGTTGTGTCACTGCAAGGTTTTGGTATCAGGATGATGCTGGCCTCATACAGTGAGTTGGGGAGGAGTCCCTGTTCCTCATTTTTTTGGAAATAATTGCAGTAAGAATGGTACTAGCTCTTATTTGTATGTCTGGTAGACATTGCCTATGAATCTGTCTGGTCCTGGCTGGGCTTTTTTTTTGGTTGGTAGACTATTTATTACTGATTCAATTTTAGAAATCATTATTGGTCTGTTCATGGATTCAGTTTCTTCCTGGTTTAGTCTTGGGTGGGTATATGTGCTCAGGTATCTATCTATTTCATGTTGATTTTTGAGTTGTGTGAATAGAGGTCTTCATAGTAGTCTCTAGTGGTTATATATGTATGTTTCTGTGGGGTTAGTGGTTATTGCCTTTGTCATTTCTGATTGTGTTTATCTTCCGTCTTTTTCTGTTTATTAATCTAGCTAGTTTCTATCCATCTTTTTAATTTTTTAAAAATGCCAACTTCTGGATTCATTGATCTTTGGAATGGTTTTTTTATGTCAATCTCTTTCAGTTCAGTGTTGATTATGGTTATTTCTGGTCTTCTGCTAGCTTTGGAGTTGATTTCTTCTTGCTTCTCCAGTTCTTTTATTTGTGATTCTAGGTTATTAATTTGAGATCCTTCTAAGTTTTTGATGTGGGCATTTTTGTGCTTCAAATTTGCCTCTTAACACTGCCTTATCTGTGTCCCAGAGATTCTAATATGTTGTAGCTTTGTTCTCATCAGTTTCAAAGAACTTCCTGATTTCTGTCTTAATTTCAATATTTACCCCAAAATCATTCTGAGGCAGGTTAATTTCCATATAATTGTATAACTTTGAGTGATTATCTTGAATTTTCTTTTTATTGTGCTATTGTCTGAGAGAGTAGTTGCTATGATTTCAGTTCTTTTGCATTTGCTGATTGTTATATGTCGTATTGTGTGGGTGATTTTAGTGTATGTGCCATGTGGTAATGAGAAGAATGTATATTCTGTTGTTTTTGGATGGAGAGACCTATAGATATCTATCAGATCCATTTGGTCTTTTTGAGGTCAAGTCCTAAATGTCTTTGCTAACTTTCTGCCTTGATGATCTGTCCAATACTGTCAGTGGAGTGTTAAAATTTCTCACTATTATCATATGGAAGTCAAAGTTTCCTTGAAGGTCACTAAGAACTTGCTTTGTGAATCTGGGTGCTTCTGAGTTGGGTGTATATATGTTTAGAAGAGTCAGGTCTTGTTGACCTAAATCCTTTGACTTTACTTCTGTTTTTGTAATGAATTGCATTTATTGCCCTTTTTTGTCTTTTTTGATCTTTGTTGATTTAAAGTCTGTTTCGCCTAAAATTGGAATTGTAACCCTTGTGTTTTTTATGTTTTCCATTTGCTTGATAGACATTTTCCCATTCGTTAAGTTTGAGCCTGTAAGTGTCATTGTGTGTGTGATAGGTCTCTTGGAGACAGCATACCACTGAGTCTTGCTTCTTTATTCACCTTGCCACTCTGTGCCTTTTAATTGGAGCATTTAGCCTTCTTACATTTAATATTAGCATTGATATATGTGAATTTGATCCTGTCACTGTGTTGTTAGCCAGTTATTATTCAGATTTGTTTTTATGGTTACTTTATAGTGCCACTGGTCTGTGTACTTAAATTTGTTTTTGTAGTGGCTGGTAACAGTGTTTCCTTTTTATATTCAGTGCTTTTTTCAGGAGCTCTTATGTGCATGTTTGGTGGTAATGATTTCCCTTAGCATTTGCCTGTCTGAAAGCATCTTATTTCTCCTTTGCTTATGAAGCTTAGTTTGTTTGTATATGAAATTCTTGGTCAGAATTTATCTTTTTGTAAGAATGTTGTATATAGACCCCCAATCTCTTCTTGCTTGTAGGGTTCTTTCTGAGAAGTTGGCTGTTAGTCTGATGGGCTTCCCTTTGTGGGTGACCTGTCCTTTGTCTCTTGCTGCCTTTATCATTTTTTCTTTCATTTCAGCCTTGGAGAATATGCTGATTATGTATCTTGGGGATGGTCTTATGAAGTATTTTGTGGGGGTTCTCTGCATTTCCTGAATTTGAATGTTGGCCTCCTTGGCTAGATAGGGGAAATTCTTATGGATGATAACCTGCATCATGCTTTCCAAGTTGCTTTCATTCTCCTTATCTCTTTCAGGGATGTCAATAAGTCATAGATTTGGTCTCTTTATAGAATCCCATGTTTCTCTGAGGTTTAGTTTGTTCCTTTTTATTCTGTTTTCTTTATTCTTGTCTGACTGTATTATTTCAGAAAGTTGGTATTCAGACTCTGAAATTCTTTACTCAGCTTGGTCTAATCTGTTGCTTTTACTTGCTATTGCATTATGAAATTCTTGTAGTGTTTTTTTTTTTTTTTTCCAGCTCTATAAGGTCAGCTTCTTGCTTTTCTATACTGGCTATTTTGTCTGTCAGATTCTGTATCATTTTATTATGATTCTTAGTTTCCTTAGATTGGGTTTCAGTGTTTTCATGAATCTTGAAAATCTTCATTCTTACCCTTATTCTGAATTCTATTTCTGTCATTTCAGCCATCTGAGCTCAGTTAACAACCCTTCTTGGAGAACTAGCATGGTCATTTGGAGAAAAGAAGACACTCTTGCTTTTTTGAGTTGTCAGAGTTCTTGTGCTGATTCTTTCTCATTTTTTTGGGTCTGCTGTTCCTTCAATATTTGAATTTCCTATCATTTAGATTTTTTTTTTCTTTTATCCTGTTTAATGACCTTGGAGGTTTAATTGTGGTATAAGGTGTATTCAGTCAATTGGATTCATTTCTGGAAGATTTTAGGGAGTCAAGGCTTAGCTCAGGACTCCTGGACTGTGTTTTTCTAATTCTGAGCAACTCTTATTGGGCACTGGCTTTGTTTTCTGGCCCCTCATGGTTAGGAACCTGTTGTGAAGGATAGGCTGAAATGCTCCTGGACTTCTGGTCACAATACTTGTATGCATGGTGCTAGCCAAAGCTCTTTGTAGAGCAGTGGCAGTGGAATCTATACTCATTTACATGTGCTAGCAGCTGTGGCAGTGGCAGCATGGCCAAGTGCACACTTGTCAGCTGTGGCAGGGTGGTAGTGTGTGCTGGGTAGCCAGCAGGTGTTTGCAGCAATGGTGATGGCAGTGTTACTCAGGGAGGCAGGGGTCCTCCACTGGCAACTATCCATGTGTTTATGCCAGTGTTGGTGTTAACATGGTGGTGGGGGTGCTGGTGGGCTCAGGGCTGTGCATGCCCTCTATGCATGTTCACACTGGTGATTGTGGCTGCCTAGGTTGTGGGCAAGCTGTCTGTTTTCCCTGCCTAGTTTCACTTTGGCAGCAGTGTCAGTGCAAGGGGTGGGTGCTGGTGGTGGCAGGGTAGGCGGGTTTCATGCCTGCTGATGCTCTGATGCAATGGCAATGTGACAGGTGGGGTTGGGGGCAGCATGCACCCACACCAACAACAGTGGCACAGCAGGGTGCACGCACACACATGTGGTGGCAGGGAAGGGAAAGGAAGGTTTGTCTGTGCGCACATGTCCTGTCTTGTGGGCAAAACAGCCCTTCGGAGTTCAGGTTGGACAGTTCCCCTAAGGCTAAAGTCTCCTATGGAAACAAGTTGAGCCCAGGTAAATGGGCATCCCTGGCCATGTTCCACTACAGACACTCCAACGCCAAACCCTCTGGGCTCTGCACTGGCTGGAGTTCTGCCCCTAACACTTTTCTAAGTTACTCTTCCTGCCAACTGAAGGGTCCGTGGTGGTTGAGGGCTTTCCTACTGCTGGGATTCCAGAGGACTGTGATGAGAGCAGCTTGCTCCTTGTGTGATCAACTCCTAGTTTCTGCAGGGGTTCTTTTGGGCCAGGAATAAATCCTGGTGAACAGTAGTCCTATGCAGGGTGCCCAGTGTCTTCTCCCTTCAGTACAGCATCTGTGTCTTCCCTCCATCTGTTCTCAATACCTTGCCTCTGTTCTCAATACCTTGAGCAATATGAAGATATGCTCAGAGGACTCCAGCCTTTCTGATGTTCTGGTTCCTTGGAGGGAGATGTTCCTCCTAGCTGTGTCTAGTTGGCCATTTTGGGGCAGGCAAGATATATCTTAAAAATTATTTTCTCTTAGTTTCTTGTATAAAAATACATGTTTAAATATCAACCTTGCGTATAATAGATTGTAAACTCATTAATTCTAGTATTTCTATGGTGCATTATTTTGAATTTTCCATGTAAATATCCATGTTGTCTGTGAAGAAAGATAGTATTACTTAACACTTTCAAAATCTTATAGCTTTATTGTATGTTATGTGTCTTATTGACTTGACTAGAATGTCCAGAACAATGCTGAATGAACATAGGAGGAATGAACATTCTGCTCTTATTCACGAATCAAAGAGAACACTTTCCATCATTTTACTATTAAGAATGATGTCCATGAGGTCAGGAGTTCGAGACCAGTCTGGCCAACACAGTGAAACACCGTCTCTACTAAAAATACAAAAACTAGCCAGGTGTGGTGGTATGTGCCTGTAATCCCAGTTACTTGGGAGGCTGGGAAATGGTATGTCTAGTTTACCTACTTATATTAGCATAAATTCAGTTATTTAAGAGAGGACGATGTCTATAAATGACTAATAAAGGTTGATAAAGTACAAAAGCAACTAAACTTGTTTCTCTTGAGTAGAGCTTTACCTTTTAGATGGGACTGAGTCTCAATTTCTGTTCTTTGATGTATAATTTCTATACTTTGAACTAAACTGAAAGATTGCTCAAAGTTAAAGTTTATGATAGGAGCACTTTATATAATGTCAAACTAAGAAATAGATAAGAATTTAAAGGTTTCTCTTTAACCTTTGCCATTGGCACGTTGTGAAACTTATGAAAAAAATTATATGCCTCTGGGCCTCAGTTTATTCAGCTGACAAATCAATTGGTTGATGAGATGACCTCTACTACTTATTTACACCTTTAAAACACCATAATTCTGTGCATTTCTTTTTGCCCAAGACAGATTCTTTTGCCAAAAGAAATATCCTAGTCTCTGTTTGTGTCTGTGTGTATATATTTATTCATATTGCCATCATCTTTAGAATATCTTAAAATATATCATATACGTATTAAGATGTGTATAGTACACTAATATTAAATATATGGATTGATGAGGTTTTACATAGTTATATGCCTGAATTACTGCTATCAAGATCAAGAACATATAGAATATATCTCACCCCCAATAACTTCCCTTTACATCTCTTTCCCATCAATATCCTTCCAGTTTTTATTATTTTTTTATTTTGACTTGTGACAATATAATTCGAAAAAGGTATGTAGTATTTTGAGGGATAATTCAAACTTCAAAAATATGCTAGAAGTATTAACAATTATGACAAAACCAAAACCTCTAAATAATAGTGAGAAGTGCAATAAACTATAACGATAATGTTATAAGGAATAAATTTAATTACACATCCACTGAAACAAAACAGAAATTGCAATGTGAAAAATCTCTTAAAATTCTATCCAAATCTCCCACCTGTGAGCCAAAAAATAGAGCTACCACACAGGCTTGTGAGTATTCTATCAGTCATGTTGCCAGGCAACCTTAGTCAGTATGAGAGACATCCAATTGAGCAGCCTTAGAGTCAAACTAAAAGGTATCTTGGAAACAA
The DNA here is from genome assembly GCF_000951035.1 of Colobus angolensis palliatus. Classification (NCBI taxonomy): domain Eukaryota; kingdom Metazoa; phylum Chordata; class Mammalia; order Primates; family Cercopithecidae; genus Colobus; species Colobus angolensis. Next base: position 113,464 of record NW_012120643.1, on the reverse strand, counting down.
AAGGGTTTAACTGATAGAGAGGGAGGAAAGAAGGAGAGAGAGAGAGAGAGAGAGAGAGAGGGAGAAAAGAGACAGAATGTCAATTAGGCAGTTATCTGTGTTAATCATGACCACAAACAGTTTTTTTTTTCTAGTAAAATGCAGCTAACTTACAGCAAAATTACTTGGATTTCTAGTTCCTTCACTGTTTTTCTCCTGCATGTACACATGTGTGAGTGCAAAGGTTTGGCAAGATGTATCATCATTACTTTTTTGGAGAGAAGGACGTTAAAAAGCATTTTTAGCTTACTCAAAACATGCTAACTAGGAGTTCATTGAGATTTTATTAATTCAGGATTATGTTTGATTCAACCATGTTTAAAATAATCTGATTTTTAAATTGAAATACTGTGTTTGAAAAATTGGGAATACAAAGTAAAAATATCTACCACTTGAACTGAAATCCTTGGAGGCTAAAAGGAATGGAAAGGGAGAGGCTCCTAATTCTCTCTGGGTGAACTTCGGTGGAGATAATATACACCAATCAAACAGTGTGAGAATTTGTGATGACAAAGTCAAGTAAGCCCTCGACTCTGCAAAGCAACTCTTAATGTGGTTTTCTAGAGAGGTATTTTCCATTTCCCACAGTTTCATTTTCATATCCAACCTCTGCTACTCCCGTATGCTCTAACCCACCACCACTCTTCTCCCTTCCTTCTTAACAGATCATGTAGAGAGAAAATAGCATCTGTGAGACAGAAACTTTTGAGATTCCTACTAACTTACCAGTGTCCATAAATTCTTTTATTATCCCCTTCTATTGATGCCTCTTCCTCTATAAACCAATTCCTTCATCAATGCTCTGGATCCTACAGCTATCTGTGCATGTTCTAAGGGCGCTAGTTCAAATGAATATTTTCATTTTGCATATTCAACCTTATCCCTTTCTCCTGATTCCCTCCTCTTGGCATTAAACGTCAAAATATCTTTCCCCTTAAAACCACAAATGCATTTATGCATAAATCTTCACCTTATTTTAAGTCAATTTTTAGCTACACTGTAACTATTACCTCTATTCATAGCTAAATGTCTCCAAGATTTGTCAGTATTCGATGTCACATTTATTCACACCTCAACACACTGAGGCTTTCCTTGTCTGCTTGTCTGAAGCTGCTCCAAGGTCACCACAGTTAGTTGTGTGACTTATATTGCATATAGAATATACTTCTTTGCTCTCTGAGCACAATTTTGTACTATTGATCATTCCTTCTATTTCAGAATATTACTTTTTGATGAAATCTATATTATTTGCACTTGTTTTTCTCCTCCCTTGATAGCATTGCCTAATCTCATTTGTGTGCTTATCTTTCTTAAAATACATATTCTACAAGATTCTTTATGGCACCCTTGTTTTCTTTCATACTTATATTCTCACTGGACAAATTTTTATCAATTTCCATGTCTTCCATTTCCACTGACTTGCTGACTCCCTCATCTTTACCTCTTCTGATATTCAGTCCCTATACTCACCTGCCTTCTAGGCAGCTCTGCTTCTATATCCCATAGGAGATTCAAAAAGTATTAACATCTACCAGCAAATTTGTGAATACCACTATTTTTCCATTATAAACTTGATTAAAATATGTGATATTGATGTATATATAAACAACAAAATGAAAATAATAAAATTAATATTCTTAACAATGATGCAGACCCCAGAAACTTTAATCTTGAGCAAGCCTTTGATTTTATGTAGAACTTCTAGATTATAAACTGTGAAGTAAGGTGTCTCAAGCACCTAATTTGGGCTAGGATTGGGAGCATATTATGTACTCAAAAATTATTTGTGAAATAAATAAAATAAATAGCTTAATATTTGAATGAATCTTAAAGGATTTTCTTTTTCCAAGTTGCTCATCCTAATATTGATTACAAATTATTTTGCTCATCCTAATACTGATTACAATAATAGTAATGGCTAACGTGTACTGATTAATTACATTGTGCCAGTTCCTCTGATTCTCATTTCATATATATAATCTTTACCATAATTCTATTAGTAGATATAATTCTTATTACTATTTTATAAACATGGAAACAACTGAAGTTAACTGGGCAAATTAACATCTTCAATATCTTCAAACTGATTGTTTATAGGGGTTGGACTTGAATCAAAGTTGTCTAATACCCCATTATATATATTATACAGTTATATTATATATATTATAATATATGTTATGTATATTATATATATAACTAAATATAATAAAATATATATATGAATTTTTAGAAAAAATAGTACCTTCTATATTCCTGGTTCTTTGATACAGACATTCATGTTCTGATGTTTTTGCTATTAGTAGGCCTCTTCGGATTCTCAGTAGGTGCACATGACTTAGGTATCATCAATTACGATTAAAGTTTAAGTTGTCTTGAAAAAATAACTTAGAATATGCCTTCAGAGGCTACAGTAATCAAAACAGGATGGTACTAGTACAAAGACCAACACATCGACCAATGGAACAGAACAGACAACCCAGAAATAAGGCACTTCACCTACAACCATCTGATATTCCACAGAGCTCACAAAAACAAGCATTGGGGGAGGAATCTATTCAATAAATGGTGCTGGCACAACTGGCTAGCTATATTCAGAAGATTAAAACTGGACCCTTTCTTTACACTACATAAAAATATCAACTCGACATGGATGAAAGACTTTAATATAAAACCCAAAACTATAAAAACCCTGGAAGATAACATAGGAAATACCATGCTAGACGCAGAAACTGACAAAGATTTTATGACAAAGATCCCAAAGCCACTGCAACAAGAGTGAAAATTGACAAATGGGACCTAATTAAACTAAAGAACTTCTGCAAAGCAAAGGAAACTATTAACAGAACAAACAGACCATCTATAGAATATGAGAAAATATTTGCCAACCATGCATCGAACAAAGGTAGAATATCCAGAATCCTTAAGGAACTTAAATTTATAAGTAAAAAACAACCCATTAAAAAGTGGGCAAAGGACATGAACTGCCAATTTTCAAAAGAAGATATATATGTGACCAACAAGAATAGGAAAACATGCTCAACATCACTGATCATTAGAGAAATGCAGATCAAAACCACAATGAGATCCCATCTTACAACAGTCAGAATGACTATTATTAAAAAGTGAAAACATAACAGATGTTGGAAGGTTGTGGAGAAAAGGGAACACTTATACATTGCTGATGAGCATGTAAATTAGTTCAACCATTGTGGAAAACAGTAATGATTTGTCAAATAACTTGAAACAGAATTAGCATTCACCCCAGCAATCCCATTTTTGAGTATATATCCAAAAGAATATAAATCACTGTACCATAAAGACACATGGGCGTATATATTCATTGCAGCACCATTCACAATAGCAGACATGAAATCAACCTAAATTCCCATCAACGGTAGACTGAATAAATAAAATATGAAACATATACACTATGAAATACTGTACAGTCATAAAGAAGAAGATCATATCCTTATCAATAACATGGATGGAGCTGGAGGCTTCTATAGTAAGTAAAATAACACAGGAACAGGAAACCAAATACTGCATGTTCTCACTTGTAAGTGGGGGCTAAACAAGAACACGTGGACACAAAGAGGGGAACAACAGGCACCAAGACCTACTTGAGAGTGGAGTCTTGGAGGAGGGAGAGGATCAGGAAAATACCTATTGAATACTGTGTTTATTCTTGGGTGATGAAATAATCTGTACACCAGTCCCCTGTGACAAGCAGTTTACCTGTATAACAAACCTGCACATGTACCCCTGAACCTAACATAGAAGTTATAATAATAATAAAAAAAGAATGCCTTAAGAGTTCATGTAAGAGTAAGGGAGATAGAATGCAAGTGGAAATTACGAGGAAATGTTGGGATGGCCAAGAGATACAGTGTTTTCTCTATAGTAGAGGAAGAAAATACAGTAAATTTGAAAAAGATGGCAGGAACAATGGACAAACAACTAACAAATATATCCTGCAGAGCCAATTAAAAACTGAAATAAAAAATCCAGGTCAGATGATATTTATAATTGAAAAAAGACTATGGACAGGAAATAAAATGAATAAAAATAAAAAGGGATATTAGAAATATCATAAGGATAAACATAATTTAAATATGTTAAAATACATCTATAATTTTGAAAATACAGATAGAAAAAATCCATGTATCGGGTTAGTGGGCTTTATTAATTTAGATTGCTGTCTTTGTACATATCTTTGCCAGAAATGTGAAGCAAAAAGGAAAATAAAAGTTGATTGCTATTCTGCTGGAGAGGAGCTGAATGGATGTGGGAAATCAGAGAATTTTTGTACTGATTACAGTTTTTTTGCAGGAAGGGGAATCATAAGAATATTTTCTTCTCAGTTTGAACACTGTTTCATTTCACAGAAATTAATAGATAAGAGACTTCGAACTGGAGTACACCTACTGATTTGTTCTGATGTCAGTCAGTTGTTAGAATGTATTTACTATGCTTTTCAAAATCAACAGAAAATATCATAATCATTCAGCCACATAAACAGTGGAAGCTTTTCCTTGGACTAAACAGATCTTTTGATCTTGAAGGTTTATACCTTTCCCCTTTAAGTTATAAAAATATATAATCTTTACAGAAAATGTATGGACTGTTTTCTTTTAGAATTTTACCCTTGTCTCAAAAATAAACTAGAATTAGAAAAGCTGTCTGTTAATAACTAATTACTTCTCCCTGCTATCATACCAATTATAAAGACTCATTTTAAGAAAGGAGACTTTATAGTTGAGATAAACTTAGGTAGGTAATAATCATTCCTCCCCCAACCCTTACTTTCCACCCTCTCTCAGTCCACTACCATGTTCTGCACAGCTAACTTCTGGTGGATAATGTGTAAAGAAAAACTGTTTTCAGAAATCACTTTAATTAGCAATGACTGCCATGAAGTGATATATGGCAATGAATATTTTAGAGACTCAGAGATATATTATTTAATAATTATATCAAAGTAATAAGGTCATTTGCAGTAGCATTTTTATTTTTTATTTTAATTTTTTTATTTTTTGAGACAGTCTCCCTCTGTCGCCCAGGCTGGAGTGCAGTGGCATGATCTGGGCTCACTGCAACCTCTGCAATTCCCCTGCCTCAGCCTCCTGAGTAGCTGGGATTACAGGCGCCCGCCACCATGCTCGGCTAATTTTTGTATTTTTAATAGAGACGGGGTGTCACTGTGTTCACCAGGCTGGTCTCAACAGGCTGGTCTCAAACTCCTGACTTCAGGTGATCCTCCCACATCGGCCTCCCAAAGTGCTAGAATTACAGGCATGAGCCACCGGGCCTGGCCTGAAATACCATTTTTAGATTAGACATTTAAAAACAGAAAAAAAAATTTATGTATAAGTTAATAGCCTTCATTAATTCAGACTGCTGCTTTTGTACATATCTCTGCCAGAAATGTGAAGCGAAAAGGAAAATAAAATATTGATTGCTGTTCTGCTGGATTAATAGCAAATTATAATAGAACCGATTACATCAGTTATATACTGCTACTATATTTGTTAAGTACTTTTTTGGCTTTTGAATAAAATCATACTCTACCTTGCTCACTTTTAACAGGGCAAGTATTTTCTTCATGTTGATTTGATTTTGGAATCTGATTTTTTGTTAAATCTCAATCATAATTTTTAAAAATTTACAACTTTTATTTTTAAATTCAGGGGCACATGTGCAGGATGTACAGGTTTGTTACATAGGTAAATGTGTTCCATGGTGGTTTGCTGCACAGATCAGCCCATCGCCTATGTATTAAGCCCAGCATCCATTAGCTGTTCTTCCTGATGCACTCCCTCTTCCCACCCCCTAGCCTCAGATAGGCCCTACTGTGTTTTGTTTGCCACCATGTGTCTATGTGTTCTCATCCTTCATCTCCCACTTATAAATGAGAACACATGGTATTTGGTTTTCTGTTCTGCATTAGTTTGCTAAGGATAATGGCCTCCAGCTCCATCCATATTCCTGCACAGGACATGATCTCATTCTTTTTTATGGGTGCATAATATTCTATGGTGTATATATACCACATTTTCTTTATCCAGTCTGTTGTTGATGGACATTTAGATTGATTCCATGTCGTTCTGCAATGAACATATGTCTGTATGTATATTTATAATAGAACAGTTCATATTCCTTTGGGTATATACCGCATAATGAGATTGCTGGATCGAATGGCATTTCTGCCCTCTAGGTCTTAGAGGAATTGCCACACTGTCTTCCACAGTGGTTGAACTAATTTACATTCTCACCAACAGTGTATAAGTGATCCTTTTTCTCCACAACCTCGTCAGCATCTGTTGTTATTTTACTTTTTAATAATGGCTATTCTTATTGGTGGGAGATGGTATCTCATTGTGGTTTTGATTTACATTTCTCTAATGCTCAATGATGTTGAGCTTTTTTTCATGTTTGTTGGCCATGTGTATGTTTTCTTTTGAAAATGTCATGCTCACTTAGGCAGCACATATACTAAAATTGGAACGATACAGAGAAGATTAGCATGGCCCCTGTGCAAGGATGACACGCAAACTCATGAAGCGTTCCATATGTTTTCAGCAATATTCTATCTTCTGTAGCCTCTGCTGCTGATACCCAGGCAAACAGGGTCTGGAGTGGACCTCAAGCAATCTCCAACAGACCTACAGCTGAGGGTCCTGACTGTTAGAAGGAAAACTAACAAACAGGACACCCACACCAAAACCCCATCAGTAAGTCACCAGCATCAAAGACCAAAGGAAGATAAAACCACAAAGATGGGGAAAAAGCAGGGCAGAAAAGCTGGAAATTCAAAAAATCAGAGCACATCTCCCCCACCAAAGGAATGCAGCTCATCACCAGCAATGGATCAAAGCTGGACAGAGAATGACTTCGACAAGCTGAGAGGAGAAGGCTTCAGTTGATCAAACTTCTAGACCTAAAGGAGGAGCTATGTACCCAGTGCAAAGAAACTAAAAATCTTGAAAAACGAATGGAAGAATAGATAACTAGAATAATCAATGCAGGGAAGGCCATAAACGAACTGACAGAGATAAAAACCATGACACGAGAGATACGTGACAAATGCACAAGCTTCAGTAACCGACTTCATCAACTGGAAGAAAGAGTATCA